>NC_051063.1:47779125-48131625 GCF_004664715.2 Peromyscus leucopus | reverse complement strand
ATTTTTTTCTTTCTTATTCTGATTTTACCAGGCAACACAGACGGCAGCTTCTAACCCACCACCTTACCTGCTGTCGGACGGAAAGACTTGTTTTCATGACTCTCCAAGACCAAAGCAACATCATCCATGTCACTCAGCCGTGGAGTTGGGTGGGAGACACTGGAGCTGAATGCTCAGCAGAGGGCATTCCCTTCTGAGGCAGTGGAAGGTCGCTCAGAGCTGGGACACTCAGCATGACAGGACCGGATACCTTTGCTCAGTAGCTTAGTTGGTATTTCTTATTGTCTCAAAGACATCTCCCCACCGCTCCCCCTCTCTCTTCCCAAGACAGGGTTTCTCTGTGTAGTTTTGGTGCCTGTCTTGGATCTCACTCTGTAGACCAGGCTGGCCTCGAACTCACAGAGATCCGCCTGGCTCTGCCTCCCGAGTGCTGAGATTAAAGACGTGTGCCACCACCGCCTGGCAAGACATGTCTCTTGAGGGTCATTTCTGGAAAATCCACTTATTCATGCTAGTGCCTTGCTTTGTGGTCAAGTTGCTCGTGAGATTCTGTAAGGGTGAGATTTTTGCTGTGCCTTGCTTTGGAGACTCATTTTTTTTTTTTTTTTATACTACATCCTACATGCTTGCCTTTTAGTTGTGTGGTGCATAGTTTGCCTTCTCCTAGACATCCTGAAAGTCCTTGAGGGCTGGATGGAATTTAAAGTAATAAATTAGTAATGAATGAATTCCAGAAAATATTTAAAATGGCAGACCTGTCCAATCTGCAAACCAAAATTCTTTTACTTAAAAAAAAAAAAAGATATTGCTTTTAGATTTAGCTCAAATTATGGATTTCGGAGGTGAGTTCAGGTTTAGCCGACTGAGGGTTACCTGTCCATAGAGGTCGAAGCCCTTGAGAAAGTAAATCGACCAGCACTAGCCCAGCAGTGCACAGCGCCTCCTCGTGGTGATCGTTGGCAGCGCTCTTCCCTCTGAAATGAATGTAACTCTTCGGAGCTGGCTGGACCAGGGCAGAATGAAGAAGCACCCCTGCGGATGAGCTACCGCCAGCCCAGAAGCAACTCACCCGCATTTTTACAACCTCCCGGGCTTCTGAGTTCTTGTCTGTCTTAGCTTACAGTTTCCTATTCTATACGGTAAGAGCAACCAGCTGAACCTGAGGTTTTATTTCTGGGCTGTTTTTGGTTTTTATGTGGGTTAAAATCCCTTCCTAAAACTCCCGTGGCGCTTCCTGTTTCTCTTCAAGTGAAGAAGAAAACAAAAGGAAAACTCACTTGAGCAATGAGAAGTATGCTGCCTGTTAATCACGTGATTGGAGAGTTCTCAGGAGGAAAATACACCCGGCTTAGAGGTTCCACCACGGACTTCTGAAAGGAACAGCTTGCTTAGGAAGCAATACAAGGATATTGTTTTTTTCCTTGATAATTTTTTTTTTCCCTCAACGATGAAAACCACAACATAGGCTGTTTGGGAAAAAGGACAGAGAAGCCTCTGTTCCATCAGTGGGTCCCTACAGGTCTCCAGGTCTCACAGTTCCCATCCACAGTATTTCACACTTCCTTCAGGTCCCGGGTCCTGCAGCTGTACATGCTGTAACATTTGCTCTGAAATGCAGTCATGCCAGCAGGAAAGTATGGAATGAAAGAGCAACCCGTTGATCACTTTGAACAGTCCTTCTGGTCCTTAGTGAGAGTGGGCATGTTGTCAGTTTATACACTAGCAACACATATGCTTTGTCATAGTGTGCAAATATTCCCTCCCAGCCTACTGTTTATCTAGAGACTTTGTTGTAAATGGAGATTTCCTGTCCTGACCACCTGGTCCCAAATAACAGACTCAGAGACTGGATATGAATTATAAATGCTCTGCCAAATAGCTCAGGCTTGTTACTAGGTAACACCTACATTTAAATTAACCCATTCCTATTAATCTATGTATTGTGGCCACATGGCTTGTGGCTTTACCTGTCCTTTAGCTTGTCTTGCTTCCTGGGTGGCTGGCTGGTGTCTCTCCTCACTCCACCCTCCTTCTTCCCATCATTCTCAGTTTGGTTTTCCCACATAACTTCCTGCCCAGCTACTGGCCTGTCAGCTTTTTATTAACCAATAAGAGTAATACATAGTCACAGAGTATACAACAATTGTTCCACAGCACTTTGTGGTATGTTAAATGTTTATGTGGTAGAATTCATGGCTTCCAAGTTTACAGTCTTTCTCTCTTTTGGTTTTTATAGACAGGTTCTTTGTGTAGCCCTGCCTGTCCTGGTACTTACTCTGTAGACCAGGCTAGCCTCAAACTCAGAGATCCACTTGCCTCTGCCTCCTGAGTGCTGGGATTAAAGACATCGGCCACCACTACCTGATTAAAATATTTCTTTAAAAGGGACATCATCACCTGGATGTTAAAAAAGTATGTGTGTATTCAATTTTTTTGCTGTTCTAATGGTTTTGTGTGCATTTGTATATGTGTCTTTAATCTCCTGGTGTTAGTTAATGCTTATACATGTGAACAGTGAACGGGAGGGTTTTAACTTTTTTTTTTTTCAAATGAAGAGGCACCTATTACATACACTCTGTTCAGAACCAGTATTAACTGTCACAACCAGTTGGTTTCTGGCCATAGCTATTAAAGATGTGAACATGATTTTTTTTATTCAGGAATTCCACTTCTATAAAAGTGCTTATTGACATAAAAGCAGCAGAATGTATAACTTATACAGACAGGCACACCTTGTATCATTTTGTGTGTCTTTTGAAATTAATATGAGATGAATATTTGAATAAATTTTACAAATCTATACTATTAAATATTGCAGATTATTTAAAAGAATAGTACACCTCTCTATGCACCACTTAGAAAAAGTGTTCTGGATACATTGTTAAATGGAAAAACCCTATATATGAACCTATGTCTCAATAAGGGAAAAAAATCTCATAAATGCCAGGTACAGTGATGTTTATGTACACATGTAATCCCAGCTAACTAGGGAGGCTGAGGCAAAAGAGAGTTGCTTGAGCCTAGGAGGACAAGAGCCTGTTTCAAAGACTAACAAACAAAGGAACAAAACTCTCAACCATGGATGGGCTATCGCAGGATACTGTTAGTTCTCCAAAGATGGGGAACTAGGATGGAGGAGTAAACTTTACACATTTTAATTTTATAGACACATAGATTTACCATTTTAATAACCCACCAGGAGTACTATTTCATTTATTTGACTGATAGCTTGGTGCTGAGAGACATGTACTTTTTGAAATAAGGCGAATCAAGAGAGAAATAAAGCCAGGCATAGTGACATTCCTGTAATATTTGGACTCAGAAAATAAGAAAAGAGAACTGCAAGAAGCCAGCCTGGGCTACCTAACAAGAGCCTGTCTCTCAAAAGATTAAAAAAAAAAGAAAAAAAAAAAAAAAAAAAAAAAAAAAGAAAAGAAAAGAAGAAGAAGAAGTTACACTAATGACTGATTCATTTTCAGAAGAACAGAGAATTCGTTCAGCCCAGGGGAGGAAGAAGGATCAATGTTCACATTGTCTCTCCAGCAAGGCTGGAGGCAGAAAGGTAGGTAGGTAGGTAGGTTTGAGAGGGAATAGATGTGCTTGCTGTCTGAGTAGAGCTAGAAGCAGCTGGCAGGCAATTCAGAGGGACTGATTTTAGCACGTGTCATAAATTTCAAATCACTAGAAGTGTCCAAAACTTGAAACATCTGTCACATGGATTTTGAGTTTTTCTGTTGCTAGAAATACCAAGCTGAGGCCAGGTGACCATCTGCTGTGTGTACCGTGGGAGACGCGTCTAAATCTAACTGGAGGTTAAACTAGGTCATTCTTCACATCCTCCCAATGCCACACTTCTAGGAGTTTGACACCTGGAAACTTGATTGAAATATAAGGCTGTGAATGGGGTGTCTGAGAAATTAGGAGGAGGCTCATAATAGGTGTGAGAAGACCCACCAGGCAGTGGGTGGGACAGACCAGAACTCGGCGGGTGCTGGCTCCTAGCTCTGCTACTTTCAATATCTATTCATGTTGCAATAGAAACTCATTACAAATAAACGTTGCTAGAGTTTTTCGATTTTAACGGCAGACATTCCCTATAAAGAACCATCTCCTAACACCCCCCCCCCCCCATGACAAACACAGGTATGTAAAGTCCAGGTAGATGGCTCTGTAACCACCCTGACAGGAATAAAGGTACTTCTTTCTCTTTTTCTCCTCTCCCTCTTTCTTGAGACAGTATGTCACTATGTAGTCCTGGCTGGCCTTGGACTTACTCTGACCCATCTGCCTTTACACTCCAAATACTGGGATAGAAAGTGCTCCCCATCATGCCTTGCCAAGAATGAAGATATTCTAATGGATACTGTGCCCTTCCCTATAGCTTCCAGATGTCGCTTTGGATTGATCTCAAACTTTGAGATGATGGAATTTCCCTAGAAGTTTGACACCGGGGGATGGGGGGGTGAAGGTGGGAGTGTGGGGTGTGGGTGTGTGGGGGGGGTCCCGCCAGCCAGAGAGGAGCTTGTCTTCCAGAAAGAGATGTCACGCAGCTCTGACAACTTGTCAAACCACCTTGCCAGGAGATGGGACCTAGACAATGATGATGGTCAGGACACACCTTGACAGGGACGGTTTAGCAATGCATGACCTTTGCCCTCTATTTAAACCTGAACTTCAAGTAAGGACTAGAAGACGGATGCGCAGAGGGTTGGGCGAGTTACTGAATCTCTGTTCCTCTTCCCAGTGTGGAATATTGCTTTTCACTGTCACCTGTTTGTTTAATTGTCCTGTCGATCTTGGCCTGTGAGGGCAGCCAGGGCCAACGCTATGACCCCCCAAGACTTCCATAACCGAGTAGTTTTTGTCTTTTCCTCTTTTTGTTTCTCCTCCTTTCCTTCCCTTTCTCTTTCTGTATGGTACATGTGTGTGTGTGTGTGTGTGTGTGTGTGTGTGTGTGTCTGTCTGTCTGTCTGTCTGTGTGGTTCAGAGGACAATTTGCGGGAATTGTTTTTCTTCCCCTATCATGTGGGTCCTAGGGATCAAACTGAGGTCATCAGATTCGACAAGCAAATGCTTGTACCCACTGAGCTGTCTTGGAGACCAGCTCCGACCTGTCGAAGGGTTCTTGCAGGAAGGAGTGAGGAATGGAGAAGTATTAGATAGAAATATAGATGGAGACGATGAGAAAGACAGACACAGGACAGCTTCGGGAGGGCCCTGGGTCAATACTCAGTCACCTCAACTTTGTTCATGATGGGCTTTTTATACATTAGCAAGGGGAGGAACAAAAGACTTCCTCCTTTCAAGGTTGAGGTATAACAAATACCAATAAGTGTAGACCCTTCAAAATACCTAGTAACCACGCCTGTGGCCAAATCATCCTGTAATGCAGCCCTGCTGGGCAAAGCAAGCTCAGACTTTCTGACTAAGGCCTTACTAGGGAGCCCCTGTGGGCCCCCACACTGAGCCATGTCACTGACCCTCCAAAATCTTTTTTCAGACATATAAAAGCTGAAAGTATTTGTAACCTGCACACACATTGTACCTTTGGGTAGAAAGAAAATGTGGATCTATACAAAGACATTTTTAAACATTTTAAAATTTTATGTGTATGGGTGTTTTGCCTACATGTATGACTGTGTACCACTTGCATGTTTGGTGCCTGCAAGGGCCAAAAGGGGACATCATCCGATCCCTTGGGCCTGGAGTTTAGGGTGGTTGTGATTGTCCACGTCTAACCCCAGGTCTTCTGGAAGCGTAGCCAGTGCTCTTAACCACTGAGCCATCTGTCCAGGCTTCTACAAAGAAATTTCTAAGATGACAGACTAGAGAGCATTAGAAAAGATGATTCTGTGAATAAACACATGATTTTTGTCTTTAAATAGGAAAACTTTAACATTATAAAAATAAAATGTGTTGCCATAGTAAAGGTTGAAAGGTGAATGGAAGCATATTTTACAAGGTTTTTATACTATCTGTGAAGTAGTGCATCATTCTAAGATAAAGTGTGATGGGAAAAAGATGATGTATACTATAAAATCCCCAAAACTCTAAAATTAAAAAGGCATACCTGATAAACAAGGAAAGAAAATAAGTTGGATCATAACAAATATCTATCTAATTTGAAAATAAAAAAGGAAAAAAGTAGACATATAGTATAATTGCCTTTAACTATATCAACTGTCTCATTAACTGTAGATGGTCTAAATTTAAGGTCAGCAAACTATGGCCTGAGACCTTATCGTGGTTATTGTCTGTTTATGTAGTGCCCACGAAGTCCTAAGGGATTTCACTTATTTATTTCCCTGTCATGGCAATGGGGGTTGAACTCAGGACCTCACACATGCTACCTCCTACCCCTCTTTTCAGCTTTTTTATTTTTGAAATGGTCTCATAAAGTTTCCCAGATCTGTTTTGACCTAATTCTATAACCCAAGCAGGACATGAAGTTTTGGTCCTCTTGTCTCAACCTACCAAGTAGCTAGGATTATAAACCTGACCCACCAGGCCTGGTGGGGTTTACTTCTTTATAAACCTAAGTATAAATTTTTCCTGCATATTATGCCTGTGCATGAAATTTGAATGTCTGGTGCCCACAGAGGCAGAAAAGGGCATCAGATTCACCTGGGATGGAGTTACAGATGGTTGTGAGCTGCCATGGAGGTGCTGGGAATTGAACCCGAGTCCAGGCTTTTAACGGCTGAGTCATCTCTCCAGGTCCTCTTTGACCATTTTAAAATCGGACTGGAAGGAAAAAAATGAGAACATGACTCTCCTAGGTATGAGGTGAGGTGTGGTATGTCACAGATACGAGGGAGAGCACAGCCAGAGGCATCTAGAAGGATCCAGGCTGGACCTGACCAGTTAACTGAACTGGGCCATGAGAGGGCAGGTGAAGTGAGAGAGGAAGTGAGAAGAGAGGAGGCCAAGAGAGGAACCAGGAGCCACAAGAGGATGCAGAACC
This sequence comes from Peromyscus leucopus, assembly GCF_004664715.2. Classification (NCBI taxonomy): domain Eukaryota; kingdom Metazoa; phylum Chordata; class Mammalia; order Rodentia; family Cricetidae; genus Peromyscus; species Peromyscus leucopus. The sequence goes on along the minus strand of NC_051063.1, from coordinate 48,124,661 downwards.
AAGAGGACATGTAGCCAAAATGGCTGCGGTCATATAGAAATCAGAGAAGCTGGGGAAGGAAGTGAAGCTCAGGGGTTAGGGTAGGGGACAGGGTATGCCAGCCAGGATGACTCTGTAACAGGTACCTGTGAGAAGGAAATGAGGCATCCTAGAGGCTAGCATAGACCTTGAAATGCCAATAGGTACCACAGGAATAGGTTAATGGAAGAGCCACATGTCCCTTTTGCCTGAGATAAGGAGAATGACTCCTTTAGCTCCTAGGAACTGTCTTCCTTAAGTCCCTGAGGGAATGCTGGTTTTTGTCTAAATGCCAGACTTTGGGGAAAGGAATTTCTGGAGACCTAACAGGAATCTCTGTCACGATGCTCTTAGTTGTATTTCTTATATTGATAGTCCAGTTATTTACTGATTTGGTAAGGGATATGTTAGGGAGAGGTGGATTAAAGTATTTTAATTAATGGCAAAATACTGATGTGGTGGTACATGCCTATATGCCAGCTCTTAAGAGACTGAGGCAGGAGCATTGCTGTGAGTTCAAGGCCAGCCTATCCAACACAGAATTGAAGATTATCCTGAGTTATATAGCAAGTTCTAGGGAGGGGTGGGGATGGGGGTGGGGGTGCCTGTAACACTCACGGGTCAACATGACAGTTTCCTGCCCACTACCCCCTTCTTGCCCTTCCAACTTGTGACTGTTCTTAGAGCATCCTCATGGGACATTTCTTCTTGTTGTCTTTTTTCCCAACTCTTGAATTATTTTTTATTACATTTATTTCCTGAGTGTGTGCATGTGAAGATTAGAGGACAGTTTGCAAGAATCAATTATCTTCTACAACACAGAGCTCAGGGGTTGAATGCAGATCATTAGTTTTGGCAGCAAGCACCTTTATTCAGTGAACCAGCTGACCAGCCCACTGACCATTGAAGTGTGAACCTAATTAGTCTTATCAATAAAAACCAGGCGTCAGATATCAGGGTAATAACCTGAAAGATGAGAGAAGCAGAGGAGCAGCCACCAGTGACTTCTAACTTCTTTGGATCCTCTGACCAAAAAGGCTAAGATCCTGTCTCCATCCTGCCTTATTACTTCCTGTCTCTGCCTCCCAAGTGCAAAGATTAAAGGCATGAGCCACCACCACCCAGCTTCTGTGTTAACTAGTGGCTAGCTCCACTCTCTGATCGCCAGGCAAGCTTTATTTGTCAGAACACAAACAAAATAGCACACATTTTCCCCATTTTGTCTAAATAAACAGCAAAAAAATTTCCGAGACAGGGTTTCTCTGTTTAGCTTTGCGCTTTTCCTGGAACTCACTTGGTAGCCCAGGCTGGCCTCAAACTCACAGAGATCTGCCTGGCTCTGCCTCCTGAGTGCTGGGATTAAAGGCATGCGCCACCGCCCGGCTTAAACAGCAAAATTTTTAACTAACACAAAAACTATATACAATAACTATATACAAACATATACAGGCAAGAATTATAGTGATAATGTCTACTTCTTTAACATTTGACAAATTGAGACAAAATACTCCATTATCTATCCTATCTTGGTGATTCCAAAGTATTGTACCTCAATCATTTTTTTTCTATCCTAACTTGCATTACCAACCCAAAACTATCTTTTGATGCCTCTCAACCTTACACCTCTTTAGTGAGTTTCTTTTTTGAGACTGGTAACACTGAAAACTACAACTATAACTATCTAGTCTTCAACTCCATCAGAGACCTGAGTGTGGAGACCCACAAAGGTTTCCTAGTGAGATCTGAGCTTGCTTTACCCAGCAGGGCTGCATTAGAGGATTGCTTGACCACATGCGTGGTTACTAGGTGATTGGAAGAGTCTGCACTTGGCTGTGCTAGGGGGAGATCTTTTGGTTCACCCCTTGTCATTCCTATAAAAAGTCTTTTAGAAGAGGACAGAAGGATGGCACACGCCTTTAATCCCAGCACTTGGGAGGCAGAACCAGGTGGATCTCTGTGAGTTCGAGGTCAGCCTGGTCTACAGAGTAAGATCCAGGACAGGCACCAAAACTACACAGAGAAACCCTGTCTCAAAAAACCTAAAAAGAAGAAGAAGAAGAAGAAGAAGAAGAAGAAGAAGAAGAAGAAGAAGAAAGAAGAAGAAGAAGAGACAGAAGGGACTAGTGGTAATGATCCAGGCCCTGCTGAGGCTGTCCTGTGTTTCTATCTGTTTCTCTCCCCTCTATTCTTCTATATAAATATTTCTCACTCTTCCCTCAAGACTACTCTGGGGAAAAAGTGGAAGTGGGCCTCCCGCAGAGAAATGGGTAGGCCCACCACACCTGAAAAGTATATAAAATATTACCTGAGTAAACAGGAAATGCAGAACAAACAACTTCTAAAATTAAGAAATGACAGAAACATTTGGCAACCTGGACAGTCACCAAGGTTCATCTGCATCAATGGGGCATCCATCTTCAGCCTGCAGGCCTAGAGTATCTGACAGACTTTTCTGTGAAGCAGGAATTTTGAAGGACTGTCCCACCTTGTCTTGGCAAATTTCTGCAGTCACTTACTTTTGTGTCCTACCTGTCTAGTTTGGACAATATACTGGCAGCAGGCAAGGCAGGGGTAGTTTCTTGCCCAGTGGCTAATTCCATATGGAGTTTCTTCGATGCTCATCATCTCTCTGAAGTAATTTAGTGCTGACAGGAGCAGACATATATTATTGTCATTTTAAAAAAAAAGAACCTTATGTTATTAAAACACCTTAAATGCCATATTCTATAGGTCTCTGAAGTGTTTGAAGATAGCCTATCTATTTGAAATATATCTCTGTACGACCTTGAAAACCTAACTAACATGACTATAAGTTTGCTATTATAGATGACTATTAATATTTATTTCTTAATTATATATTATATTTTTAAATGAGCTACATAAACATAATACCCTAAACAAGTGTGTGTATATATATATATATATATATATATATATATATATATACATACAGTATAACAAAATGAACTTTAAACTTGTATCAATAAACCAAAATCCATACCAATATAAAGTATGTAAGATTAACAATTGTTTTTTGAATTACAGTAGATTCAATAATCTACCCTTTTATCCTATCATTTCTATATCCCCTCTTTTTCTTTTCAGAACAAGATCCCTGAATCTAATCTCCTTTGGTTAGTTTTTTTCCTGACTATTATCCATAACAACTTGTAACTAATCTCCCAAATGATGACAACATTCATAATTTATTTTTGGGAATGTGGGAGTAGTTCTCTAGACTACTTCCTGCTAATTGGGGCACTGGTAATCTTTGGAGGACCCTGAGAAAATTTTGGATTATGGTCAAATCCTGACTGGAGTAGTCTGTGTGGCTGGATCATCTCAGCCAGCAGCTTTGAAGCTGTTCTGGATGCAGAACTCAGAGGAAACTGCAACAGAGGTTCTCTGAAATGTTGGATCATCTGGGACATCCTTTCCCATTGGGGATTTTTCAGGGAGTCTTCCTTGATCAACTCTTATTTTTTCTTAACCCAGAATGAATCCGGAGCCTCTCATTTCCTCTGGAAATAAAAGCAGAGCCTCTTTCTCAAAGTAACATATCTTTTGAATTAAAATTTGAAGTCAAGATATTTTAAAAATATATGGGTTGGTTTAACCTAACAGCTTTGATAATCAAATGTCTCTTAGCAGTTATCATTTGTTCATTAGCCATCAAAAAAATTTAAAACAACACAATAACATACAGTATCCAGACTCTCTGTATATTTTCCATCTTTATGTGGCTTATTATATTTTTTATTACTCTATTTCTTTTTAAAGGACTTTCTCCATCCCTTTTTCTTTTCTCTCCCAAGCCTACGTATATTTTTGTTGTTGTTGTTGTTATTTTTTGGTCTGAATCTGTCTTCACTGCATATCTCTATCTTTTGCTGACTGCATGAGTCTTTAAACTGATAAGCTAAGTGGCTAGGGCCAAAGTGACAGCTTTGGTGGCTGGCTCTGCCCCACTCCTTGGTTCCCTGAGAGTCTAGTCTCATGGCAGAGGCATGTTTACTGCCAGCTCTGGGAAGTTTCTAGGTCCATGCCACTACCCAGTAGCTGCTGCCCACTGCTCATAAATACCTTATCAGTGTTTGGTAACAGGGCCTCTTAAAACAGCCTCCCATTTTTGCCACTGGCACCAAACCAAAAAGCCTTCTCTTAAAGGAGCAGTGCCTCTGCTCACCACAGCAAACAGAGCCCACCAGAGAAAAGGCAGCTACCAAGAAGCCTTGCTTGACTCCAATTTTGTGTATCTAGAATCCTTTTTTAAGCTTTGTCAGGTTTTATGTGGAAATTTTGGTCCCACATTGGATTGTCATATGAAGTGTGAACCTAATTGGTCTTTATCAATAAAAACCAGGAGTCAGATATCGGAGAATAATCTGAAAGGTCAGAGAAGCAGAGGAGCAGCCACCCGTGACTTCTTACCTCTCTGGATCCTCCAACAGAAATGGGTGAGATCCTGTCTCCACCCTGCCTTATCACTTCATGTCTCTGCCACCTGAGTGCTGGGATTAAAGGCATGAGCCACCACCACCCAGCTTCTATGGTTAACTAGTGGCTAGCTCCACCCTCTGATCTCCAGAGGGTGGAGCTAGCCACTAGTTAGTTGTCAGAACACAAACAAAATATCACACAACGGACCATTTTTTTTTGTGCACCTTTCTGGCCTGAGATCGCTCACACATTTTCTCTGGTCTGACTGTTCATCATCTCCACCAATTTCCTGTCATTCCTTCACCCTTCCGACTTATCTATCCTCAGAAAATTAAATTTTGTCTTTCTTTTGGAGAGTCATAGTGCACATCTCTTACTAGCTCAGGATGGCCCTAGGTGTAATATGTGAGGGTCTATTGAAACTTTTGGTGAAATAAAGATATTGCTTATGGGAAAACATTGTCTTCCTGCTCCAGATGCATGACTCTCATGTAATTATTATTATTATTATTATTATTATTATTATTATTATTTGTTTTTTTCGAGACAGGGTTTCTCTGTATAGCTTTGTGCTTTTTCCTGGAACTCACTCTGTAGACCAGGCTGGCCTCGAACTCACAGAGAGCTGCCTGGCTCTGCCTCCCCAGTGCTGGGATTAAAGGTGTGGGCCGCCACCTCCTATTGAGAACTGCTTATTTTTAAAAGTCCTTTGTTTTTATGATTTATTTATTTGGAGGATTTGGAGGCTGGAGAGTTGGCTTAGTGGGTAAGAGCTCTTGTTCTTGCAGGGAACCAGGGCTGATTCCCAGTTCCAGCGGACCTAATACTCTCTTCTGACCTCCTCTGACACCAGGCACATTGTGTGCACATACATACATGCAAGCAAAGCACTCATACATATAAAATAAGTAAATCTAAACACCTTAATATTTTTTTAATCTAAGTGTGTGTGTGTATACTTGTATGCAGCCATGTGCCTGTGTACACACAGACTCCAGAAGCAATATCCGTATCCTTCAATTTAGGAGGCCTAGTTTGGTGCTGGGCTCTAATGTACAGCCCTCACAATTGTATAGTAAGTGCTCTTATGTGCTGAACCATCTCTCCAGCCCCAAGCAAGAGACTTTCGGCAAACTTACAAAGACAATTCTCTGTAGTAAAGCTAATTTTTTTTTCCTCAAGAAATGGTACTGAACCAATTTGGGTATTTACATTTTAGCAAATTTACTTCCAGTTTGTATTTTACACCACACACAAAACCTAACTCAAAATATATCACAGATCAAGGGCTGGAGAGGGGGCAAAGCAGTGAGATGCACTGGCTGCTCTTCCAGAGGAACCTGGTTCTATTCCCAGCACCCACATGGCAGCTCACAGCTATCTGTAATTCCTGTTCCAGGGAAATTGTTGTTCTCCTCTGCCTTCCTTGAGCACAAAGCACAATAGTGGTATACAGACATATATGCAAGCAAAACACCCATTCACTTAAAATAAAAATAAATTATAATTTAAAAATGTATTATAGCTATTAAACCTCTAAAAGGAAACATGTTAAAACATTCATAATCTTGGGAACAGTCCAAGATTTCTCAGGTATAACACAGATGCCCAAGCCATAAAAGAACAAACTGATGAATTTGAACATCTTAGCTTAGCTCTCAATAGAAGAGAGTTCAGATGATGACAACATGAACAAATAGTAAATCAACGTCTGATAAGGAATGTGTCTGGAGTGTATAAGAAACTCGTAAGCCTTGATAAAGCAAAAACAAAAACAAAAAGATGCATAAACATAAGAGGAGATGGGAGACAGACACACAGAAATCACTAGTCATGAGGGAAATACACAGTTAAATCCTGATGAGCTAGTACCGTCCTCTTCCTCCTCCTCTCGTACTTTACATGTATGAGTGTTTTGCTTGATTACCTGTCTGTGCACCATGTGCATGCTTGGTGCTTTAGAGGTCAGAAGAGGCTGTTGCATCCCAGGAATTGGAGTTATGGACAGTTGTGAGCTACTGTGTGTGTAAGGATTCTGTCCTTAATTATGTCACAGCCTGCGATGGCGTCCCAGCCTAAAAAGCAGGCTTGTCCTCTCTGTGTTCTCTCCTTTTCCGCTCTCTCCTTCCATAAGCCCCCTCCTCGAGGTTTCTCCCCCCCCCCCTCCCAATAAAGCTCTAAAAAGGTAACCATGGCTCGTCACTCTCCTCCAGCACTCTCCTCTGTTGGCATGGCCACCGCAGGCAGTGGCCAGCCACGAACACCATTGCTTAACCAACAGTGTGGGTGTTGGGAATCGAACCTGGGTCCTCTGTAAGAACAACAAATGCCCCCCATCTCCTAGACTCCATCTTTTTTTTTTTTTTTTTTGAGTGGGGGTTGGTTTTTCAGGACAGAGTTCCTCTGTGTAACAACCATGACTGTCCTGGATCTCGCTCTGTAGACCAGGCTAGCCTCGAACTCACAGAGATCCACTTGCCTCTGCCTCTGGAGTGCTGGGATTAAAAGGCCCCACCACTACTTGGGAAGCAGAGATGGGCAGAGCTCTGTGAGTCCATATGAGTTTGAAGATATCCTGGTCTAATAATGAGTTCTAGGTCAGCCAGAACTATATAGTGAAACTGTCTCGAGTGTGTGTGTGTGCTCACACTCCAATGCACTTGCACACACACACACACACACACACACACACACACACACACACACACACACACCACCAGCATCAGAGAATAAGCGACTAAAACATAAGCCTGTGAGGAACATTTCAGAGTCAAGCCATAAAACCAGGTGAGTAGACATAGAAAGTGTGGCATATCCATTAAATAGGATATCACCCAACAATAAAAAGTAATCAGTCATATGTATGTCTCAGGCTGGCCATAAACTTGTGATTCTCCCACTTCGGCCTCTAAAGTACTGGAATGGCAGGCACTACCAGTTAGGAATGGGTTATTACTATACATCATAACATGAATCTCAAACCATTATGCTAAGTGAAACAAATGTGGATAATTGTGAGCTCTCTGTCCTTGGAGAAAACAGCATGTGCATCCATGTTAGAGTCAGCACTATAGCCAGTATTTCTCCATCCCTGTAAGTGTACAGTGTTCTCAATAGGACTTCTCCAGGAAACTCAGAACCAGCTGGAAACCTGTAAACAAAGCACTAAGGGGCTTTATCTCAGACTTACCAAATTAGAAACTCTAAGGCTCAGTGACTCAAACGACTCTTTCCCAAGGGTCACCTAACACCATCGGAAAACACAGATAATTACATTACGATCCATAACAGTAGCAAAATTAGAATTATGAAGTAGCAATGAACATAACTTCATGGTGGAGGTCACACAGCATGAGGAACCATATGAAAGGGTCACAGCATTAGGAAGGTTGAGAACCACTGCCCTAAGGGCTCAGGATGTCTCTGTTTTGGCAATCCTTTCAGGTAGTGCTGTTGCAGGCTAAAGTTTGAGAAAGATTTCTCCAATAAATGCCGTCAAACCCTACCTATCTACCGTCATTCTACTAGTCAATGTCAAATTAAACAGCTTTTGCCATTTAAAGTGGCTTTATTTGGAAATATCTGCAAAATGACATCCTAGTTTGTGAAAGGTCAGAGTGTGTTTGAGCTGTAGCCCTTGAGTGGGTTTTGGGTCATTAGACACCCGCATCTGGCATGAACTTCCCCTTGGATTATGGATTGTGTGGGAAGTTCCTTGGACTTTTGGTATAGTAAAGGTCATTCAGACAATCAACGCAGCACTTCTAGAATGGTTTCTTATTATTAGTTACTTGAAAAATTCTAAAGAATTCCCTTTATTCCATTTCCTCATACCTCAGCAGGACTTGTGTATTAGCAGAGTGGTTTGTTTTTACAAATTTTCACAATAAGCTTGTAAAACAAAGTGGCCATTGTGTTGCGATAAAGTGATTGTCATGCACATGAAGGCCAAGCACCCGTTCTCAAGTTCAATAAGAGTGCTTCTTTTCACAGTTTCCCAACACCAGGGACATCCTTTGTTCAGTTAGCCAGCAATAAACGCCAGAGGAAGAGCCAAAATCCCACCCAACTGCAGCTTGTGGCAACAGGTGAATGATCCAAGAGCCCCGTGGCTTCCTGGGTCTGAGAATTTAAGCCCTCCACGTGTAGCTGAAAGGGAACAATATCAATTGTGGAAGTAGCTCTGCTCGAATAGACCATAGTTGTTGTTGTTGTTTTTTAATCATAATTTTCTCTGCCAGGAGTCATGGCACAATTGGGAAATGTCTTTGGCTCTTCCCGGCATATGAAAATCTCTGATGATGGATGGTAAGTTGCTATCAGTTCTTGTAGGGAATGAGAACCCAACCAGATTTAATTTGATCTAGAAGAAACAAAAACAAAAGACAAAAGTGATATTTCTTGCACTTAAGTTTCTTGGAACACATCAAAAAAGGCTTAGGAAAACTTGCTTGCATATAATTTGTTACCAGATTTTGCCCAAATGGCATCTTTTCTCTTCTTGGAGTTGTGGAACCAAAAATGAGACTAAATACCAACTGAGTGAGGCTTTTGGTTTTGGCCAAGACTAGAAGCGGGAGAGATTTTTTTTTTTTTTTAAGATAAGATTTCTCATGCAGCCCTCGCTGTCCTGGAGCTTGCTCTGTAGACCAGGCTGTCCTCGAACTCAGAGATTCGCCTACCTCTGCCTCCTGAGTGCTGCCAGAATTAAAGGCTTGAGACACTATGCCCAGATGAGTGGGAAGTAACTTTCAACACAGCCTCTCAACTTTTGTGGGTTGGGATACAATAGGTAGTAAATGAAATTCAGGAGAGAACAGGCTAATAAAGGGGAGGAATATCTATATCTTTTTTGAGTGTTGGGATCAGGTTCCACCCTGCTCTAAGTCCCTGGTTGTAGGCTGGCCTTCCCTGGAGAAAGTCCGTTTTATAAGCATCATTTGGCTCCATGTTGGGTGCAAATGCAGGGACAGGGTGACTCTGAACCTTGTTGTGTGAGTGTCCAGCACTGTCCACATGACACAGGCCGATGAGTAGTTCCCCAGCCCTCCAAAGAGTACTTTTTATGAACGTATCAGAGTAGATCAGGACCATACAGTTATGAGGAGGCCTCCAGTTTTCTCTGGCCTCGACCCCAGCAGCAGTTTGGTACTTGTAATCCTGAAAAAGAAGGTTGCAGATGGAGTTCTGTAAAAAGTAACTAGTTGAGAGTTGAGGTAAGAGCAAACAAGGAAGCAAGAATGTAATCTTTACAAAAAGAACTGGGGGCTGGAGCGATAGCTCAGCACTTGAGACCACTTGCTCTTCCAGAGGACCCAAGTTCCTGGTACCTGCACGGTACTGCTACTGTGCTGAACTCCACTTCCAGGGGAGCCTCTGCCCTCTTCTGGCCTCCGTGACATACACAGACATACACACAGGCAGAAGCACCCGTATGCAATAAACAACAATAAAAAAAAATCTCAAAGAGGAAAAGAAAAACCGTTGGGCAAAGGCAAGTAGGGATGTGACTGGCATGTGGCTGGCATTTCTTGCCACTACCTGCACAGCTCCGTGATGGGCCTGGCTGGGGCGACAGGGGATTGCAGAGACAGGAAATACACATACAGAAAAGTTGGCATGGGCTAACTGTGTGCTCTGATGGGACCCCCAACCCCCAACAGCAGCCTGGAACTCAGTACAAGTCTGTTAGCTAATCTTGGTAGGGAGGTCCCTATAGGGGAGCAGTCTCAGATTTCAGTCATCACAGAGGAGGAAATTACAGTTGATACTTGCTACACACTGTGGTTTTAGCCAAAGGTCAACGGCTGTGGCCCTTGACACAATGCTGCTCATGTTAATAACACGCGTTCACTCAGGACTTCATCAGCTCTTCACACTTGCCCTCTGTTTTCCCCTTCCTTGTGCCCGAGCAGAGAAAAAAAATGCAGATTTTCATCCTCACTACGGCTAGAGCTGTCCTACAATTTAAGAAAACCACGAGACAATGCCCAGAAGAAATGTAGGTTTAGTTGAGACAATTTAGCCATTCCTTTCATGGTGTGTGTGTGTGTGTGTGTGTGTGTGTGTGTGTGTGTGTGTGTGTGTGTTATGTGACTTGGCTCTAGGCTGCTTTCATTGTTTGACTCTCTGTTACAGAGACAGACAGTTTTTGTTATTAAATCTACCCAAAGCAAAATGGGATAGTCATTCTGTTTCAAGACTCCCCATTTTTTTTTTTTTTTTAAAGAGAAGAACCCTCACACATGCTGGTCTGTACCAAGTTCTTTGTCCCCAGGTTCATTCCGTTGACGGTGGCATGCAGGTAGGAAGCCTTTCATATGTTTTCTTTGGAGGTCAGCCTCAAGTGCCTACACACCTGTTAAACACATTAGCTTTGCAAATGAAACTATGACAGTCTGACAGCTGAAGGGAGGGGCACTAGAGGCTCCTGGGAAATCGCTGCTGCAAGGCCTCTCTCTGCGTGGGATCAAGGTTACAGTGTGACCTTTATTGATTTACTTTTAGTTTCTCAGCATACCTTCCTTATCTGTAAAACTGATAAACTCATTAACTACCTTGTAATCTCATTTATGAAAGAAAAATTCTTTAGATAAAAATAAGTATGCCAATGTCTCTCTCTCTTTCTTTCTTCTTTAATATAGAAAAATCTCTTTTACTATTGTGTGTACCCATCTCCGGCTAATGCTCAAAGAGGAGCCAGCCTTGAAGAGATCTTGCTTTCTACATATGTTGTCATCATTGTGACATTTGGGTTCAGGCTCCAGGTTACATTTTGAACAATTTAAATAGGGACAGAAGACTTCAAATCTACCCACTTAGACAGATGGGAGACTTACATAGCAAAGACATTTCCAAAATTATTTCCTAAGTAACCCAGTAATATGAAACAGCTGGATTTTCTTCAGTAACAGGGTCCTGAGATGAAGGTCACAGGGGAGGAGAAAGAGAAGAAAAGGTAGAAAAGATAAAAACTGAGGTGGGGAGGTCTTGCACAATCTCACCAATGTTTTTCTTAATCTTTTAAGTTTATAACTAGATTAACATCCCTTGAACAATGTAACTTTAAAAGACACACACACACACACACACACACACACACACACACAAGCACACACATACTTTGTTGAGAAAGTCTCTCTCTTGAGAAAGTTGCTTCAATCTCTTGGCTGTGTATTACTAAAAAGGGGGTGGGGTGGGGAAGTTGTAGGCCCTTGGGTGTTTTGAGACTTTCTCATCTCAAGTGAACATATCTCAGGGGGTTATAGTGCTGGACAACCAAGAGCCACCAAAGCCACCCCAGGTGTGGCAACTTGAATGAATGAGAGTGTCCCTCATAGGCTCATATATTTGAACACTCAGTCCCCAGTTGGTAGAATACTTCCTCCAAGGCCACACCTCCTAATCTTTCCTACAGTTCCACCAACAGAGGGCCAAACATTCAAATGTTTGAGCCTATGGCACCGTTCTCATTCAGACCACCAGAGGAGCTATGTCTCTTCCTGCGGATGAGAACAAATACATATTTTCTTTTCTTTCTTTCTTTATTTGGTTTTTCGAGACAGGGTTTCTCTGTGTAGCTTTGCATCTTTCCTGGGTCTCGCTCTGTGGACCAGGCTGGCCTCAAACTCACAAAGATCCACCTGCCTCTGCCTCCCAAGTGCTGGGATTAAAGGCGTGCGCCACCACTGCCTGGCTATATTTTCCTTCATATCACAGTGTCACACACAAACACCTAAAAGAAAAATAGGGAGGAATGTGATGCTCTTCAGTCTCTTCTTGGCTCTCTTTGCTGTATCTGTGCCTGGGAGGCTGCCTTGAACTGTGACACCCGGCATCATCTCCTGGCGTTCTTTTGAGCTGGCTTCTCTTCTGGGTTGGATCAACAGGGAGAACCAGCAGGACACTGACAGGGTTGAACAACTGGGGTACTTCTGCTGGTCGATGTACCCCTTGCTGGAGCGAAGGGGATCTGTCACAACAGCTCATAGGGATGACTTTCTCCACGCTTCCAGTTCTAGTTCTCCTGGCTCATAGGGGAGAATGAATTCTCCATATTGTCCTGCTGCTTCTGTCTCTGTGAAGCATTATTCTAGTTAATCCTTATCAATAAAAAATAGATATCGGGGTAAGAATCTGAAGGATCAGAGAAGCAGGGAGCAGCCACCAGCAGCCTCCTACCTCTACCATTACTTGGTCTAAAAAGGTTGAAATGGTCTCTCCACCCTGCCTTACTACTTCTTGTCTCCTCTCTGTCTACAGTCCTCCAAACCTCTATGGTTAATTTAGGTCAGCTAGTGGCTAGCTCTGTCCTCTGACTCCAAGTGAGCTTTATTTGTCAGAACGAAATAAAAAAAAAAAAAATCACACGTCTCTGGGTACCCAAGTCTTGCCCACAGCACCATAAGTAGTCTTTGCATTGCAGTCCCTTCTTGTGAATAACCCAGGGGTGAGTTCTACTTCCTGCTGGGTTCCCAGTGGTTGGCAGATATGAATTAGCATAACACACAAAATCGTCACCAATGAAGATATGGCAGAATCCCCAAACGCACCCATAGAAGTTCAGCCAAAAGTAACAGAATTTTTCACCCATTCTCATGGGCCAAAAAATAAATAGTTTATGACATTATGAAGAAATGAGGACTCCCTTTTCTTGCTGATGAATGTATAACTAATTTGCTCTTCTATAGAGGCTTTGGGAGGAGTAATTTGGCAATTTTGAGAAAAATAAAAAAATGTACGCACCCTTTGACTCATTTTAGAGTCAGCTTTTCCTACAAAAACAAAAATTCTAGGAAGCAAGAGTCGGTGAGCAAGTTTGTTTGTTGAAGAAAGACCGAAAGTGGACTTAAGATACAGGTCGGCCAGTGAATGGTATTGTGTTAGAATCGTACGATGAAATATTAGACAGCTATTAACCCAAAGAGGCTCTGTGCTCATTGACCCGAAGGGACATTGTGCAATCAACAGATTGCAGAGCATTGTATACAGTCTGCAGGGTGGGGGTTGCTCGACGTCTCTCAAGATCCAGTCTTTCTTTTCCTTGGCAATAGATCCTTAAAGTAGAGCCAGGCATATGACTAACCAACTTAACTCTATTTCTAAGAATTTCTTATAGTTACTTATGTATGGTTTTATATTTCCAAGAATTTCTTACAGTAACTTATGTATGTTTTTAAATTTATGACCAAAGAGAAATGTTTACGTGTATGACCCATATGCCTTTCAGATTCTGTTTTTAGAGAAAGAAATGCCTTCTCTATCCCCAGTTTTCACTGTTGACTGCAATCTAGACATGGTGTGAATCCTGAGAGAGAGAGAGAGAGAGAGAGAGAGAGAGAGAGAGAGAGGCACCTGTATGCCTGTTTGCATTCCAAGGTGATATCTGAAAGTGCAGCTAGCTTGTCACTATGGGGCCACCCATTTTGGAACTGTTCTCTGTGACAGAAGTAAAATTTCATCTTGTTTAGGCCATAGATACTTTGGTTGGTTTCAAGAGAAAAATCTGAATCCCTATGCAGAATGTTTTGTTGTTGTTTTTAATCAAAGAAATGGTAAAATGGTATGAAACTTAGTGAAATATGCTTGAAGGTATGTAGCTAGAGTTTTCCTGCCTGGCCCACAGTCAGGACAAATCTCTGTCACCTGCCAGTCCCACAGCTGCTCAGACCCAACCAAGTAAACACAGAGACTTATATTGCTTACAAACTGTATGGCCATGGTAGGCTTCTTGCTAACTGTTCTTATATCTTAAATTAATCCATTTCTATAAATTTATACCTTGCCACGTGGCTCGTGGCTTACTGGCGTCTTCATATGCTGCTTGTCATGGCGGTAGCTGGCAGTGACTCCTTCCGCCTTCCTGTTCTTTCTTTTCTCCTCTCTGTTAGTTCCGCCTATACTTCCTGCCTAGCCACTGGCCAATCAGTGTTTTATTTATTGACCAATCAGAGTAATTTGACATACAGACCATCCCACAGCACTTCCCCTTTTCTTTTTTAAGGAAGGTTTTAACCTTAACATAGTAAAATTACATGTAATTTGGGAATTTGGGCGTAGCTTCTCTTACTGCTTCCTGCTGGAGGGGGGTGCTGTATTTTATGGGGACACAAAGAAAATTTTAGGATTATGGAGTAGTCCATGAGGCTGTATTGTCTGAGCCAGTTGCCTTGAAACGATTCTGGATGTTGGATCATTCTGGACCATGGCATCATTCAGGGGGTCTTACCTGGTCAAACCTGATGTATCTTAATCTGGAACAAATCCATAGCCTCTGGCTTTCTGTGGAAACAAAAACAGAGCCTCCTTTCCAAAGCAACACATCCTTACATCCAAATTTTGAAGTCAAGGTATCTTTAAAATATACATTTTGAACATAAGCTATTAATACAAAGCAGAACACTTCTTCAAATTAAGGTACCTTTTGCTGTACGTAGCAAAGACTGCCTTCCTGCACCAAGCAAAGAAGTGACTCTTGAAATACTGGGTGGGATTTGGCAGATTTGTAACAGGTGGTCAGGAGTCACATGCTGATTGGACAAGACCAATTCCTCGTAACTCCTGTTGTGCTCGTTGCCCTCCCAATCCAGCCTCTTTGGCAACAGCTGGTACTGCTCCAGCTCCTGCACCAGCACCTGCGCTGCTCGGCGACACCGGCCAGCCGAGAGGTAGCGGGCGATGAGGAAGTACAGCTCCGACTCGATGAGAGGCACAGGACGTCGGGCTGGCGGAGGCTCCGCCATGGCGGGGCGCGGGGCGGGCGGGAGCGAGCGGAGTGGAGCGTGTAGGCCGTGCCGAGGCCTGACCGGACCGGTAATTTAGTACGATGCCTCTCCCTTGTTGGCACTTGTGAGCAGCTTGTTCTAGCTCAGCAGGCGTGGAGCGTGAGCCCGTGTTGGCTTGTGCTCTTCTGTGTGCTCCCTTAGTGTGTCTCCTTTAGACTTAGAAGGCTCACGCACACACACACACACACTGTGTATGTGCTCTTCTCTGGAGAGCTGCCTTCTGTCCTAATGTGGGAAGCTATTTAACTTGAACTCACTAATTCTTCCTGATGAGTTCAAGGCAATAGTACTGGCCAAACCAATTTTAAACTGAATGAGTCAAGTCAAAGATTTTTAGATACATCAGATAAGTTCAAAATATCTTCTTAAAATTCTACCCTTTTTGAAAACTGGGGTCAGTTGTGATAAGACTGCTCATTTTAAATGTTGTATGGTATTTTTTATTGAACAATAAACAGTTAACTTGGTATCACAGTCCCTCTTACTAATCATTTACAGTGGATCTCTTTGAAGGTCCTGGAACCTTGGAGCCTCAGTTACCTCATTTGTAATTAGTGGGAACACCTACCTCACAGGGTTGTTGTGAGGACTCATGAGCTGATGTATGTGGGAAGCACTGGGTGGACTGTAAAGTGCTGTGTTGTCAGTGTCCCTGCTGCTGTACCTGAGATGTCTCCAAACTAGCTATAATGAACCTCCCCAGGCTTTTCTGTTAAAGTACATTAGCTGGTAAAACTTTGAATAAACAGTTTATTACAATGTAAAAAAAAATATATACATTTTGGCATAACCCAACAACTTTTACAATCAAAAGTTTTTCTTCAGTTACGAATATCAAAGAGAATATAATCTAGATTCTCTTTGTGATAGCCATCTTTACTTAACTTATTTTTTATATTAATTTTACTGTCTCTTTAAAGACTTTATTTTTTTAAAACTATGTATTTGTTTATATAACTGTATATATCACCTTTTTTGTCTCTTTCAAGCCTACATATATTTTACACACATTGTAAACTATTCCATCTGAATCAGTTTTATTGTGAACCTATTGCTTTAAACTGCAGCATTTGTAAGACTGAAACGGTGCTATGGCTGCTGACTCCGCCCACCTCAGCTTCCCAAGATGGCGGTGGTATGTTTACCGCCAGCTCTGGGAGCCATCATGGGTCTATGCTTTTTTCCAAGCAGCATGTAGCCCAGAGATCTCTTTTTTTGCTTTATACTAGCAAAGGCTAAATCCACCACGCAGCTTAATGTGCACTTGCAGAGGCCTCATTCCCACCATACTGCAGGTCGAGCACACATGCCAGGAACCCACAAGTAGCTCAAACCGGCAGGCTGCTGCTCATTTGAGAGAGACAATTAGGAAGCTGTTTTTAGCTCCGTTTTAGAATCTTTTCTCAGGTTTTAGGTGGAAACTCTTGCCAACTCGTTGGGTGCTATTTGTAGCTAGAGTTTTCCTGCCTTGGCCACAGTCAGGACAAATCTTTGTCACCTGCCAGTCCCACAGCTGCTCAGACCCAACCAAGTAAACACAGAGACTTATATTGCTTATAAACTGTATGGCCGTGGCAGGCTTCTTGCTAACTGTTCTTATATCTTAAATTAATCCATTTCTATAAATCTATACCTTGCCACGTGGCTTGTGGCTTACTGGCGTCTTCACATGCTGCTTGTCATGGTGGTGGCTGGCAGTGTCTCCTCCTGCCTTCCTGTTCTTTCTTTTCTCCTCTCTGTTAGTCCTGCCTATACTTCCTGCCTAGCCACTGGCCAATCAGTATTTTACTTATTGACCAATCAGAGCAATTTGACATACAGACCATCTCACAGCAAAGGTACTGTCTAACCTATGCCCCTTGGTTCCCAGGAATGGAATAAAGTTGGAGATGGTAAATTTTGGCCTTGGCTGGCCTGGAATCCATAGAGATCTCCCTGCTCTTGTCTCCCAAGTGTTAGGACTGAAGGCGTGTGTCACCATACCCAGCTGTCCTTTTTTTGTTTTTCAAAACATGGTTTTGCTTGTTTGAGTTGTAACCTGGTATTTGCTATGGAGCTTGCAACCCTGCCTGACTTAGCAGCACCAGGCTATAGCACACACCACACCCAGCCTCCTAAGATCCTTTTCCCTGGGCTCTCAGCAGGCTTTTTCGGTTGAAAAGAGAAACGAACTCAAGTCAAATGGAGCTGAGTTTGGTGAAAGAATACAGGGAGACCACACGACTCAGAATCAAAACCCAAATACAGAGGGGCTTGGGAACACAGTCCCCTACCACCCCCAGCAACTCACTGGCAATGGATTTCTAAAAATCGCTCCTCTATTCAGAATAGCTTGGAATTTTTGTTCAAGCTGAAAGTTCTCGGGTCCTGCTCTAGACCCCTTGAGTCAGAAACCTGAAGTCAGTGATCTGCCTCTAGCAAGCCTTTTAAATAAAGGTGGGGAAAGGGGAACACACAGAGAGAACATTTACACACACACACACACACACACACACACACACACACAAGTAATCAAAATGAATGCACAATTTTATGGCCCTTGATAAGTTCCCACTTCCATTAATGATATAAAATTGTACACATGCGCCGGGCGGTGGTGGCGCACGCCTTTAATCCCAGCACCCGGGAGGCAGAGCCAGGCGGATCTCTGTGAGTTCGAGGCCAGCCTGGGCTACCAAGTGAGTCCCAGGAAAGGCGCAAAGCTACGCAGAGAAACCCTGTCTCGAAAAACCAAAAAAAAAAAAAAAAAATTGTTCACATGCATTATTGTCAAATACTCTTAGCTTTTACTTTTAAATAATAATCCTAAAGCATCACATGAGAAGCCAAACAACTAATAGCTTTCTTTGTGAAGGGAGGGAGGTATGTGGCAGGAAAGGCAAGAGACTTAAAGTGTCTTTAATATCAGAGACCCAGGCCTGGACCGGGGAGGAAAGCTGTAGGGGTGTAGAGAGGAGGGAGCAGGGCTGTGGAGTGAGGTTGAGAGGGGGTGGGGCAAGCATCAGGGACCACTGACTAGGTGGCTCTCTCTTCAGTCATTTAACAGGTTTGTTGAAAGGTGTCTCAGGGAATCATGAGCCATCTGGTAACTCGTGGGTTAGAAAATTCACGCATACGTGTTTGTGGAGAAGAAGAGATGAAGAAGGGGAGGAGGGGAGACAGGGAACAGGAGGAAGGAGAACCAGATGAGGTGTTTATTTTACACAGTTGATAACATTTTTGCTGAGGAAGGGGTAGGATGATTGGCAGGTCATTTGAGCCTGGCATAGACCATGGGTGTGGTGACCTATTGTGTACCCCAAAAAAGCTTGTCTGGGGACCAGAGGACAGAGCCAGCCACTAGATTAGACACAGAGGTCAGGCAGTGGAGGCACACACCTGTCACCCAGGAGGCAGAGATCCATCTGGATTTCTGTGAGTTCAAGGCTACACTGGGAACAGAGCCAGATGTTGGGGTACACACCTTTAATCCCAGCACTTGAGATCTCATGTCTTTGCTGAGGATGGACACACACCTTTAATCCCAGGAAGTTATATGGCAGGACACAGGAAGGTATATAAGACGTGAGGAAACAGGAACTCTGCTCTGGAGACTCAGGTTTTCGTAGAGGTAAGAACTTGTGGCTGGCTTGTTCTGCGTCTCTGATTCCCAGACAAGCTTTACTGGGGTACACAATATATCACCATACATGGGCTTGCTGTATTTGAACACTAATCCAGCTCTGGGAAAAAAAGGAAGAATTCAGACTGATTTGTTGTAGCAAGTTCCAGACATAAGGCAAATGTGCAGGTCAATGCAGGAGAGCTGCTGTAGATTTGCACGTCTTTGATTGCAGCAATTACGGACCTTTGTATATGCTTAGGATTGATTGTCTTGACACAAATTCTCTCATTTCCTCTGTTCATTTACTCACTGGACTCTCCTTACCCCCCCCCCCTTTTAAAAAATAAGCAGTTAGTTGAGTCTTTTCTGTTAATTATACATGTGATAAATACTTGGTCTATAGTCTTTTATTTTAACTTTTGTTTTAAGGTATAGAAATGAGATTTTCAAATATAGAGACATCCAACTTTAGTGATACTTTTCAATTGCTTTTAGATTTGGGAAAGTAACATACCATTCATAACTCTGATAAACACCCCATTCTTATTTCTTCTTGATTTTATTTAATGTGATTTTGATATTTAACACTTCATCTGGGAGTTCCTTTTGTGGTATGTTGTTAAGATATGGGTCTAATTTTGTTTCTGCCCCAAATCACTGATTATTCCAATGCCATTCAAGGAAAGGGCCTTCACTGCAGAACTGTAAAAAGCTTACAATGCCATACAATGAGTTCTGGATCTTCCATTTTGTTCATTGATATATGCTTTTATTTCCCCCTTTTTCTTTTTGCTACAACCACAGGTATTTCCTCCCACTTCTGTTAGAGAACTTACCTATTTAGAGCAGTTGTCAGAGGACTGGATAGGGGTAGAGTCTTAATCATAATAATTTGGAATTTGAGGGGGCATTAATAGGCTGAAAACCCATATCATGATATATTCATTAACATATAAAATCACCAATTTTATTAGTATAAAAGCAAAACATGTTTTGCAAAACTTTTAGCAGCAAGATATGCCCTTGACCGAGTTAAAGTGTTACAGTTTGTTGGCTCTTTTTCTTGTTCATAGATCTGTGCAATCATCACCACAACTAACTAGAGAACACTTCATTACTGCCCCCCCCCAAAAAAAACCCCACTGTCCTCACCTGACACCTACCTCAGATTGCAATGCCCTCAAACATTTCATACAAATGGAGTCATACACTGTGAATATGTGTCACTCTGACTGGTTTAAATAAAAAGCTGAATGGGCAATAGCTAGGCAGAATTTTTAGGGCAGAGAGGATGCTGGGAAGAAGGGTGGAGATGGGGAAAGAGGCCATCCAGATGCAGAATGAGTTGGACACAGCTACATGGTAGAACATAGCTTAATAAAAAATATGGGTTAATTTAAGTTGTAAGATCTAGTTAGAAACAAGCCTAAGCTATTGACTGAGCTTTCATAATTAATAATCTCCATGCCATTTACTTGGGAGCTAGCTGGTAGGACAGAGAAAGACTAGTTACAGTTAGTCACCATGTAGGGACTGGGAATTGAACCCAGGTCCTCTGGAAGAACAATTAGTGCCCTTAACCACTGAGTAATCTCTCTACTCCAAACTCCTTTTAGTCTGAAATGAATTTTTTTAAAGTTATTTTTACTTTATTTCTTTTGTATTTTTGAGATAGGGTTTGTCTGTGTAGCCCTGGTTGCCCTGGAATGTAGTTGTAAGTTTTCTCCAGTCCTGCCCTGCCCCACGGTCCCACAGCTGCTTATAAAATAATCACTCAAAGGCTTAATATTATTTACAAACTGTATGGCCTATAGCAGGCCGCTTGCTAGCTAGCTCTTATATCTAAAATCAACCAATTTCTATTAATTTATGTTTTGCCACATGTTTAGTGGCTTTACCGATCTGCTGGCATCTTGCTGTTCCTTTGGCGGTGGCAGCTGGCATCCCTCCAGATTCCATCTTTCTCTTTCCTGTCTTTCTCCTTGGATTTCCTGCCTGGCAATAACCTGACTTGCCACAGGCCAGAGCAGCTTCTTTATTAACCAATCATAGCAACACATATTCACAGCATCAGAAAGACGTCCCACAGCACTGGAACTTGCTCTGTAGACTAGGCTGGCCTTGACCTCACAGAGGTATGTCTGCCTCTGCCTCCCGAGTGCTGGGATCAAAGGTGTGTGCCACCACTGCCCGGCTATTTTTATATTACGTGTGGGTGTTTTTCTTTTGTGTATGTCTGTGCACCACTTGCATGCCTGGTACCCACAGAGGCCAGAAGAGGGCATTGGGTGCCCTGGAATTGGAGTTACAAACAGTTGTGAGCTGCCATGTGAATGGATATTTTATTTGCATGAATATCTGTGCCCCATGCTTGTGCTTGGTGTGCACAGGGGTCAGAAGAGGGCATCAGATCCGATGGGACTTGAGTTACAGAGGCTTGTGAGCTGCCAGGTGGTTGGTAGGAATAGAATCCAGGATCTCTGGAGGAGCAGTCAGTGCGTTTAACCACTGAGCCATCTCTCCAACTTGTCACATAGTTTTAATATAAATGGCAGAAAGTTGAAATGACTGGAAAATTAAAAAAAAAAAATAGCAAAACAACAATCCTGACTTCAAGTACTGTAGCAGGAAGTTTTCCTGTGTCCCACAGCTGCTCGGTCATGAATAAACACACAGAGGCTTATTATTAACTACAAACTGTTTGGTCTATGGCTCAGGCTTATTGCTAGCTAGCTATTACATCTTAAATTAACCCATTTCTGTTAATCTATATTTTGTCACGTGGCTGTGGCATTACTAGTCTGCTGACATCTTGCTCCTTGGGTGGCTGGATGGCATCTCTCCAACTCTGCCTTTCTTTTCTCCCTCTATCTTTCTGGATTTCCTGCATGGCTATAACCTGTCTTGCCACAGGCCAGAGCAGCTTCTTTATTAACCAATGGTAGCAGCACATGTTCACAGCACTTCCCACAGCACTTATTCACTTAGCCCGTGACCTTGGGCTAGCTGGCCCCATAGAGGCGGTGCTTCTTGCCTGCCTACATGACCTCTTAAAAGGGAAGAGGGAGGGGTTGAGAGCTCTCTTGGACATGGAAGGCTTCCTGACCCACAGTTTGGTGAACTGGTCTGGAGTTTTCCCCATCTTTCCCTGGGAGATGAAGAGGCAACGGTGTCATTTTATTTTGTATTCATGAGTGTGTGATCCCTATTTCATCCCTTAATAAATAAATCTTCTTCCCAGACATCTGTGGATTTCTCGAATTAAAGTACTCTTCACATTTTTCTTTGATATTCTGTTTTTGTTTGTTTTTTTAAACATATTCTATTTTAAATCAACTTTTGGGGAAAGTTTACATACATGAAATTAATTTATTCAAAGTATATACATCAATATTTTTTTTCACAAAAAAAGGAAAGGGACTCAATTAAGTCTTGTCACACGTCCTTGTGAGGTGGGAACTATTCTTATCTCACCGAACGGAGGAGTGGGATGCAGTTATACCCACTGTTCAGCTGATGGTTTTCTGAATGCCTCAGCTGAATGAATGATTTCTTCTGGCACTGTCTTTAGAGACTCCATCGGTTCCTACTGTATGGCAGTGCTCCCCTGTCACCCCATTCCTCTGACGTTGGACATTCAGGTTAATTGCACACCCTTTATTTTGATTGCATTTCTCAATGAGACCCTTCAGTAAAGTCCTGCCCTTTGTTCCATCTTTCCCATCCACTTCCTCTTCGCTCTGACAAGACAGCACTCTCAAGAGACCGTTGCTCTTTGAACAGGAGGGGCATCTTCCTATCCATTGACCATATGCATTACATATATTTTTTTTTTCATTTTTTTTTCTGGTACTCACTGAGAGATACTCATTCCTGTGTGTCCTGAGGGGTAAGAGCTGAAGGCTGTCTGCAGAGAGTCCTGTGGATGGGGCAGCGAGTCATTCTCAAGGGGCCAGGCAGCACACGCTGGGTCCTGAGAATAGATAGAGATGATTTAGTGCCGCGCAGCCACTGCCGCCCTGGCTGTGCCTGTAGTGTGTGCCACCATCTGGAAGTGCCAGGCCATGCAGCGTCAGCCCACTAGCCACGCTGTCCTGTGTTATTTTAAACCTGGTTTCGTGTGTGTTTGCACTGCCACTGGTCCTTCCCCTTTTGACAGGACTTCCTCTTCAGCTGGGATGCACAGTGGAGGGCTGAGGGACAGTGAAGGGCTGAGGGAGGAGGGGTTAAGCCTTAAGGCATCTTTTCCTGGCAAACACTGAAAACAGAAAGCAGCTGAGGATTCTCTCAGAGCCTGTTCCCCATCCACTTCCTCTCCCCAGGATCTTTGAGTGATTTTCTTATTCAGCACTTGCTGGAGACAGTCCCAGTTTGAGGATCTGGAGATTGTTCCAAGGTCTAACTAAAGGAGATAGGAGCCACTGTCTCTCCAGAGAGAGACTCTCCAAGGGGGCTGCGGGTGACTCTGACATTGACTTCCTCGACCCTCCCGCCCTCCCTGCTTCCTTAGCTTTAGGCATCCACTGGTCTCTGAAATCTAGGGTCTAGGATTGGGAGCACCCCGTGGATGTTACCCTTCTTGAAGATAAGAATTAGACCTTATTCACCATTTTGGAGAAGTATGTGGTACAGCCATTTGGAAAAACAGCTCTAAAGTTCCTTATTTGCTAACTAAATACCATGTAAGCCCACATCCACTCCCAGATAAGTGAACACTCACACTTATGCAATGATTCATACATGAATGGTCATCATAGCTTTATTCAACGCAAATGAACCAAATGTCTATCAAAATAAAAATTGTGGTATACTCTTTGTTTTGTTTTGTTTTGAGACAAGGATTCTCTGTGTAACAGCCCTGGCTGTCCTGGAACTCACTTTGTAGACCAGGCTGGCCTCGAACTCACAGAGATCTGCCTGCCTCTGCCACCTGAGGGTTGAGATTAAAGGTGTGCACCACCACCATCCAAAAATTTGTCGTTTACTCTTACAACAGAATTCTAATGCATAATAAAAGATATAGGTGATAACACACACCATGGACGAATCTCTCAAATATTTTGAATGGAGGTCAGATACAACAGCACATACTACATGGTTCCCTTTACATGAAATTAGAAAACCAGTTTCATCTTGTGATGCAGATAGAGGGAACTGACTTTACGAAGGACAGATGGAGGGCTGGAGAGTTGGCTCAGCAGTTAAAAGCACTTACTGCTCTGCCAAAGGACCTGATTTTGTTTCCCAGCACTCATGTTGGGTGGGTTGTCTGGCCTCTGTGGGTACCTACGCTCATGTGGCATATACTCACACAGATACATCCCTACCCATGTAAATAAAAATAATAAAAACAAACCTTTAAGAAGGCACATGAGGATGAATGCTTGTATTCTGTGTCTTGAGGATGTTGGAAACTGCATGACATACAAACTTGTGAAAAATATTGAGGTGTATATTTCAAGTGAATTTAACCTCCATGCTGGCATTGTAACCCACAGGCAGGCTTGCATGCGCGCGCGCGCACACACACACACACACACACACACACACACACACACACACACAATCAAGTATATTTTAAAGAAAAATATAAAGTGCTTAGTCATGTAACAGGACCTCAGACCTTACTTAGTAGGCCCCAAGACTTAGGACAACTGACTCCACGATGGAAGTACCATTCAGGCTGTAAAACTCAGCACATAGACAGCACCACCTGCCAAAACTAAAACAAAGACCTAATCCATCAAAGCCCACAGTTCTGGGAAAGTCTCTAAATGTACTAACCTTGCTCTTTGGCTTCTGTAGTTCCATTTCTGGCTAACTGTTCTTGTTAACTGAAGTGTGTCAACCCAGGACATGTTCTTTTGTGCTTAAAAGCTCAGCCTGAGAAAGGCTTGGGGTTACGTTGGTATTCTAAACACCCAATGTGGTCACCAGCCAGCTAATAAAGACTTTCCATTGGTTTAAACCCATATCTGAGCAGTCTTCTCTGGTGGATGCCCTACGACAAACACACTGTCCAGTGGATTCGGTACAGTGCCTTTGTTACTATCAACACTTAAAGAAAGACCCTCTATTTTTATTTCACAATTTCCTGTAAAAGCATTCTCCATTATTATTACACACATGTGTGATGCACACGTGTGTAGGCATGCTCATGGAGGTCAGAAGACAACTCCGTAGAGTCGGTTCTCTCCTTCTGCTTTTCCGTAGGTTCCAGGGACAGAACTCAGGTCACCAGGCTTATGAGGCAAGTGCTTTGCCACTGAGCACTCTCGTCAGCCCACCTT
Source organism: Peromyscus leucopus (assembly GCF_004664715.2). Classification (NCBI taxonomy): domain Eukaryota; kingdom Metazoa; phylum Chordata; class Mammalia; order Rodentia; family Cricetidae; genus Peromyscus; species Peromyscus leucopus. Next base: position 48,099,525 of record NC_051063.1, on the reverse strand, counting down.
TCACAATTTTATACCTGCACACATGTATAAATGGTGTACTTTGATCATATTCCCATCCCCCATTATTTTCTTATCTCCCTTTCTCCTCCTACCAAACTGCTTTTCTAACCTCCTGCTTTCACATCTTTCTTGGCGGCCTACTGCTTCTGATAAGGGTTGCTTGCTTGCAGGAGCACAGTGGGAGGTTATTTCCTTAAGAAAGGACAATTTGCTCAAGTCTATATCACCAAGGAATATGACTCCCCACCCCTCAGCAACCAATACAGGCAGTAGCTCTTCAGTGTGGGTGGGGCCTCATCTCTCTCTCCTCACCCACGATATAACCGTGACAGTCTTGATCTTTCATGGGTCTTGTGCAGGGAGTCACAGCTTCTGTGATTTCATGGGTGCAGCTGCCACTGTCACGTGCCAAAGACAGCATTTCTCAGCACTCCTCCCCAGCCTCCAGTCCCTACATTCTTTCTGCCTCCTCTTCCGACATGTTCCCTGCGTCTTGGGGCAGCAGGGGTTTGATATGGATGCTTCTCTCGGTATTCACGTCCACCGTTCTGACTTCTGGGGCTCACGCTGTTGAAAATCATCTGTAACCCCAGCTCCTGGGGCTCTGATGCCTCTGGCCTTCTCGGGCACCTGCACTCACATGCACATATCCACATGCAGACACAACCGCACATAATTAGAAATAATAAAAATAAATAAATGTATGGAAACCTTAAAAACAAAACAACCTCATATTTCAGAGGTTTACGCCTTCTGGACTGGAGACAAGAGTGTGCGTCCCTACTTGGGCCAGGCACTATATTGCTACGAGGCTATTGCTGACTTGGGAGATTGCTGCTCTTTTGGGTTGTTGTACTTAACTTTGCTATATTTTGATTTCTCTGTAATGAGAAATCTTTTTTGATCTAAATTACTGACATTTTAATCTACTCAAATAGTCTAACATGAGAAGGAGATTGTATTGCTCAGTGAGTCTCAAAAAGATCGGCATCAGCATTGGCTTCATGAGTTTCCTTTGTGCCTCTCAAGGGAGCATTTTTCTGGGGAATCGGGGAACAATAAAGGGGAAAGAGTGAGGTTTTCAAGTCCTTTTCTTTTGTCTTTACCAGTCCCAGTCAACAGAGTCATCATCCAGAGAGTTTAACTCCCTAGATCCTCAACTCCTTAGAGGAGGCCTGCCCTACTGACTCTGGTGATAATGACATACCGATTTTATATCAAAAAGTCAATCAAGAAGAATGATGACAACAGACTGGGAAAGAGACAGTAGACTGTGGGGGAAAGTCAACAGAGTGAAAGGGAAAGATGCAGAGTGCGGTGGAGAACAAGTGAGAGAGAGAGCAGGATGGGGAGAGAGAGAGCAGGGATGGAGAGAGAGAGAGCAGGATGGGGAGGGAGAGAGAGAGCAGGGATGGAGAGTGAGAGAGAGCAGGGATGGAGAGTGAGAGAGAGAGCAGGGATGGAGAGAGAGCGAGCAGGGATGGAGAGTGAGAGAGATCAGGGATGGAGAGAGAGAGTGAGAGAGCAGGGATGGAGAGAGAGAGCGAGCAGGGATGGAGAGTGAGAGAGAGCAGGGATGGAGAGTGAGAGAGAGAGCAGGGATGGAGAGAGAGAGCGAGCAGGGATGGAGAGTGAGAGAGAGCAGGGATGGAGGAGAGAGAGAGTGAGAGAGCAGGGATGGAGAGAGAGAGAGAGAGAGAGAGAGAGAGAGAGAGAGAGAGAGATCAGGGATGGAGAGAGAGAGAGAGAGCAGGAGTGGAGAGTGAGAGAGAGCAGGGATGGAGAGTGAGAGAGAGAGAGAGAGAGCAGGGATGGAGAGTGACACACATGTAGTCCCAGTGCGAGGAAAGCAAAGACAGCGACCCCCATGACGTCAGCTTGCATTAGGACAATCAGAAAGGAAGAAAACACTACTGGGAAGGTCACATGAGGCTACAGCTCCCACCTCGCTCACAGATGGACCCCTGTGTGGCAGTCATGTCCACAGCTGTCCAGGAGAGATGTTCAGATTTCTCACACAGTTAACAAGCACAGGATAGCCCATGTGGGAATGAATCTGGGCCTACAAATGACCAGCAGACGAATAAAAGCCAGAGCAGCACCAATTGAAGGACTCTCCCGTGTGTGTGTGTGTGTGTGTGTGTGTGTGTGTGTGTGTGTGTGCATGCATATGCGAACATGTGCATATGGGTGTGCCTGTGTGTGTATGCGAAAAACCTAATGCAGTGTGAACCTTTATGGAAACTATGAACTTCACTGAATAGTAATGTATCAGTGTTTGCCTATTAACTGAAACAGATATATACACAAATGCAAGATGCTAATGTGGAGATGTGTGTAGAGTGTGGAGTAAAGAATAGAGGAGTCAGGGAGTATATGGAATCTCTCTGGACTATCTGCTCAAAATTTCCAGAAATCCAAAAGTGCTTTTAAAAGTGGTATTTATTTTTTTTTAAAAAAAGGGGGGGGGAGTAGCTCATTGGTAGAATGTTTTCTTTTCTTTTCTTTTTTAAAGATCTATTTATGAGCCAGGTGGTGGTGGCGCACGCCTTTAATCCCAGCACTCGGGAGGCAGAGGCAGGCGGATCTCTGTGAGTTCGAGGCCAGCCTGGGCTACCAAGTGAGCTCCAGGAAAGGCGCAAAACTATGCAGAGAAACCCTGTCTCAGAAAAAACAAAAAAACAAACAAAAAAAAAAGATCTATTTATTTATTTATTTATTTATTTATTTATTTATTTATTTATTTATTTATTATGAACACAGAAGAGGGCACCAGATCTCATTTCAGATGGTTGTGAGCCACCATGTGGGTGCTGGGAATTGAACTCAGGACCTCTGGAAGAGCAATCGGTGCTCTTAACCTCTGAGCCATCTCTCCAGCCCTGGTAGAATGTTTTCTAGTGTGTAGAAAGCCTGGGTTTTGTTATCTCTGCAAAAAAAAGATAAATAAACAAATCAATCCATTTCTGAGACTAGCCAATCAACAACAGAATGGGATAGAAGGGTTTACCAACTAGTTATAGAAGAGACTATCAATCCTAATATAAAAAACTAAAGGACTTCATTTGTGACTTCCCTTTCAGATAAGAGTATGATGCTGCATTAGGAGAAACTTCCCAAAAAGTTTTTTAAAAACTCAGCTAGCCAACATGTGCCCTCCAAAGCACTCCGTTTCCTTTGTGGGATAAGGGATGCATGATTGGAGCCTTAGCAGCCACCACAGACCATGAGGAACACCATGGAAGAAAAGCCACTGGTGAGGATGGATGAGCCTGGGTTCCTGATGAGCACTATGCCATGATGCCAACCCTGGGGTTATTCCATCAGGGTCCTTTTTAAGTGAAAGAAAGGATCTTATTGCTCATTTAAATTTAAATCCAAGTTACTATTAGTTGAATGCAATGCTAGTAGCTGAGTGCAATGCCAACCAGAGGCAACAAATTCATTAGCAACCTATCATGATAAAACCATATGTGCAGCGCACAAAGAAACAAGCCATGTAGGGGTTAATAAGTCCACAAAAAATTCAAATGGGAACTTAATATAATTACAAACGATGTTTCATTTGGAGGGGAAATGATGCTCGTTGCACCACTCTCCATCTGGAAGAAAGCACAGTGACACTCTACCCTGCTTCCCCTGTGAAAATACACTCCAGATGGACTAGAAGTCTAAATGTGAAAATAAAAGAATTAGATACAAATTGAGAAATTATTAATAAAGTTGTAAAGAAGCCCCTGAAGTGAAGATGAAGCTCGGGAACCCAAGAGCCACCATTTGAAAATAAAAATCACATGCTGCCACTGAAACATGTCAACACAGCTTTCAGGTGCTGAGAGAAACTACAGGCAAAGTCAAAAGGCAAATGACGGAACACACCATGAAAGCAGCTAGTGTCCTTCAACACCTGCAACTCAGTAATTGAAGACAATCGATTCGGTTCAAATGTGGCTGAGAACATCAGCAGAAACTTTCAGGCAAAATGTGAGTCATAGACAATATTCCCAACATCAGTAACATTCAATGAAAAAAATGTCAGAACAACAACGCATCTGACATTTTAGTGAAATATTTTCACATATTTTTTGAGGATGGTATGCATAAATGATTTATCTTGATCATATCCATACCTAACTTCTGGGCACCCCAAACATGTTCCCTTCTCCCATTTATGTTCTCTCTCTCTCTCTCTCTCTCTCTCTCTCTCTCTCTCTCTCTCTCTCTCTCTCCCTCCCTTTTGGTAACTGATGAGTGCAATTAGTGCTGCCTGTTGGAATGTTCACTGAGTGTGTTGGCTTGATCTTGTGTAGGTAACCATAGTTACGGAAAGTTCATAAGTACAACAGTTATATAATGTCTAGAAGACAGCGTTTCACAGTGCTCCTCCCTATCCTTCAGCTCTTGCATTCTGTCAGCCTCCTTTTCTGCAGTGCTCCTGAGTCTTGGGTGTGTGTGCCCATTTACAGCTCAGCACTCAATAGCCATTTATTCTTAGCACTTAGACCAGTTATGAGTCTCTGCTTTAACTGATGAGCACTGTAAAGAGAAGCTTCTCTAATCCAGATGGAGAACAGCACTAATCTATGGGTATAAACACTAATATTTATCAGGCAGTTTGACAACATGATCATTTAGCAAGACAACAATAAAAGATTCTCTTTTAGAACCTATGACCTCCTGTGCCATGGACTTTTGACCAGGTTTACAGTACCACACATGAATTCCCTTCAGTAAAGCAGACCTCAAATCTAATCCAAAAGTGGTTGGTTAACTCCATAACCTCTGTGCCACTTATGCAGCCATGGGCATATCTTCCCTGGTAGATCAGTACCACGGAATCCACAGTTGACCACTAAGTAATAACCACTTTTCTCCTCCAGTGGCCTGCATAACACCTTTCAGCACTATGAAAGCTAGCCAGCAAGGGGGCACTTTCTTGGTCAATTCCAGTTTGATTTCTTTATATCCTACAAAATATCTAGTGTCTTCACCAGAAGGTATTACCATGTAGTTATGATGGGCAACCAAGAGCAATGACAATAGCCTGTTGTTTGGGGCACATGTGAGTGCTTGTTAAGCAATTTGTAGGGCACTTAACCTGTACTGGGCACTGAAATTTTCATTTAATAATCCATATCTTCTGGAAGAAGAATTGTCCACCCATGCAGGGGCCCCGGGTTCAGACTCCTTTAAAAATATTTATTTTAAAATTAGTGTACAATGTAATGGGTTTCCATAAAGGTTTTTCTTTTTTCTTTTCTTTTCTTTTTTAATTTTTTGAGACAGGGTTTCTCGGTGTAGCTTTGTGCCTTTCCTGGAACTCACTTGTAGCCCAGACTGGCCTCGAACTCACAGAGATCCACCTGCCTCTGCCTCCAGAGTGCTGGGATTAAAGTCGTGTGCCACCACTGCGCAGCCAAAGGTTTTCCTTACATAGTTTGCTGCTGTTTTTTTGAGACAGGGTCTCACTATGCAGCCTTGGCTAGTCTTGAACTCACTGTGTAGACCAGGAGGGCCTTGAACTCATAGAGATCTACCTGCTTCTGCCTCCCAAGTGCTGGGATTAAAGGCATGTGTCATTAACACCCACTCGTATCTTTAGTTTTGGTAATCTGCCTGACCAGTCCTGGGCTTGAGGGGCATCTGAGATTCAGATAGATCTGACACAGTCCACCTGTACAGGAGATTCAAAGGCTACAGTGGCTGCAAAGGAGGGTCCAGCACAAGAGGGTGGCGGGAGACTCTGCACAAACACAGTCCAAACCCCAGGATGGGTTTGCAAGCAAGGCCATTAAAGACTAATAGAACACCAGGAGGTGGTGCCACATGCCTTTAATCGCTAAACTCAGGAGGCAGAGGCAGGCCAATCTTGGTGAATTTGAATGCCAGCCTGGTTTACAGAGCAAGTTCCAGGACAACCAGAGCTATACCACAGAAAAACCCTGTATCAAAAACAAAACAAACAAAACAAAACAAAACAAAGACTGTTGGAACTAGGCTGCCTTCCATCATGAAGAATAAGGAGTTTGGGGCCGTCCAGACAAAACAGTATTCTGTTTTAATGTTTTAAGTAGATTTGGGTCTCTTCAAGCTCTGGCAATGTTCGGGTAGCTATCCAGTGTTACCTGGAGGTGATCTTCCGTAACTGTCACTGTGTCTAACAAACACAGTATGTGCATTCTTTTCAAATGTTCATTCACAAACGGCATGCTAAGCTTGACTGTAGGTTCTGCTACACTTGAAATGGTTGGAGGTATACTCTGCTTTTTGACCATAAAGGTATGAAGTCAGAAATCAATTATGACAATCTTTCTTTTAAAAATCTTGAATATTTGGAGATGAACTTACTTTAAATAACCCATGACTCAAAGAAGTACTCAAAGGATATTACAGAAATAAAGGCTAAAGAGGGAACTGATAAAGAAGGGAGAGGTCAATGAGACAGAAGACAAAAGAAAAATTGGCAAAACCTGAAACTGGTTTTGAAAGAGAAATAAAACAGATAAACAGCTCTAGGAAGGAAGGGACAGAGAGGGAGAGAGGGAGAGAGAGAGAGAAGAGAGGAGAGAGAATTAGAGAATTACCACTATCTGAAATGAGCCCTGCAGATATGAAGACAAGGGGGTATTGTGTGAAAAGCCTTAGATGAGATGGGCACACATATAGAAAAATACAGTCAATCAATACCGGCCTGAGATGAATTGTAAACTCTGAATATGCTTATATCTACTGAGGAAGTTGAAATTGCTGGCGAAAGTTAATAGAGAAATGTCTGCTTTGATAAGTTCACCATTTATTTTAATCAGAGTTTTTTGTTTGTTTTGTCTTTCGAGACAGGGTTTCTCTGTGTAGCGTTGGCTGGTCTTGAACTCTATCTGTAGACCAGGCTCATCTAGAATTCACAGAGATCCTCCTGCCTCTGCCTCCCAAGTGCTGGAGCTAAAGGCATGTGCCACTACCACCCAGCTCAATCAGAAATTTGAGAAAGACATTTAAGATAGGTCTTTATCAGAGAATGGAGGCAAAGGAGTGCCTCCTGTCTCATTTTATTTCAATTTTATTTCTCATTTATTATATCAATGATATTATCAACTGACAAAAGAGTATCAGAAAAAAATAGAATCTCCCTGGGGTGACTACTGACTCTCAACTTGATGGAATCTAGAATCCTGTAGGAGACAAGCCTCCGGCCATGCCTGAGAGGAATTATCTACTCTAGGTTCACTGAGATGGGAAGACCTGCCTATTGTGGGTGGCACCCCTCCACTGTTGGCATCCTAGACTGAATAAAAAGGAGAAAGTGAATTGAGTGTTCACTCTCTGCCTCCTGACTGCAGACACATTGTGAAGAGCTACCTCAGGCACCTTGTTGTAATGACCACCCTATGGAGTATACCCTCAAACTGTGAGCAAAATAAACCCTTCCATTCTTAAGTTGCTTTTATCAAGTAGCTTGTCACAACAAGACAAACCCCCAAAACATCTGGGCCCCCATGAGCCCAGATGTAAAAATCCCTAACAAAATAGAAGTCAGTCAGCCACCTGTAGAAAGGACGATTTATCACAACCAAGTGAAACTGAGGAGAGAGAGGTTCAGAGTAAGACATCCTTGGGCTGCTAGTGATAGATATATTCAGGGAAACATGATAAGATAAGAATGTTCTAGCCAGGTGTGGTGGCACACACCTTTAATCATAGTACTTGGGAGGCACAAGCAGGTGGATTTCAGTGAGTTCGAGGCCAGCCTGGTCGACAGAGAAAGTTCCAGGACAGACAGGGCTACAAAGAGAAATCCTACCTTGAATGCCGCTCTCGCACCCCAAAATAAATAAAATGAGAATGTTCTAATAGGGAATAGTAGGTAGTTAGATATAGTTGGAAAAGGCACCAGACAGGAATCAGGGGAGTGCTGGTCTTGGTTCTGCCTCCAGTGTCAAGTGCGATGTTACAACGGTCATTCGCCTGCCTTGGCCTTGGTTTCCACATGTCTAATCATGGCCTCTTAGGGTCTGGTCTGACTCAAACACTCTGAGGCTGGGGCTTCCTCAGTTTTTGTCACATCTGACTAGAATTTCTGCTTCAGTGCCCCTAAAGGCAGAAGTAGAATGTGTGTAAGATACGCTTCATGTATGAGTACAGTGACCATCTGCACATGACTTAAAGGACTGAGGCTTTGTCGGGGGGGAGGGGCATCTGAGAATACCCTATGGCTTCAGGAAGTACTTTTAAATGAACTCTCTGGAGGAAGTCCACTATGTCACTGTCCCATGGCTCAGAATGACCTGGGGTTGGATTTGCAGACCTGCCAAATGGTCCTGGGGAAGTGTCTCACATCACCAACTCACAATGTCTTTCTCTGTGAAGATGATACCTATGAGCATCAAGCGAGCCAGCATAAGAGGGAGCATGTGTCATAGTTGGTGCTTCCATTCACGTATCAGTAAACATGATGATGGCACACATCTGAACACTCAAGACAATCACAGCTCAGATAACAGTGATACACTGACCTCTTTATAGAAAAAAAAAAAAGAAAAGGTCAGAGGTTAGAAGCCTGGGGCTTGCTGGGAAGCTCCACGGCTGGTAGGCAGCCTACTTTTATTTATGTTGCTGTGACAAAATACCCAGACCAAAAACAGCTTAGGGAGAGAAAGCGTTTATTTCATGTCACAATTCTAGATTACAGTCCACCACTGTGGGGAAACCAAGGCGGCAGGAACTTAACTTAGCTAGTCACATCACATCCACAGTGCGAAGCATAGATAAATGAATGCATGTATGTTTGTGTTCCGCAATCTCTCTACATGTGTACAGTCCAGGATCCCTTACTTAGAGAAGGTGCTGCCTACAGTGGGCACGACCTCCCCACATTGATTTATGGAATCAAGACGATCTGCCACAGACATGCCCATAGGCTCATTGATCTAGATGATCCCTTGTGGAGGTTTTGTTCTCAGGTGATTCTAAATCGTAGTAAGTTGACAATTAAAATTAACCACCCTGTAAAGAACCAGCCTTTGCGTCCATCTTCTAGTTGTATCAACCTTCGTTTATCCACATAATTCAAGAAGGCTATTCGACTTTTAACCATCCCAGGCAGGGCTTTAAAAGAATGGCAGGAGGCCAGGCAGTGGTGGCGCACGCCTTTAATCCCAGCACTTGGGAGGCAGAGGCAGGTGGATCTCTGTGAGTTCGAGGCCAGCCTGGGCTACCAAGTGAGTTCCAGGAAAGGCACAAAGCTACACAGAGAAACCCTGTCTTGAAAAACCAAAAAAAAAAAAAAAAAAAAAAAAAATGGCAGGAAAGAAAAAGAAATCTAGCAAAGTTAAATTTCTTATAGAGAACTTTACAAGACCCTACTGAATGAAGTTCATTTATCTTGTTGGCCTTTGCTAATTTGCAGGAGATGCTAGAGAATGGAATCTTTTAGTAGGGTACATTGCTACTCAAATAAAAGTGGGATTCTAAGAAGCAAATTGTGCTGGTTAGTTTTTACTGCCACAATTTGATGCAAGCTGGAATTACCTGTGAAGAGGGAACCTCAACTGAAGAACTGCCTTGATCAGACTGGCCTTTGGAGATGGGGGTTTTCTAGATTGTTAGCTGATGTAGGAAGGCCCAGCACACAGTGGGCAGCACCATCTTCTGGCAGGTGGGTCTGCAAATGATAAGAAAGCTAGCCAAGCATCAGTCAGAGAATGAGCCAATAAATGGCTTTCCTCTTGGTTCCTGCCTTGAGTTCCTGCCCTGGTTCCTGCCTTGAGTTCCTGCCCTGACTTCCCTTTGTGATTAGTTGTGATCTGGAAGTGTAAAGAGAGTAAACCCTTTCCTCCCAAGTTGCTTTTGGTCAGTGTGTTTTTATCACAGCATCGGAATGAAATACGAAGACAATGAGAGAATGGATACTGGGTGACGACCAGCGGTCTCTATGGCATTCCTTTTTCACATTCCTAATGCCACTTTTGGTTGAAGATTGTGGCACTACCACAAGACAGCTGGCGGGCTTCTGAATCACAACACGGGGCAAGGCAAACTGCTCTTGAGCAACAAATAGATTCAAAAAGGCAGCAGTTCAGAAAATCACCTCACTGGGGCCGAAGAGCAGAGGCATAGAGTTTTGTGTCTCTGAACTTGGCTTTGAGGCCTGCAATTAGCATTGCTGTTGCCAAGGACGTTCAGGAAGAGGAGCCACAATGGTGGATAGAGAAGATGGTCACGTTCTTGCATAAGGTAAGGCTTCCAGTGTTTTGCAAAGCTGCTTGCTCTTGAAGTGTCACAACATCCCCCAGTTGTCTGCCTTGGGTTTTAATAGGATGCCCTGTTAGGTCAGGTTGAAACTGCCTGGAGCTGTAGTCTGTATGAACCCAGCAGCTTTACCAGGCACCTTCTCCACAACTCCGCCGTCATGGTCCAGCCTACCAGTCCATTTTAATCCTGTCTTCACACTCTCCACCCTGATGGTGTATACAGGCTCCAGTGTCTTGGGACTCTGGGACAAGGTGCAGACCAAGCTCTTCCATATGAAGGTGGTGGGACTGGAGGCAGGTCACTTAACCTGAACATTAGCAACTCCAGCTACAAACTGAATGGCTTGGACTTGGTGGTTTAAAAACAGCTGTGTGCTGAGTCCCATGCCAGGCATTGGAGGTGGGAATAAGAAACAGGAAGCTTGACTCCAGTGGGCTGCCACGCTCAGAGCATGGATGGGGAGGAAGACTTGCTAGGTGAGCTCCCACCCCTAACTTTCCTTGAGAGAGTTGGCCAATCCAGGCATAGCAGAGGCAGCCCACCGGCGACAGGACTTCTGCCATCCCACTTATCGTGGAAGTGATGCCAGCAGTGGCTTCTGGTGACTTGAGACCTTCAGGCCATCGTAGAGTCTGACATGCATTTTTACTTGATCAAGTGCATTGGTTCTGGAGCCAGAGTGGCTGGGTTCAAACAATTTTGCAAATTGCTGGTGTGCTCCCTTGGGCAGAAGTTATTAACCTCTTGATCTGCAGAAGTATACTATCAGTACCACTCTCACAGGAAAGCTAAGAGAATTAGGATAGATTAAGATTGCCCACTAGAGCACGCTCCTTCACCTCTGCCTAATGTCCCAGAAAACACCAGTCCTCAGGCCTGCAATTTCAAAATAATATCTTGAAGTAAGGAGTAGGACTTTCTTTCTCTCTGTGTTTCCTGTTCCACTTTTGGCTCCTCCTGTTTGCCAGTATCAAGCAACAGTCAGGTCCGAGTTCCCCTCCCAACTCCACCGATTTGGTGGACCTTCTAGACGGCAGATGCATCTCTTTCCAGATCATCATTCTGTAATATCAGAGATGCAAAACTGGAGACACTATTTCCCCTAACCTCGTCCCTCCCATTGAACAGAGAATTATGATGGGTTGCATTCAAAATTAGGAATACCCTTTCACCCAGAGAATATCAGCCTCTGGGTTCTCTCCCCAGCCATATTCCAGGAGTTGGTGTTGCTCTACAATGTGAAAAATATGGCAGCAGACTCAGTGACCAAGACCTTGCCTGCAACTGACAGATGCCCTCTAACAGCTGGAGATGGTGCAGTAATATTTAGGTTAGAAGTTGTCCAGATTATCATGGTTAGGAAGCAAGAAAGGACCTTTATTTCCTAGAACCTCCAGCCAGAAAAGGGAGCATGCCTTTGAAGTGAGGACACTGGGGACTTGGCCTCAAATACAGGCTAATTATAAAATTACTATAACAGGGAGCGCAGATCAGCCAGGTCTAGTGGCCCATGAGTTGAGAAGGACAGGCCAAGGTAGGATCTGGAAGGCGAGTGTTGGAGCCCAGTATTTTCTGACCTGGAATTTGCTCACTGTCCACATCAGGAAGTTGAGGTCTTTCAGGGTCACAGCTTGCCTAAGGATCCACAGTGGTACGTGGAGGACTCAGATAAGAATTTAGGGCCAGATCTCTGTTCCTGCTCCAAGCTTTGGTCCTACCACCTACCTCTTTCCCTGTTCGTATTCCATTACTGCAGCCTGGTCTCCTGCATATTGATAACAATGCCTGCAGTGGCTTGTTCTTATGCCTCGTGACATTCTCTCAGAACTTCACAGTGATCCTCAATTACCATTGACAGCCTTGTCTCCAAGGCCTTCCTTTCTGGGCCTCCTAGACGCTGGTTTCCAGTTCTCATTCAACCTTCCCTTCAAAGATGCCCTGTCTGTGGTCCCTGTGCATGGGCCTTCTCCATGGTTCTGTCCATGCTCTTTATCCCTCTCCCCACCCACTGGTGCTGCTTCAACTCCAAGGATGACATCCTTGGCAAGGCTCTAAGCACTGCCCCCCTTCAGCCACGACAGAACTCCCAAGGTCATTGCATAGGTTCTTCAAGCTCAGTTTCTCTAAACTTAAAACCCTCCCGTTACCTTTGCTCTCTGGTAGCTTTTATAACACATGGCTTAACTTTGGCAATTTATAATTCCTTCCTCTCGTCTTAGGATTTCCAAATTTTCAGTTTCTGAAAAGTCCCCTCTGTTCCTGGATCTCAGATGTAAGGATTTCCTGGTCATAGGCATTCATGCACACATTCCACAAATAGTTTCTGAGCATATTTTCTGGTCAGAGTTGGCTTCAGAGAATAGAGACTTCATAGTAAAAAAGACTGGGCAAACTCAGAGTCCAATACAGGAAGCATCAATTAAAGCCATTCTGGAAATATAAATGCTTCTATAGTCTCAAAGAACTCTAATAGTGCGGAATGGCTATCACTTGTGCGTCAGAATAGGGGTGGAGGCCAAGGATAGCCTATAGAGGGAGAATGGCAGCAGCACGTTTTAGGAGTCCTCGTGTGTGCCTGTGTTAGGCAGAGTAACTGTATCCAAAGATGCCCAGATCCAAATCTCTAGATCTGTGAATTTGCTACATTAGAGGATAAAGAACTGAAGCTGTAGATGGAATTGAGGCTGCCATGATGTGAGACAGCTTTTCCTAGAGGATCGGGGCAGTTCAATATATTCACTTGGGGTCCTTAAAAGTGGAAGAGGGTGGGGCTGGTGACATGGCTCAGGGTAAGGGTGCCTAGAATCAAACCAAAGTTTGATTCCATGATGGAAGGAAAGAAGAGACTCCTGCAAGTTATCTTCTGATCTCTCCATGAGATCTGCAACATGTGCATGCATACTCCCACAGAAGCACACGAAACAAATAAATAAATTTTTTTTTTTTTTAAAGTGGCAGGAGATAGAAGAAAGCCAGAGAAAGAACTCTGGCAATGGAAGCGGAGCAATAGCGTGTGGAAGGTCCTTGACTGTGATAATGTCTATCTATCAAAGATTATAGTTAACACCCATGTGCCCTCAGAGGACCAGATCCAAGACAATACAGAAGAGTCACAGGAGGGCACCCAAGGGCAACGTCAAGACCCCAGGGCCAGGTGCTTCTCCTTCCCCTTCCTACAGTCCCTCCTTTTTCTTGGGGGCAGCGTCTCAAGGACAAGCCTCAAGGGACACGGTGGTTGGGACAGCTGTGCTACGCATCCCTACCTCATGTCCCCGAGACCAGTCAGCCCTGTCCCCTCTGCTTCCCCTCCCCCAGTTCCCGCATCTCGGGCTGCTCTTTGGTGACCACCGAGGTTGCTGCCTGCCTCCTTGAGGCACGGGACACACGTGGCACGAGCAGGGGTCAGCGCCGGGAGCTGGTGGCTGGTCCTGTGGGCTTCTCACTTCCCTTCCCCAACCGCCGCGCGTGCAGGTGCCCAGCGGAGCCCCGCAGGCGGGGCGGACCCTATGGACACGCCCCGGTGTGAGTCCCTGCTGCCCCGCGGGAGGAAGCGCCAGAGTCGCCGCTGTCCCGAGCTCAGCCGGGCTCCACTCCCGCCCCGTGCCAGCGACATCGCCCACTGCGGCTGCGGGCACCGGGCACCGTGCTCCAGGCTGGCCGGGGATGCGAGCTGCTCCCGCGACGGTATGGCAGCCTCAGGTGGGTAGCAGGCGCGGTTCTCCCCGGCTCCCGGGTCCTGGCTCCCGGGTGGCGACCCCGCCACTGGTCCGTGAGCCTCTCTGGCGCCACCCACATGGCCGGACGAGCTTTTCTCTCACTTTTTCAGTCGTTAGTGCTGGGATCTTGTGTTCTTTCTGGTCTTTTCTCAGGTCTCTGTCGCAAACTTCCCCTCCTAACTTTCTCACGTTTCACCTAGCTGGCCTGTGCGCTATCTTCAGTTCCTGCTTGAGCCTCGCCCCATCCCAGTTTCTAAGTATCTTTCTCTCTCGCTAGTTCTGGCCCAAGTAGCCCAAATAGCCTTTTCTCGATATAACTCTTGAGTATTGAGACAGTTGAAATGAGGTGGAGGGTCAGCTTCTTTAAGAGGCCAAATGCTTCTCTTAGGGTGCTATCCGACCAATAGGGGGCGCTCAGGCAATCCTAGGTGGTCCTGGGAGATCAGAAGTGGTCCTGGGGCAGCTTCAAAAGCCTCCTTCCTTCACTGGGTTTGTACTTTTTCTCTGGAATTTTGCTGAAACCTGAGACGGCTATTCCTTTAAAGTTACTCTTAACTGTGTTCTCTGTGGAACTTTCAGGTCCAGGGAGAATTGGAAATTAGTGGGCAAATCTACCCATCAGACGGTGCCAGAGTGTCTGTATCATGTCGCTGAGGTCTAGGACAAACCACATAATGATAATGTTGAAAGACATTAATGAATCCTGTCTATACACCTCAGTGGACATTAGACATGTTATGTTCTTGGTGATGACAAGGCAGGACTGGTCTCTGTCACCTCAGGGTTTTGGTGGTATGAAAGAAAACAGTAAGTAAATGGGAAATTGCTAGGTGAGAAGAGAGAGTTGCCATGTTTTCCGGTTGGTTTACTTGTGTTTACCCAGCCCAAGTCTGATGTTTTTAGAGAGACAATGCGTGAAAACAGGAAGAAAGAATTGTAGTGGGCTGGGGAAAGTCAGAGCTTTGGAAGGAAGGGAGCAGATGCTAGATTGAAGAACCAACTCTCTCCAGATCTGATAAGGTCTAGCCTGAGGTCATGGTACTTTGGAACCAGGGTACAAAGGGCTCTGATGGTGCAGGCTCATTATTGAGGTGGGTGATGATTCATCTCTGCCTGTGGCTCCCTAGCCAGGCTCTGAGGGTTAGAAGAGCCAGTGATGTAGGTAAGGGTTCTATAGAGAAGTTCATTCACTGAATAGACACTGATCACATGCTTGCTGTTTCCAGGCACTGTACTAGGCGTTCAGGAAACAGGAAGATAAAAGCCATGTGACTGTGAGGACAGGGAAGGCAACAACAACTCATTTAATAAAGAGAGTATGTGGCATGGTCTGTGCCGTGGGAATACAGACAGGAGTGAGGGGGTTTGAGCTAGAATTTTAAATGGCATGGTTAGGTGAGGTCTCAGAACAAGGGAAGTTAGTCAAGACTCAAAGGAGGGGAGGTAGAGAGTCTGGGGAGGAGAAAGCTCCGGGAAAGAGGGCTGCACCATGAGTGCAAGATACAGGGAACAGCGGTCATGACTGGGTGGATGGAGGGGTTGAGGGGAGGAGAAAATTAAGTGGCTAGGCTTCTGCCTCCTTTCCTGGCTGGAACAGGCGACCAGCAAACTGGGGAGCCTTTGAGGGAAGGAGGCCGAGCAACCTGCTGGTGTCTAGAAGGCTGGCTCCAGGGGGTGTAGCTGGAGGGGCTGGGCTAGACGGGTGGATTCAGGTTCAGATGAGGACTCTAGCCCAGCAACCACACCTGGGCACTAGGTAGAGGGTGAATAAAGCTATCCAAACCTCTCAATGTTAGTGTCCTCTGTGGTGAGACACCTTGCTAGGTGCTGTGAGTGAGACTGAGTCCCTCTGGGTCCCCTGCAGTCTATAGCTGCAAGTATTCCTGAGGGCGGGTCACTGTGGGGAAAGCCATGCTCCTCAGTAGCGTGCCATAGACTGGAGAGTCATCCCAGCCAACCTCCTTTGTGGTTTCCTTAGTTTTAAAGTAATGTTATAATAAGTTTACACAAAATGCTGTGTGTCTAACCTTTTGACATTGTGACATGGCATTATCTCCCAGTGAACTGAGTCACACTCATAGCTATCCCAGGACCCGTTCAGCTCATGGGCTACTGATGGGACACGCCTAAAAGAGTGCTGTCAGTGGCTTTTAGTGTCTCCACAAATTCATGAATTTGAGAGGAATGTCATCACCTCAAGAGAGGTCTTTCTTCCTGTTGCCTCCTGTCCAGTACACTGACCTGCCTCACCTCTCGATTGCTCTGGACTTGAGCATGAATGGGATCGTGTAGTCTGTGGTTTTAGTGACTGACTTCCTTCACACTGCATAATGTGTTCAAGGCTCACTCAACTGTGGCCTAATCCCTTGGTCTTCTTAAAATCCCTGCCAGTGGAGGGTGAATGTCAGTCTTTCGTCCCCGCAAGACATGTTTGCTTGAAGTCGTGGAGAATCTTGGCCCCTCGGCCTTGCAAGAACCTTGAGTGGTGAGGTGAAATGCGACCAGTTTGTGCTGGAGTCATTTCCCTTATTTACCAGAAACAGGGAGGAAAGAGACGGGACTCCCCACAGGCATCAAGTCTGCCGCAGGCGAAAACTAGGGTCTTCCCTTCCAGGCTTTGGCCTCCAAGAACCCGAGAGAAACTCTCGGAGCTTGTCCTGCCCCATCTTTCCAGGTTCCTCTCTAGACCCTCCTGCCATCCCTGGACTGATAAGATCACAGGGCCAGCAGCATGGCTCAGCTAGTAAGAGTGCTTGTCACCAAGCCTGATGACTTGAGTTTGATCCCCTGGGAGCCACGTGGGAGACCTCGGGGAGAGGGAGAACTGAATCCTGCAAGTTGTTTCACATATATGCCATGGTTTTACAAGCACACACAGCATGCACATACACATACAATAATGAATGAATGAATGAACAAATGAATGATGGTGCTCAGGTTCAAAAATGGGCTCCAGGTCAAATAGACAGGGTCCCAGGGTCACCTTCAGGCACTTGCTCTCTGTTCTTTTCTCAAATGGCTTCTGAATCATTCAGTGTCATCTCTCTTTCAGTCACTGTATGTCCCCCATGTTCCCTACCCACTACTGTGTGTGACTCCCCACTGTGGTCAGCCAGCCCTTTCCTGTCCTCAGTCCGTTGCCCTCTCCTGTAGCCAAGCCTGTTCTTCAAGCTCCATGAGGACAAAGCCCTTTTCTCATTCTGCCAGGGTTTATGGGCTCTTTGTTGGTTCATGCATTGTTTCTCTTACTGAACAGGAAAAAGAAGTGAGTTTGAATGGGGAGCCATGACTTGGGGCTGAAGGAAGGGAGTTACTGTGGAGGAAAGGGGCCTTCCCCCACACAGGGAGAACCGCTGACCAAGTGATAGTCCTGTGTTGCTCCCTCAGGGAGGAACTTGAACTTCCACTTTGGACTTTTTTACAACTTCCCCAGCTTTTGGTTTCAGCAACTCTGAAGTAGAGGATGGTAAATTGAATTAGCAATTATTTACATAATTTACATAAACGAGGGCAGATTTGCCTTCATTTATGATATTGGTTAAAGTCACACACACACACACACACTCACACACACTCTCACACACACACACACTCACAGAGGTTGTGATATTAACTTGATTGAGGCACTAACCACTTTCTTCTCAAGTACTCTTTTAATTTATTATTTATTTTTACTTTTATGTGCATTGGTGTTTTACCTGCATGTATGCCGATGTGAGGGTGTCAGATTCCCTGGAACTAGAGTTTCAGATAGTTGTTAGCTGCCATGTGGGAGCTGGGAATTGAACCCAGGTTCTCTGGAAAAGCTGTCAGTGCTCTTAACCACTGAGCCATCTCACAAGCCCCCGACAATCTAGGGTTTTTTGTTTTGTTTTGTTTTCGAGACAGGGTTTCACTGTGTAGTCCTGGCTGTCCTAGAACTAGCTCTGTAGCCCAGGTTGGCCTCAAACTCACAGAGATCCGCCTGCCTCTGCCACCTTGAGCGCTGGGATTAAAGAAAGGTGTGAGCCACCATTGCCAGAATCCTTCTCAAAAACTTTTGCTTAACTTGGGTTCAAACCTTGAGCTCCAGGAATAAGCCACTTTGAATGGCTATTTTCCATATTCAATTGTGTTTTTAATAAACTTATTTTAGAACAGATTTAGATTTCCAGGAAAATGGCAAAAACCTTGCTTGTAGAGAGTCCCCACATATTCCAATTCCTCCTTCTTATTGACAGTTTATATTAATGTAATACATTTACTGAAATAACTGAACTAGTATTGATAATTATTATTTTTGAAGGATGCCTTTTTTTTTTTTAATTTTCTTTTTTTCGAGACAGTGTTTCTCTGTGTAGCTTTGTGCCTTTCCTGGATCTCACTCTGTAGACCAGGTTGGCCTCGAACTCACAAAGATCTGCCTGCCTCTGCCTCCCAAGTGCTGGGATTAAAGGCATGTGCCATCACCCCCGGCTGGAGGATGCCTTTTAAGACAGGATATCATCATATAGCTCGGCTAGCTTGGAACTCACTGTATTTCCCAGGTTGAACTCTTGCTTCCCCTGCCTCAGTTCTCATGTTCTAGGTGGTCAGTTAGTTTTCAGTCTATGTTTTATTCAAATCTCCTTAGTTTATCCACAATGTCCCAGTTTTCCACTCAACATACCACACTTCATTTACCAGTGATGTCTCCTTAGGTGCCTGTCAGCTGGGTTTTGTCATATTTTCTTAGATTTTGATTGCCCTTGACAATCCTTTTTTAAAGATTGATTTTATGAGAATCAGTGTTTTGCCTGCATGTATGTTTGTGCACCACACACACACTGATGTCCAAGGAGGTCAAAGAGGGCATCAGTTTTCCTTGAACTGGGATTATAGAAGGTGTGAGCCATCATGTAGATGCGGGGCAGTGAATCTCAGTCCTCTGCAAGAGCAAGAAGTGCCCTCAATTGCGGAGCCAACTCTCAAAATCCTTGGCAGTCTTTTAAAAGTGTAGTATTATATTTTATTGATTATTTGAGAATTTCATATGTGTATACAGCGTGTTTTGATTATATTCACCCCCACAACTCGTCCTGGGCCCCTTGCTTTCTCCTCCAACTTCATCTCTCACTTTGAAAGTCAGGGATTTCGTGGACTGTCGCACAGTTGGGTTTGTCCGATGTGTTTCTCGCTATTAGAGTGGGGTGATAGATTTGGGATAGATCACAGATGTAAATTGCCATTCTTAGTTTTAAGAGCACAGACTATTAACACAACTCCTGGTTGTTGATAGTGATCTTGGTCATTGGGTGGAGACAGTATTTGCTGAATTTGTTCATTGTGAAGTGACTTTATCTTTCCATAGTGGGCTCTTTGGAAAGAAATGACTAGGTACAACCCAACAGCCCATATTTAGGAAGAGACATATTGTGTTTCCTTGAGGGGCTATCTGCAGAAATTATCTGGGATTTGCATGTGTAAGAAATTTGTATTTTCCTTCAGTTTTTAACAATTTTTATTTATTTATTTGGTTTGGCTTTTTTCAAGACAAGGTTTCTCTGCGTAGCCCTAGCTGTCCTGGAACTAGCTTTGTAGACCAGGCTGGCCTTGAACTGAGAGATCTGCCCTGTCTCTGCCTCCTGAGTGCCTGGATTAAAGGTGTTATCACCACTGCCCGGCTTCCCTCAGTTTTAAATGACTATTGTCTTACTGGTTTTGGTGCTGGAGACTGAAGGAAGAAGGGCCTTGTGCTATTCCACTGAGCTCCAGCCCATCCTCTCTCTAGTCCGTTTGCACGGTCACCTAAGTCTGTCACTGTGTATGGACTTGTGGGCACTTGTGCTCTGGCTGGCAATGCCTTGTTGTATCATCTCTTTCTTTCCCACGCTGCTCCTGCTTGGACTGTGGAAGCTTCTTCACCTGACTCTCGTTTCCTTTCACATACACTCATTGCAGTATTTCTGTTTGAGCAGGTCCTTATTTATTGCCATACAAAATGCTTTGAGCTCATTGTACACTTCTTGCCATCTGAAATATATATTCTTAGAATCATTGGGAGAACCAGCCATTTCTAAGACTCCTTGGTTCTTTTCTTTACTTTTTTTTTTTTTTTTAGAAAATGGTATTTCAAACCAATGATACTAGATGTGTTTTAATTATATTTCCTAAATTATATTTTGCATTTCTTTGACCTATGTGCACCTTTGAAAATCAGAGTGTGGGGCTCCACAGTCAATGGGGCTCTGTAGTCAACACCTGACATGGCCCTCATGGTTCACTCTTTGGTAGCAACAGCTCATGACCAATGAGTCTCGGTGTTGTCTGTCAAGTGAGGCTGTTGAAAGCATGCTCTCTTGGACTTGTCTTGAAGATTGAGTGAGAGAGTACACCAAGGTGCTTAGCAGAGTGACAGGTCAGTGCCCAGGTGAGAAAGATTAGTTACAGCATAAGCTTTCCTGAACAGTTGGTATTTAAGGAATAGCAGCTGTTACAAAGAAGCCAAGGCTGTGGAGGAGTCTCCCTGTGTGTTCATTTCCTTAGTGGCACCAGTGCTGGGTGAAGGGTCTTTCATGTGAGATTGGAGTAGTCACTCCCAGACACGTAGTCTTCAGGGCGGTTGATCTCTTCTTCTAAGCCATCTGCCTCACAGGACCTGTGTGCAGTGTCACCTTTTTTAAGGGACCCATGTAGCTGGCAAAGGTGGCTTTGAACTTTGAACTTGTACTAGTCAGAGGACAATTGTGAGAGCTGGTTTTTTCCTTCTACCATGTGTACCATGTGAGTTCTGAGAGACTGAACTCAGGTATTCAGGCTTTTTTTTTTTTTTTTTTTTTGCCAGGGTTTCTTTGTGTAGCTTTGGTGCCTTTCCTGGAACTCACTCTGTAGACCAGGCCAGACTGGAACTCAGAGATCCTCCTGCCTCTGCCTCCCAAGTGCTGGAATTGAAGGTGTGCACCACCACTGTCCGGCTGTATTCAGGCTTGGTACAAGTGCCATTGTCTCCTAAGCCATCTAGCTGGCCTTGTTATGAACTTCTCATCTTCCTGCCTCCACCTGTCAGGTGCTAGGATTGCTAGCCTTGCTTTTTTCTTTTTAAAAAATTATTTATGCCGGGTGGTGGTGGTGCACGCCTTTAATCCAAGCACTTGGGAGGCAGAGCCAGGCAGATCTCTGTGAGTTTGAGGCCAGCCTGGGCTACCAAGTGAGTTCCAGGAAAGGCGCAAAGCTACACAGAGAAACCCTGTCTCGAAAAACAAAAACAAAAACAAAAAAATTATTTATTTATTTTTATTTTTATGAGAATTGATTGGTGTTTTGCCTGCATGTATGTCTGTGTGAGGGTGTCAGATCTTCTGAAATTGGAGTTACAGTTATAAGCTGTCATGTGGGTGCTGGGAATTGAACCCTGGTCCTCTGGAAGACTAGCCAATGTTCTTAACTGCTGAGCCATCTCTCCAGTCCCCTCTTCCTCCTCCTTCATTTTTAAAAAATTTATTTAAAATTTTTTAAAATTATTTTTTTCATGCATGTATGTGTGCATGTCTGTGTCTGCCAGTGTCAGCAGGGGCCAGAGGAAGGCGCTGGATCCCCTGAGGCTGGAGATACAGGCAGTTGTGTACTGCCTGGCAAGGCTGCTGGGATTTAAACCTTTGTCCTCTGGGAGAACAAGAGCTCTTAACCACTCAGCCGTCTCTCCAGCCCCCAGCCTTACTTTTTAAATGATGCTTCTTGCATTCAAGACATCCTCTTCTTTACTTCTCTGCCCACTTGTTAATCTTTCTGAAAACATTGCCATTGGCTTGGCATGGTGGCGCATACCTCTAAATCCTGGCACTTGGGAGGTGGAGACAGAAGGATCTAGAGTTCAAGCTAGCTAACCTAGGGAGATGGCCAGAAAAAAGGGTTTTTCCTATGGTCTTTTTGGAGCTTAGAGCCCCAAGGACTTACACTAATCCTGCCTGGAACCCTCAGTGATATATGGACCAGAGATGACTTTATTTTCATCATGTGTGCATATGTGTTGTGTGTACATGTGTACCGTGGCATGGGTGTGGAGGTCAGAGGACAACTTTGTGGCATTGATTCTATTCTTCCACCTTCTGGGGATTGCACTCTGGTGGCCAAGCTATTCAAAAGCACCTTAAACATCCTGAGACACCTCAACAGCCCTGGGACTGACATTTAATTGTAAAAACCTACATCTTAGGTTCCTGTTTCACAAACTGTCCACTGTCCTTCTCCGAGGGGGAAGATGGATTCCTGCTTCATTGTAGGATGCATGTACACTTTGTGCTCATCTGTTCCACATCACCTCCAGAACAGGATGTCAAAGCAGAGGCGAGATGAAGGCATGGGACAGTAGTCACAGAATGTTAAGAGCCTGCCTTCTTTGGACTTTGATCATTGGAAGATGTGCTATGACTATAAGAGTCTTGGTTTGTTTCCTGATAGGAGGAAGTAGGGGCTGGGGCAAAGGATTGGACTGGTCCTGGCTCTACTGATTGTGAGTTGGAATAAGCCCTTCATCTTCTCAAAGTGTTTCTTTCACCGGTAGATGAGGGGTATGGACCAGGTGACCCACCCCGCCCTCTTTGCCTGTTTGTTTCTGCCACCTGTGCTTGTTAGAGGGAGAAGAGAGTTCATGTCACAGACCAACTCTGGGGGGTGTACAGTGCTGTAGGTCGAAGCATCAGTCTACCCCGTTTCCTCTATACATCGATGCACTGTCAATGTACACCATGACACCAGTTTCCAACTCTTGATGGTTCTTTCTATATTTCAGGCTTGATGCTAAGAACTTGACCTGAAATACACATAAAAGTTGCTATGCTGTTTCTACTTCCAGTTGAGTAAACCCAGGCTCAGAAGATGCTTGTAATTTTCCTAGGGTTGTGCACCTAGTTGGCAGAGGCAGAATTCTAACCCTCACAGCTTGATCTCACTCCCATGTTCCCGACCACTGTATTTGAAAGAGAACCATGTTTCAGGGTCAAATCAAACAGTTCAGCTACTGGCTACCACTGTGAGCTCTGCCTAAGTAACTCAACGTGCCCCCTTGACCATTTTTTTCTGTCTTTAGAGTAGGCTAGTAGTGGTACCCATGACTCAAGGATGCTGTGAGGATGAAGTGAATTTACTGGGCAGTGTGTGTGGAAGAAGACTTGAGTGGCACAGGCTTTATATAAGTGCTTGCTGTTACTAGGCTAGGAGGACAAGGGCCGTGCCGTGTGTGGGTGAAGCAATCGCTTCTAGGATAGCGGCATGTGTTTGGGTGAAGGGTGTGGTGTGCCTGGCACACTGGTGGGCTGCAAGTAGGGAAAAGGGCTAGACAAATGCTACAAGGTAGACCTGGGCGGTTGTAGATGCCAGGCCCTGTTGGATGGTGTCTCTCCCAGGTTTCAGAATGCTTCTGAGAAGGCGCAGGCGTTAATGAGCTGCTGTGTCTCCTTGCAGGATGGGGCCGAGGATGCGACATCCTCATCTTCTACAGCCCAGACGCGGAGGAATGGTGCCAGTACCTACAGGACCTTTTCGTGTCCTGCCGCCAGGTCCGCAGCCAGAAGATGCAGACATACCGCCTGGGCCCAGACACCTCCTTCTCTGCGGAGGACCTGCGGGTCTTCCGGGATGCACGGTGCATGCTGGTGCTACTGTCTGCGGGGCTGGTGGAATGCTTCTGCCAGCCAGGACTGTTGCCAGTGCTGCAGCGAGCCTTTCACCCTCCTCAGCGTGTGGTGCGGCTGTTGTGTGGAGTACAGTCCAGCGATGAGGACTTTCAGGCCTTCTTTCCCGAATGGGCACACTGGCAGGAGCTCACCTGTGACGACGAGCCGGAGACCTACCTGGCGGCTGTGAGGAAAGCCATTTCGGAAGGTAAGGGTTCATGGCAAAGAGAGGCGAGCTCAAGGGGAATCATAGAGCGGCGCTCTATGTCCAGGCGAAGTATCTTTATTTGAATATTGGTCATCTGTGCTAGAAAATGAGGACAACTCTCCCAAGAGACCCGGTGTCCCCTGACGCTCTAGCTCAGGGATAGAGTACTTTCTGGCACGTGCAAGCCTCCGTATTCAATCCTCCGGAGATTTAAGTATTTCTTGGTTTAGAGCAGCCAGATTTCTAAGAATGGGATAGGTTGAACCTTCTTTCTAGAATTTTCTATGCTTCGGATGACACAGAATCCAGGTTCCCTACTAGAAAGCGGGGATGGGAAGGAGCCTTTGATGGTTATGGATGTGGATGGCAGAATGGCAGACCTGCCAGCCCTCCTGCCTCAGCCCCTCCCCCCACTCCGGGGTCCACTTCCACCTTGACTTTGCAATGACCTTGACAGCTTTGTTGGAGTGTCAATCAAAGGGAACCTGTTTATGGAGAAATAACCCTCTTTTTTCCTGTCAGCCCACCCGCTGTCTTCCACACTGCTTCTCTTTTCAAACTGGTAACATTCCAGTCCTTTCTGCAGGGCTGATGACCTCAGTGGGCCCAGGCAATATGACACACACTCTGATTAACAGAAGCAGAAGATGAGCACTGTCACAGGTCACAGCTTTTGTTCCACCTCTGGCCTTCATGTGTGCTGTGAACAGGCTGTGCATCCCTCTTCTGGTGTCTTTCCATTTGAGATCTTACATACTTGGCACTGGCCAAGAAGCCTGGACGATTTCATTGTGCCTCAGTAGTTCCGGGTGTAACCTGGGCATTAATGTAGCTCATCCAGGCCCTCTCCCATCTCACGATCCAAATCCAGAATTTACCAGCTCTAAGCTGGTGGTGCATGCAGGCTTGAAATCCCAGCTGCTTGAGAGACAGTGGCTGGCAGACCCAAAGTTCAAGGTTGGCCTGGGCTGCACAGTGAGTTCAAGGCCAGGCATGGGTAACTTACTGAGACTCTGTTTTAGGATGGGGTAGGGGGAGGTAAGAAGAGGGCTGAGGATGTAGCTGAGCTCTGGAACTCTTCCTCTGCCCTAGTATGTGCAAGGCTGGAGGTTCAATCCCCAGTACTGAAGCAAGAAGGGCAATTCTGTGTCCTGGTCTGCTTTCTGTTGCTGTGATAAAGCATGCTGACCAAAAGCCATCTGGAGGAGGAAAGGGGTAACTTCGATTACAGGTTTTAGTCTATTGGGAAGGGAAGCTAAAGCAGGGCCAAAGGCAGGAGCTCAAACCAGAGACCATGGAGGAGTGTTGCGTACTGGCTTGTTCCCTATGGCTGGCTCAGTTTGCCTGGATTCTTTTACAATCCAGGACCACCAGCCCACAGGTAAGCCCTTCCCAGACAATCATTCATCAAGAAAATGCCCCCAAAGACATGCCCACAGGCCAGTCTGATGGTGGCAGTTCTTCAGTTGAGGTTTCCTTCTTCCCCGGGTGTTATAAGCAGTGGGTATGACCAGGTCTCGGCGTGGTAGAGCCGTGCTCACTTTGTAATACAGATAACTGGTGTTAATGCAAGAGATCACTCACCTGAAATGCTTGGGACTCTGCTTGCAATTTTCTAGAGTTTGATCATTTTGACTTTGAAATGACAGGAAAAGCACACCTTTCGAATGTGCATGATCATGTTTCATTGCTTTTTGGGAGCTGTGAGCCGTGCAAACTTACAAAGAACCCAGACACACTAGTTGTTCCTCCCCAAGAGTTACGCCATTGCAGTGGTCCAATGCAACCTCATTGCAGGCCACTGTGATCTGCCAATCAATCATTCAGAGTTCCCTGGAAGTATCGTCACTTCACAGTATGTACTCATAACTAGTTTCTAAAACAGTATCGTGGCGATATTTTTAAAAATATTAACGAGTTGAGAAGAGGCTCAATGATGAAGTGCTTGTTTAACATATGTTAAGTCCCGAGATAGGGGTACTAGAGGGTCAGAACTTGTACTGCTCTTGCAAAGAACCTGAGTTTGGTTCCTAGTATCCACTTCAGGTGGCTCACAACTTTCAGTAATTTCAGCTCTCTGGGAGCTATGGGTACCTGGGGCATCTATACCCACATGCACATATATGCATGTAGACATGTGCAAATATAACTAAAAGTAGTAAAAATAAATCTTAAAAAAAAGTAGAAAGAAATATGTCTAATGTTATTTGGGTGTGTCCAGTGGTTAGACACCTGCATACATTGATCTGCATACATACTTTTTACTCTGGATTCTGGCGCAGTATGCTGTGAGCCTTCACCTCCCAGCCTTTCAGAAAGGTGAATTATTTCACAGCAGTGTTTCTGTTCCAAGAGCAAACAACCTGTCATTGGAAAGAGATTATTTTAATAAGCAATTGAAATAAGCTGCTTAGTGGAAAATCTGCAGTTCAGAATCAATGGGACATACAGAATTAATGAAATGGTGGGGGATGGAAACTTAGATTGCTGGTGCTCACACATAGTCTGTTAGACTTGAATTTGAATAAGTGCTTCTCAAATTTTCATGTGCAAAATAGAACCTGAGGACCTTATTAGTAGCATATGTTGACTGAAGACTGGGTGGAACTCAAGAATCTGTATTTTTTTAATTAATTAATTTGTTTATTCTTCTTTCATACATTACACCAGGACTGCGCTTTCCCCTCCCTCCACTCCTCCCAGTCCCTCCCTCCCAACTCCCCACTCTCCCGGATCTACTCCTCCTTCTTTCCCTGCAGAAAAGAGCAGGCCTCCCAGGGATATCAACCTGGCCTAACAAATTACAATAAGACTAGGCAAGACCCTCATATCAAGGCTGGATGAGGCAACTCAGTAGGAGGAAGAGGGTCCCAAGAGCAGGCGAAAGAGTCGGAGACACCCCTATCCCCACAGGAACACCAAGCTACACAACCGTAACATATCTGTAGAGGACCTAAGTCAGACCCATACAGGCTCCCTGATTGTCACTCCAGTGTCTGTGAGCCCCTGTGAGCCCTGGTTAGTTGAAGATTCTGCATTTCTAACAAGTTCCTATGCTGTTGCCAGTGTGGCCCAGGGTCCACCACCTTCAGGTCACTGGTCACAGCTCTATATGCATGAACCATTTTCTCAAAGCTTCACTTCTCTGGAAACCAGGGCAGCTCCTGGATACCCACTGGTCTAGGTATAAAATTAGACCAGTGTTTGATGGTTAAACCATTAGTTTTCAATGTGGAATCCCAGAGTTCTCTTCTACTTACAAAGTCAGTGTGTTCACTCTGGCAGGTTTTAATCTTTTGGTTCTCTGGATATAAATGGTCCTGACTTTGAGGTGGGGGCCCTACTGCTACATTAATCCCTACACTCTCTCCTCTTAATAACTGATAATTATTTCTATTTCATGAAAAATATTTTGGAGGTTTTATAATATCTCTAAGTTTGGCAATCTCCTTAAAATTGAGCAGATGTTTTAATTAAAGTCTGCAGTGCATTGGAGTTTATCTTCCAAGTTCTTCATCTGTAAAATGATGGGGTTGGACCAGATGATGTGGAAGGTTTCTTTCAGGCCCCTGGGCTGTAATATTATACACTTGATAAGAAAGAAGATGGCAAGTCACCAAAACTTTTCAATGGGCCCGGTTCAGTTCCCAGCAACAATGCATGGCAACATGGGAGGCTATACTATTGTTCTGGAGTCTTTTCTGGACTTGTTGGGTGATTATTTTCAAATAAGGAAGTGAGAAAGCCCGAGGTATAGCACAGCAATTATTTCCTCTTTTTACCGAAGCTCTATTCTTTGCTGCAAATCTCACTGGAATACAAAAATAGATTTTGTGAGACTATGTGGAAAAGAACTCGGTGGGTGATAGTGAGCTTATTTCAAAGGTTTTCCTGTGTGTTTGTTTGCACTTATGTGCATAGGCATGCATGCCCACATGCTCAGTGTAGAGAGAGGCACTAAAGCTTTTGTTTAGCACTGCAGGAGTGATCTTAGCTGCTTTTGAAATTGTTTACTCTCTCTGTGTGTTCAGGTGTGCAGAGGCCAGAGACTGACCTCTGGTGTCTTCCTCTATTACTCTCCACCTTGTTTTTTAAGACAGATTCTCTCACGGAATCTGGAACTTACAGATTGGCTAGACTGACTGCACCTACCGTCATTTCTCCAGCACTAAGATCACAGGCAAGCTCCACCATGCCTAGCTTTTCGGTGGATGCTGGGGTTTGAACTCAGGTCCTTGGGCTTACACATCGAGTACTGTACCAACTGAGAACCCAGCCTCTGTCTGCCTTCCTCATTTGCATTATCCTCTGCCTGCTTCCCTTGCCTTACCACACCTTCTATGTTTCAGGAGGTCTCATGGTACCCAAAATTATAATGTATTTCCCCTTTGGTTCCCATGGGAAACTATGAAAGGGTAATGTCTATATCTGGTTTTCTTTGTGATATTAGCATCCTGTTGGTTTTTATTTTTCCAGTTTTATTGACGTATAATTGACAAATAAAACTAAATATACTCTAAGTACAAAAATAAGGATTTGTAATACATATATAGTGTAAAAAATAATTAGCATGGTCAAATTAGTTAACATACCTCTGCCCCCATCGCCGTGTGTGTGTGTGTGTGTGTGTGTGTGTGTGTGTGTGTGTGTGTGTGTGTTGAACTCTTTGCAAGCTCCAAGTAAACACTATGATATTATTAACTCTAACTTCTATATTGCACAATGGACTCCCAGAGCTTACTCATTTCCAGACTGCAGTTTGAACCTTTGGATGGAGTGCCATCCCCCAGCTCCCATCCCCTCCCAGCCCTGGCTACCACATGCTACTCGACTTCCATGAGTCTGATGTGAGAGTCCATGTGGGAGGCAGCTCATGCAGCATTCATCTTTCTGTATCTAGCTCATAACCCTTACCATAATGTCCTCTGTGTTCATGCACAGTGCAAATGACAGACTTTTCTACTGTTTGGTGGCTGAATAATATTCCTTTATACATTTTCTCAAATTAAAAGGAATATTTTTCCCCAAATAAAGTAATATATGTTTATCCCAATGCATATAATTTTTTAAATGATTTTTTCCCTTTTCACAAGTAAATGAAGAGACTCTTCACATGCTTCATGCCTGGCTTTGTGAATCTCTGATTTCTTCCCTTTCATATACCTCTAGTGTTCCCACAGACAGAGTGGAGGGCCTGCACCGATCGCCCCACATCCCCATGAACTTGATCCGTGGTTTTACTGTGGGTTTGGATGTTGTACTTTATTTTTTAAAGGTTTCCCTTTGTCCTGGTTTAGTTCAATATATGGAACAGCTAGTAATAAGTTGAAAGCATGTGTGCGCATGTGTGTGCGCATGTGTGTGTGTGTGCGCATGTGTGTGTGCGCATGTGTGCGTGTGCGTGTGTGTGTGTGTGTGTGTGTGTGTGTGTGTGCAGGTGCTTATGCCTGTGCATTTGCTCACAGAGGCCAAAAGAAGATGTTGGGTGTCCTGATTAATTGCTTTCAGCCTTATTCATTTGCAACAGGATGTCTTACCGAACTTGGAGCTAACTCCACAGTCAGCAAGCTATCAGTTCTGACTCCTCTCTGACTCCTTCCCATAGCACTAGGATTACACATGGCTTTAAAGACATTTTTAAAAAATAATAGAATGGGTGCTGGGATCCTAACTCGGGTTCTCATGCTTGAGCAGCGGTGTTCTTACCCACAGAGCCGTCTCTAGCCTGGGTGAGGTTTTTGTTTTTTTTTTTTTTTGGACAATTAGTCAAATGCATTGGATATTTTATGTGTTTTTACTCCTGCACAACTGTAGATGGGCAGATAGTCTTACTACCATTGTACAGATGTGGAAACTGAGGCTCAGGAGGTTCAACACCCATGTGAGGAACAAGCAGCTCACTTCAGCACTGAAGGCCTTTGATCTTTAGAATACCCACCCCCTTGCCTTGCATTTTCCTGTCTTCCTTCTTCACCTTCCTCTTTCCTGTTCAGACTAGTAATGAGGCAAAGCCCTAGAGGAGAAAGGGGCAGAGGAAACTGAGGCCTCCTTAAGCTCTCCAAAGCACAGATTCCCAGGCCAGGCAAGGCCCTGATATTGCCCTGATGCTTTGTATACAGGACTCCACCCCTGACCCACTGAACCACAGTCTCTGGGCTGAGCCCTGGGAACACGAATTTTCAAAAGCCTCAGCAGCAGTTCACTAGCCAGGTCTGGGCTCTGTCTGGGGCCTGGTGTTCCACCATTTAATTCTTCTTGTCAGAAGACGAAGTAAACCTAGGTCTGTTCCAGGAAGTCACGGGACAGTAGTCCCAGGGGCTCAGCGTTTGCCTGTAACTTATTGGCACCGGCCCTCAGAGAAGTCAGACCCTCCTAGAGAAGGGGAAGTTGCTGTGCTCACTCTGTGTGGTGGCCTCGTGGATGGTAAGTTATGGATGACTTCTGGGGTTCCTTGCAGAGACGGAGGGGAAGGAGCTGGCTTGAGATCTGTTGGACTGGACGAGCATTGTCCCACCATCCTGTGTGGCTGTAGACTTCCAGTCTTGATCTTTCTGTGCCAGGGTTTAGTCCACTTTGCAGCCAGGTCCTTGTTGTATCCTCGTATACCCTCCACTGCAGGGTGCTTTCTTCATACTTTCCCTTTTGAAATGATCTGTGCTTTGGGGAAGGAGATGCCCTGGCTGGGATGGTGAAATCTTTCTGGTGTCACTAAAAAGCTGCAGTCTGTCATTATGATTTCCTCTGACAGACCCCCTGACCATCCTGTTGAGACTAGGGGCATTGTTTATTCTCCTAACTGCATGGCTCATTGCCAAATGTACCTGGAACAATTAATAAAGACCAATTGCCCAATGAAAGATCCACTCTTTCCACTGAAGTCTTAAGTCCCCTGGAACTCCAGATTCCCCCACAAAGTTGTGAGCTCTAGTGGTCAGGGGATGGTAAGCTCTCCCCACCCCTAACTGCTCCATCAGCTAGCTGCTCAATGGACTTCACCCTTCACCTCTCCATTCACTTGGACTGTCTGTGTTCTTTCAAAGAGAGTATCTGCATGTCCTTTGGTTGGGAGTGAGTGGTGGGCTGCTGTGGGAAGGTAGTATGGAGTGCTGAAGTCCTCTGGGGTAAGAGTCTCAAGCTTCCACCTGTCTGTGTAAATTGGCTAATGTAGGTGGGAATGGTGTCATCAGACAGGGATTTGGGTTTTTTGTTTGTTTTTGAGAGAGGGTCTCACTATGTAGCACTAGTTGATCTGGAACTCAATATCTAGACCAGGCTGGCCTCCAGTCCATGGAGATCTGCCTGCTTTTGTATCCCAAGTGCTTGGATTAAAGGTCTGCGCCACCACACTCTGCTTAGATGTAGACATTTTATCCATTCATTTCTTACTATGTTGTTTCAATATGTTTTTTTGCATCTTGTTTCCCCTGGGACCAATTTTTTTAGAACTCAGGAGGGATCCACAATCTCTTACTCCTGAGAAACTGTTTTCTAGACATCATGTCATTTGATTCCTGTGGTTTCCCTATGAAGCAATTCCGATATTATCTCCATCTTCAAGATAACAGAAGCAAGGCCCCAGAAGTGCCATGCCTTGCTCAAAGTCACAGCTTTTTCACTTGCTGAAGATCGGGATCAGGTCTGCCTGATCTGTAGTCTGGTTTCTAGCTACTTCTTTATCCAGATGTCAGGGCCAATTTTTCCTCTGATGGTGCTTGGTTTTTGTTTTTGTTTTTTGTTTGTTTGTTTGTTTTGGTTTTTCAAGACAGGGCTTCTCTGTGTAGTTTTGGAGCCTGTCCTGGAATTCGCTCTGTAGACTAGGCTGGCTTCGAACTCACAGATCTACCTGCTGATGGTGCTTGTTAGGCTGCTCTCAAAGCCTATGCTAGGGTTAGGTGAGAACTTCTGTCATGTGTCGACATCCCAGCACTGTCTAAGACACACGCAGTGCAGGCTACATGGGAAATGTGAAATTTCTGAGTAGTTGCTGTTAGAAAAAAAAATTGCCATAAAAAGATAGGCAAAATTAATCTTAGGATTTATTTAGCTCAATCTATTTTTATTTTAATAGACATTAAGTATAAAAGCTGCTTAGGGAGCAGGGGAGATGAGTCACATGGCATGTGCTTTAAAACACGTCTACCATAGCTCCTTCAATTATTTATCAATGCAATCGGCCACTGAGGAGTTTTTGACGAGCACCTGCCAGGTGCTGGCATGGTGTGCAGCTTCCTTCTTCACCCTCTTCTCACCGCTCTCTTCATTTTTGTGTGTTCTCTCCCACCTGTCTGCCCCCATTTTTGAAACTTCCTGTATTTTAAAAAATTATTTTAAATTATGTGTATTATTTATGTGTCTGTGCATGTGCATGTGAATGCAGTATGTGAGGAGGCCAGAAGGGGGCGTTGTATCACCTGAAGCTGGAAGCAGTTGTGCGCAGATGGACTTGGGTGCTGGGACTGAACTTGAGTCCTTTGAAAGAGCTGTATGTGCTCGTACCCATCTCTGTGCTCAGACTTTCTGTATTTTGCCACCTGCTTAGCTGTGTTCCCAAGATCTAGAAGTTTAGTGTTTGTTAACACAAACTACCTGTGCTGAACAATAGAGCTTCTGTCTTTGAAAAATTTACCATCCGAAGTGGTGCAATTGAGCTCCGGGCAGTCTTTGTGAAGACTGCATTGTACGGGGTCCTTGATTGCCCTTCAGGAAATTATTCTTGAGTCAAGTCCTGGCCGAGTAGGTTATTGTCTGTCAGTGAGGCAGACTACCACGGACTCCACAAAGACCTGGACGACTCTCTTCGTGCTGACACGGAAAGTCTGACAAAACTGAGTAAAGGGAAGAAGCAGGAGACAGGAAAGTGTGCCTCTTATGATGTTGGTTAGGTATTTAGAAGGAGTGCTTATCCATGCTGCTACGCGCATCTATGAGGATGCGCTCTTAGCTTCCTTTCTAGAAAGATGCCCAAGAAACTGTCACTGGAGAACACTTTTGGGTAGATGGAAGGCATCTGGAACTTTTGTTGTAGATGTTTCCCTAATGTTTTGTTTGATTTCCTTTCAGTTAGACACCTCAGAGAAAAAAAAATGATGGTCTTGGGATTTTGTATATGTAGAGGAAGGTGTTGGGTTTTGTCCTCTATTCCAAGTGGGTTGAACTGAAGATTGAGCTCCTTGTGAAAACCCCTTCAGCCTTTTCCCCGAGACAGGCCTTCTGGTAAGGGGAAGTGACATAGCATTGATCTGCGCCATTGCTGCGAAGTCTGCACCGTCACCCACCTGACGTGGCCCCATGCCTGTGAAGAGGGAACCACTGTTCTCAGAGAGTCAGGATTTGACTCTTGTTACGTTTGTACTGATGACCTCTTAGGTTACTAAAATCTCCGTGGGGACTACTAGGAAAATATGAGTGTGTATTTCATAGATGGACATAAGCTTGCAGCAGACAAGTCACTTGGCTGTTCTGGATCTGCTCCTGTCCTCTTTAAAATTCTAGGGCGGGGGGGGGTATAGAGATGTGAGTTGACACTTCAGACGCTTACAGCCATGAAATCCTATGATTTCGGTTCCATAGCATTTAAAACTTTCCCTTTCATTGCTGTGTCTCAAACTGAGACTTTTCTAAATACCATCAAGTGTATTTACAGTGCATTTATTTCAGCTAGGAAGTCATCCTTTACAACAGGGCTTAAGCAAAGCCCGGACTGACTTCTTAATGGTCACTTTCAGCTGATGGACATTAGCTCCAGGTTAGTCTTGGACGACAGCATCACACCTTTATCCTGTGGAATGGCGGGGCGTGTGCATCTGGCATTTTACTTGGTTTTATTTTGCTATGGTCTACAGGAAGATACACACATGTGGGTTCTCAGGACGGTAATGGGGGCAGGGAATTGAGGGCAAGCGAGCATGACAGCGTAGGTCTGTTGATTCCCCTCCACTGCAGGTTTTCACAGCTTTTCGATTTAGTTTCCACTAGTCATTCACATGACCAAGAGTTTGTCTGAGAGCCCCCCAGATAGGATGAGTTAATACTGTAAATGACTTTTGACCTGTTTATTCAGAGAAATCACTGAAGCCACATTTAAGCTTGCCATGTGGACTTCGGGACAGAAAACTATCAATTTTAGCCACTTCACAAAAGTTTGAACAAAAGGAAGCTTGTATACAAGACACAGAAAAATGAATAAAGTCAGTAATTGAGGAAAATAGCTTCTTTTGTTTTGAAGAAGAGAAACAGCTGGAGACCTTCTGTTTTTACTTTTTCATGCTAAATAAAAATTACTAATCTCCACAGATGATGTTTTATCTGTGCCTAATAAGTGGTGGAAGGACTGATGACTGGATGGGTTGGTAAAACCCAGTTTGGGGCTGTTTGGGGCATACCTGGTCTCATTTTGAATATCCCAATTGAAGAGGAAGATATCCCCCACGTGCATTATTATACTGAGGGGACCACATTACTGGTGTCTTTTGCATTGTGGACCATGGCTATGGAATGGTTTGTCCTGGGTCACATAGTCCAGTTGTTGGTAACAGTTTATCCAAAGCAAAATGGGTCTGTAGAGTACATTCATTTTACTCTGTGCTCATACTTAAGCACGTAGGACGACTTATTCCATAAAAGAATTGAGGAAAACAGTCTGAAGTTCACTGGGATATGTACAGATCTATCACTAGCAGAGATTAAATTGTGTCTTTTTTTTTTTTTTTTTTAAAGAGATCATGAAAATGAAGATATCTGTAATTTGGAAGAAACTTCTAGAATAGGCTTAGTTTTTTGTTTTTTTTTTGAAAGACCATTTGGAATTTATGTCATCTGAATGTGTGTGATTTTCCCATCACCTTTCCACAGTTATAGTCGTATTGGGCTCTTATATAAAATAACGTGGGAAAGCCTGCACATTCTGTCCAACAAGGTGCTAGTTTCACAAGCAGCCTGTGGGCTCTTTCTCGAACATCTGATAACACAGGAAACAGAGGAGGCCTATGATGAAATGAAAATGCTCTACTTTAAATTAGACTAAAATAACTTTCCACTTACATGTGTAACCAATGGTGGAAACTGTACCTATAGTCAAATAGGACATGCATCAAAACTAACGATGTTTGCACAAACTGTTGATTTTTTTTTTTTTTTGAGGCAGGGTTTCTCTGTGTAGCTCTAGTTGTCCTGAAACTCATTCTGTAGACCAGGATGGCCTCAAACTCAGAGATCTACCTGCCTCTGCCTCCCAAGTGCTGGGATTAAAGGCATGTACCCCCACCAACAGACTGCTGATATGGTTTTTTGATTGTGCAAAATGTGGGAAAACATTTCTGTTCTAGGATATGACATCTGATGTTTCCAAAACTAGCTGACTTGTTACTTGTTCTGACCCAACTCCCACCTACATGTTCTGATGCATTTATCAAAGCCTTGGTTTGTTTCCAGAGGTCTCCAGATGTGATTATACTTGTGTGAATTTTTTTTTTTTTTTTTTTTTTTAGGAAACATGCAATACTGAAACTGTTGTACAGTAATCTGGCAGGCTAAAGGTTTATTTTTGTTTTGCAGTCATTTGGAATTCTGAATCCTCATGGGCTATACAAATCCTAAATGTTGCTTTGCTCCAGTCCTCCCTGTGGTCAAAGTTGTTTGGGTAGCTAGATTTTATCCACACTTTGGAAGCCATCAAACTTTGGAGTTTCTGATGGGAAAACTGAGAAGTGGAGCATGCAAGGTGCAAACATAGAATATGAACAGCAGAAAAGAAAACTTTGGGGTCACCTGTCCCAATTCTTTAGTATAAAAATAAGCAAAGTAGGATGCAGATAGCTTAGATTCTCTTACTCTTAAAATGAGGAGCAGAGAGGAGACAGTTTATATTGCTATTCAACACATATCATTGAACTTTATGGAATGACTGTCATGGGTGAGGCATCACATAAGATCCAAAAGGAATTTGCTCACAGAGTGAGATTCAAATCCTGCCCTATTGGAGTTCATGTGTCATACCAGGAGAAGGGCATTCAGCAGCCACGGACACACTAACCAATGGCCAAGAGAAGCCAGGAAGCTCTCTTCAACTCAGGAAGGGGTTCTGACATTCCTGGAAATCCTTTTTGTGTAGTTACGTACATCATCTTTTAAGGGAAGGATGTGTGTCCTGAGCATCCATCCTGGAAAAAGAGAATGGGCCTGGGTTATTACAGCAGATGTTCTGCTCAGTGTCACTACTGGTAACCCAGAGTTAATAATAGCTCTCAGAGTAATAATTTTCTCAGAATACTGATTAAGACAATATAACATTTAGAGTAGTATTCCTCAAGCATTCCATTTTAAACTAGTATCTTGCTTGTTTCTAGGCAGCAAGCCACCCACCCATTCACTCATCCACCCACCTACCCATTTGGCTGCTAGACACTCACCTAGACATCTATCCACCCATCCATCCATCCATCCATCCATCCAACCACCCACCTATCCATCCATCCACCTATCCATCCATTCACCCACCCACCTATCCATCCACCCCCACCCCCACCAATCCATCCATCCATCCATCCATCCATCCATCCATCCACCCACCATCCATCCATCCATCCATCCATCCATCCATCCACCCACCCACCTATCCATCCATCCACCCACCCATCCATCCATCCATCCATCTATCTGTTCACTCATTCATTCATATATCTATTCAATTACTTATAAAGTTTGTTTTTAATCTCTGTACTATTTATTAAGTAAATCTCAGGAGAGTCAGGGCTTTGCTCACTAACTCCAGGAAGTAAAACAAACAGTGCTTGCCACTTGCAAGCCCTCCATACATTGTTGAATGACTGAATGGGATGAGTGACAGAACTTGGAATCTGAGTTCTGTCAGATGAGAACTTACTGGAAGATCTGGCTTTGTCATGGAGAATGTCATTTTATTGGAGCCATGAGAACTACCTTTAGAGTTTTGAAGGCTCATCATGGGGACAGTCAGAGGGGTGGAACCTTTTCTGTGTTTCTGCAGGAGACAGGAGTGCAGGTAAATCTGCAGCGGTGGTAACAATACAGGCTTTGAGGCACTCATTCAGAAGCCGACTTTTCCCGGAGAGTGAGTAACTAAAAGGGGTATACTTAAATTTCACGGTAAAGGTCGGGCGTTGGTGGCGCACGCTATCCAGCATCGGAGGCAGGCAGGCGGATCTCTGTGAGTAAGGCCAGTGGCTACAATGAGTTCAAAAAAAAAAAAAAAAAAAAAAAAAAAAAAAAAAAAAAAAAAAAAAAAAAAATTTCACGGTAAAGGCTTGGCTCCATAGTAGGAACGTTTTCTGATATGTATAAGGCCCTTGGTTTAACCTTTAGTACCAGGAGAAAAAAAAAAAGGTTAAATTGCAGTATGTTTGCTGGACATGGTAACACATGCCTGTAGAATCCCAAGCACCTAGAAGGCTGAAGCAGGAGGACTGAGAATTTGAGATCAGCTTGGTCTATATGATGAGTTACACACCAGCCTGAGCTATATAATGAGACCCTCTTTCAAAAAGTCAATAAAGCCGGGCAGTGGTGGCGCACGCCTTTAATCCCAGCACTCGGGAGGCAGAGGCAGGCGGATCTCTGTGAGTTCGAGGCCAGCCTGGGCTACCAAGTGAGTCCCAGGAAAGGCGCAAAGCTACACAGAGAAACCCTGTCTTGAAAAACCAAAAAAAAAAAAAAAAAAAAAAAAAAGTCAATAAATCTCAGCACTCGGGAAGCAGAGGCAGGTGGATCTCTGTGAGTCTGAGGCCAGCTTGGTCTACAGAGTGAGTTCCAGGACAGGATCCAAAGCTACACAGAGAAACCCTGTCTCAAAAAACAAAAACAAAAACAAACAAAAAAAGCCAATAAACAAACAAAAAAGGGTAAATGTGAAAAATGTTTGATTTGATTTGGGCTGGTGTTGGTGAGATGACTTGGAGGGTAAAGGTACTTAGGTACTTGCTGATGGGAGGAGAGGACAGACACTGAATCATCCCCAGTCCAACAGTTGAGGTCCCAGACTCCCTCTGACATTCCACTGAACACTCTTGAACAAACCCATTGTACCACTGACAAAGGGAAAGGCTGGCTTCCATGGTCTACATGAAAAAGATCTGCAGGTCTGAGGTGCCCACAAGCTCAATGTTCCTCGGCAAGGTGGTGTACTGCATGAAGATGAAGTCTCCAGTCTCCCTTCAGAGCAGTGGCCAGATGCTAAAAAGTGACAGCCTTTCCAATATTACATACAGACTACTGCTCTAACCTATCTAGAGCGGCCCTTCCCGGGAGGAGAGGAGTGAGGAGTTAGATGGAGGGAAATGGAAACCTGTGTCCATGCCAAGGGCTATCCCCGGTGAGGCCTGCTTACTTTACTCCCTACCTCATGGCTTGTAAGGAGACAATCTTAACTTGGTTGAAAGAAAAAGTAACAAAACTAAAGAAAGGATGGGGTGCCACTGGTCCCGGAATATCTGCAACCACGGACTTGAACACCTGTTACCCTGTTACCCTGCCTCTTGTCCCGTGGCATGCGCTCATCGTTCTTTCTGGTGTATTGTCCTTGAGAAGAAGAATGAGGGTCCTGGATGCATCTCGGCTCCCTGCCTTTCTTCTTTAGCCCCAGTCCCAAGAGGAACTGATGCTCATTCTTTCTGGTTCAGAAACTGAAAGAAACTGGGCATAGTGTTACATGCCATAATCCCAGCATGTTGGAGCTCAGAGAGAATTGGGAGTTTCAGAATAGTCTGTGCTATATAGCAAGTTCCATACCAGCCTTGTGAACCTACCTAAAGACTCCCTCCCTCTCTCCCTCCCTCCCTCCCCCTCCCTCCCTCCCTCCCCCTCTCTCCCTCCCTCCCTTCCCTTCCTTCCTTCCTTTAAACAAAAAGAGGAAGAAAAAGAAAAGAAAACTTGGTTCAGGGTTTATGGACTACTTGGGTAAGGGTTTGTGGGTTACTGTCTGTGGCCAAAATATTAGAGGACACTGACTGGCCATTTTGGTAGCCTGGGGTGTGAGGTTTCTAAAAACTCAGCAGCCTCCATTCAGAGCATTTGGTGAATGTGAGGAGCCGCGAGTTTCCCCAGACAGGACTGCTATTCTTTTTAAGCAATGGAGAAGATACCTGCTGTAGCATGCATCTTAAAGGGTCTTATTAATGAAAATAAACCTGGAGCAAGGTATTGGGGTAAACACTGAATGATCAGAGAAGCAGAACAAGCCACAGCCACCTCACCTTGCCAATTCCTCAGCTGTATTCTGTTTCCTCAGACTGGAAGCCTCTGAGTCCTCATCCAGAATGAATCTCAGCTGAACTGCTGCTCAAAAGCCTAAAAGCTTAATCAGCCTAGTTCCTGGTCCTCATGCCTTATATATCTTTCTGTTTTCTGCCATCACTTCCTGGGATTAAAGGTGTGAGTCATCATGTCTAGCTGTTTCCAGTGTGACCTTGAACTCACAGAGATCCAGAGGATCTCTGCCTCTGGAATGCTAGGATTAAAGGCGTGTGTTACCACTGCCTAACCTCTATGTTTAATATTGTGGCTGTTCTGTTCTCTGACCCCAGATAAGTTTATTAGAGTGCACAACATTTTGGGGAACACAATACCACCACAACCTTCCATTCTGGGGGATCCTGAAGACAGGAAAGAACTGCTATTGTTTGCCACAGAATTAGGCTGCACTCTAGGTGAGGCTCAGCCCTGTCAGGTGTCTTGCCTGAGGACAGTCAGCTGGGCAGAAGCCAAAAGCTCCACCCTGCACTCAGTCCTACCAACCACACTTTTCTGTCCTCATAGAAAGAGCTCAAGAAGATGGAATTCCCCAAGCATCAGCAGGAGCTAGTGTAGGAACAGACACTGAGCTTTGGGCTCCTAGGGCAGGTTAGGGGTTACAGACGGGGGAGCTGGGGACAGTTCTGTGAGAGTAAAGGAAGAACATTTGTGAAGTTTTTTAAAAAATTTTTTAAAGGTACCGTACTAAAGCATTGGGTTTACACCAAGATAGCATTTGGAGAAACTGTCAGCAAAAGGGCTGGCCCATGTTCTTGAGCCTTTCGTTCAAGATTAACTGCAGGTAGAGAACTAAATGGCTGCATATCCTACTTAAAAGAGAGGTGGTTAGGGTGGCACATCTGCTATTCACTTCATGTATCCCTTCCACAATGCATAAATATTTCTGAACATCATATTGTGTACGATCACCAGAAGAAATTTTTGTCTATTAAAAATTCATTTAAAAATAAACGGAATCCACATCAGATTTTCTGGTGAGATAGTACAGTATTTTCCATGGGGGCATGAACGCTTTATTGTGATAGCATCAGATGCTAGGTTCCTCTGACATCTTCTAGCCCTTTGATTCTTATCAGCAACCCCCTCTCTGATCAGTGTTGATGTACCGTGAAGGTGTGTTTACGGGCGGTCTCATCGCTGGTGTGGGTAGGAAAGAGGCCAGTCAGAGGGAGCAAAAGCCCCTGACATGCAGGGTCGTCTGTACAATGCACAGTGGAAATGCTATGAAGTGTTTGGGGGGCAGGTGGGGGGTTGTGTGTCCCTCAACTAGCAATGTCTTCCTGGCGTATAAACCAAGAGAAAAGACGTACTTGATGCTGCAAGGCTTCTTCCAGCAAACCCCTTCCCCTGACCCACCCCTGCCTGCACGTCACCATGCCTGTTCCAAACCGCTCAGTGGATGAATCATCTCTCACTAGCCTCCCAACCACTGTCTACCAAGACCCTGCTCTCCAGGCCCGTGTTTTAGCTTAAAGCAGAGATAGGATGAAGCAAGGGATGATGGGTAGATTCAAGGTGCAGCTTAGAAAGGAAGAAGGGACTGGAGAGATGGTTCAGCTGGTAAAGGCATCAGCCGCCAAGCCTGACAACCTGAGTTCTGTCCTGGGGACCCACATGGAGAAGGAGAGCATTTACTCTTGTGAGTTACACACACACACACACACACACACACACACACACACACACACACATACACACTTTAAGTAAGTAAATGAATGTAGTGCAAATTTTTAAAAAATTAAGAAAGGATGGCTAAGAGTGCAAGGACAGTGAGTGTGTCTGCGTATCACAAAGGCATGGCAGCCGTTAGCCTGACTAGATGGCCGTGCATTGCAAAGCAAGGGGTGTGAGTACCAGATCCAATATAAAAAAAAAAAAAAAAAGATTCATTGAGGACAGAGCAAGAGCAAGCAAGATGGTCACGATCGTGACTGAGAGGGATGCTATGCCAAGGGGCCAATATCTGGGCCAGAGGACATTCAGTCTCAGAAGCTCTGACCTTGTGCAATGAATGATACCACAACCTGAAGCCATGGTGGAGCAGACTTCTTTGCCAGTTGGGGACTACTTCTTGGCAAATGAACCTGGATGGTTGGATTTGTCTCTTAATTTTCTGTTTACCAAACATCTATCATGGATCACCCTCTGTGCCGGGAATGCAGAATCAAAGGATGCTCCAACTCTTCCTTGACAAAAAGATTTTAGAGTTCTCTGATAGAGATGACAAGATCAGCTTCCAATAGGAAGGAACACATTCAGGACATTGGCTCGCCACTACATGGCCTTGACATACCCACCTTAACACTTTACAGATCAGAGTAACCCATCTGGGATTCACATTTTTATGGACTGTGTTAATTTTTTGTTTGTATTCCAGATGTTGAATGGAGGAGGCAGCAGGCTTACCCCATATCAGGTCTGCTGGACTCTATGAAAAACTGGCTCTATACTTAGGAAATGGGATTGAGGCCATCCAATTGGCTCTGGTCAGGCAGCCAAGCTGTGCTAAGGGTGGCCCAATGAATAGTATGAAAACTGGGTTCTTTTACAGACACTGAAAAGTGGTACCTTGTTGCTAAGAGGCTGGAGAGATGGCTCAGCACTTGAGCACTTCCTCTTTTATAGGACCTGAATTCAGTACCTAGAACACATGTGGGGCACGCGCATGCACACACACACACACACACACACACACACACACACACACACACACACACACACACACAATGAATCTGCAAAAAAAAAAAAAAAAGGACTTGAGGAATTTCTATCTTTTTTTTTTATTCTGCTCTTTACTATGCATCCTAAAACCTTCTGACTGTTTTTTAAAGTCACTGCTATTGCTGATATTGTGGCTTTGGGGATCAAAGCCAGGGTCTTGGGCATGCTAGGCAAGCACTCCACTGCTGGGCCGCCTCCCGAGCCCCACTCCAGTCTCCTACCTGTGGCTTTCCTTTTTCAGGACTCCTGTCAAACTCGTTAGTGGGGAGCCTCAGGGAACACCTGCTCACACTGAATTCTGATTTGAGTCTCCAGCTAGACTGTCCACTCTGCAGGAGCAGGGCCTGTATGCCATTCCATGGGATTCTCTGTGGTGCCTTGCCCAGTGTGAGCACTTGGAGCTCAGGAAATACAGGCTGGTTAGAGCACAGTTACTTTCAGTCAAAGCTGCTTTAGAACAGAATGATTAAATTACTCTCTCCTCAGGGTTACAGTCATTATCTGTCACACATTTACACCGACAGCCGACACCCTGACTGGCTGAGAAAAGAAATGCCCTGGGAACACTCACGATCTAAATAAAGACACAGAAGCAGCTTTGGGTGTGCTCCTGTGATCCTGACGCCCTCCCGCTAATATGTATTTATTAAACACCCACGCAGAGAATCCAGTGTAGACGAATGCAGTTCAGCGCTGCAGAGGGATTGCAGACTCCAGAGCAAGCACAGGACTGCCATCAAGATCCTCAGAGCTGGGCTGGAGAGATGGCTCCGCATTTAAGGGTGCTAACTGCTCTCGCAGAGGACCTGGGTTCAGTCCCCAGCACCCACATGTGACTGCTCACAGCCACCTGTAACTCTAGTTCTAGGGGATCCAGTGTCCTCTGACTTCTGCAGGCTTCTGTACACATGTAATGCACATACATGCACACACATACACACGTAAAAGTAAGTAAGTAAACAGACACTTTTAAAAAAGGCTCCTTAGAGCTAAGCTAGCATCTGGGCACATTTGTGTCCTAGCAGCTGGCTCAGCACGGGGCACACATCTCACATACTGCCCGGTGTTGTGGGTACTAGATGTGACAGTTCTGTCTGTGATGGGGACCAAAGGAGGTGCTGCCACTTTCAATGCAGAAGACCATCATTTGCTGCCAGCCCAGCTATACAGGTGGCAGGGCACTTGGCATCAGGCCCTAGGAACTGATGTGATGGTCACCGCCCTTTCAACCTGGGTGGGTCTGGCCGCAAGACCTCAGAACTGGGGTTAGTGGGGAGGGAGGGATGAGTGCCTTCTCTTCATTCAGTTGACAACCTGTGACTGGTTTGTGCTCCTCTAATTGGGTGACCACCAGGATGGCCAACCAGAGAGCACATGGGGCTTGTTTGAGATCTGACCCTGGTCATCTAAGAAACTCTGAGAAAAATCAAGATGTAAGTAACTTGCAAGCTGGCTTTTGTGGCTTTTGTGGATATATTTACTTGTGTTTTTCAAAAGCAGTAAGTCTTCAGCTCTAAGATGCTCCATATGACATTCTTTGCTTCTTTTGACCACAAAAGCCACACATCCGCATCACTGCCAGGAGGCTACGACAGAAGGTTGTGATCTTCCTACAGACCTGGCCAAGAGAAAAGCAAAAAGCAGGGGTGAAATCTCCAGCGTAGGCTGCAGCGTGTGCATCGTAGAGATGCTGTAGCCATACAAAAGGATTTTCACCTCATCCTTGGATTGGCATCTTAATTGGCTAAGTGGTATTTTCAGTCACATGGCCATAAGCAGTTTCTCCCCTTTTTACGGGTCTTGATGTGTTTCCCCCAATATGGAATGTTTGGGGATGGTTCTCACCTCTCACAGTTATTTAGAAAGCAGCTGTTTTGTCTTGAATTCTGCCAGCTGTTCTCAGAGTCCTTAAGATTGTTGACCCAGATTCATGGCTCTGAGTGCATTGGCATTTTCTCTCTGATCATGTCTATGCAGACTTCTCAGCAGCTCATTGGCACACAGGTTCCCCCAGCCCCAATCACTGTCTAGACTATCTTGTATGGTGGACACACTGTGTGGTGCAGCCTGCTTGTCCCAGGTCAGATTTCATTAACGAATCAAGGTATCTTTTCTCACTGAGCTGGCACTTAGCTTTGGCTCTGGCCTCAGACTGGTGCAAGGGATCCACTACTATGGACATCTAAGAGGAAAGAGCATCCATTGCCTGCACACACTACATTATGTAATAAATAAGATTTCTCACTTCTAGGCATATCAGATATTTTGGCAGATATCTAGAAACAAGGCCCCTCTTGCTCACATTGTCTAGCTAGTCAGCTCTTGTAAGAAGAGAGTAAGTGGGACTCTTTAATAACTGCCGTCTTGGGTTTCACAGTCTCTGGCTGTCAGGCATTTGAGGGTGGATTTCAGTCATTTTCTCCAAAGTGACAAAGTTTCAGTGAGACCAAACTAGGGCATTTTCAGGAATCTCAGATGTCTTCCGCAGAGGTCTGCTATATCTGATGAATGAAGGTGTTAATTACTAGCTTCTAGGTTTGTTCTGGTGTCCAGGCTGAGGTCATTAAAACGAATGACATGGCATTGTGACTGGCATTGCCTCCTATGTAGAGAGAAACCCTGGACTACCTATTCAGAGAAAAAGTGCTAAAATTTCTGTGACATTTTAATGCAAAACACTTGCCATATGAGTTAGAAGAAATCTTGACTGAAATCTCTTCTTTGCATTAGATGCAGGGCTAATGTCCTCCAGTGCTCTGTAAGTACCAAAATGAATAGCTGGGTTGTTAGAGCACACTATATGCCATTTATAAGTAAGATAAAGTTACTTTGCTTAGGAAAAATGACTGAACTCCATTGTCTTAATTTGCAGGACAACAGTAGGGAGGTAGCTGATG
Source organism: Peromyscus leucopus (assembly GCF_004664715.2). NCBI lineage: Eukaryota > Metazoa > Chordata > Mammalia > Rodentia > Cricetidae > Peromyscus > Peromyscus leucopus. The sequence goes on along the minus strand of NC_051063.1, from coordinate 48,054,824 downwards.
AGATAGGTGGGTGGTTATTCATTTGCTAGAGGTGTTAGTATTGGTAGAAGTATGTTTTTATTGGTCATGGTAGTATTTCTGAAAGGTATCTTTGTTGATCTTTTTCTACTTGAAGCGTATATTCCTGGTACCTGTGAATATCTATGTCTTTCTTCTACTCACTGATGAGAGAGTTGGATTTCTTGGATGGTCTTGCATAGTCTTGCATATTCCCATCAAGCCTTCTACCAAATTAGCAATTGAATAGCCCCTTTTCTGTGAGTAGGTGAATCCTGGAAATTTCAAGGCATTTCCTTTTACACACTGGCTAGTCAAACTGAACCTTTTGTTTGTTTTTGTTTCAACACGGTAAACATAGCTTTGTGAAATTAACAGAATTTTCTGCCCTGTTTTGGAGTCCTGTCTTGGGGTACCTCTGGGAGGACACTGTCACACTTGTGAGTCTGGCCTCATTTGATTTCAGCAATTTCTACAGTGAGGTCAGATCTTCCAAACTTTCACATTGTACCTTCTCTAATAAATGACTAATGCAGAGGGCTGAGAAACCAAATATGGTTTTCAAACCTCATTACCATCCCTTTAAGTGGTTTTTTTCAAATAGATTTTTGTTATCTTTTGAATAGCTTGGATTTGTCATTGAAATGAATGCAGTTTTTTTTTTTTTTAGAAGTAGATTATATTAGAGAGGGAAAGTTGTATCTAATTCTGTGTGATGGTTGCTATGGTGATGATTGAATGCAAATTTCAGTTTATGTATGTAAAACCAGTGCTCAGGTTCTGATTAGAGACCAGAGACAAGGCTTGATGTCAGTTGGTGAAATGGCTAAAAAAACATCTATTAATGGAGAAAACTTTTAGAAAAAGAACAAAAGGGCCATTGAGGCCCCTCCTCCCCTGTGTAATTCAGCACAGACCAGCTCATTATGTGCGGCAGTAACAAAAGAGACTAACAAAAAAGATGGTCTTCTGTCCTTCCTGGACAATTACTTCACTGAGGAAATTAGAGAGGTTTGGGAAGAAGGTGGCTTTTGCAAAGATGAACCATCACGTGCCAGGTTTCCTTGACTCTCACGAGTCAAGGAAATGGATTTGGTGCATGAGATAGGAGCCTGAGCATCGGATGGAGGAGATGGGTGGGGTGGTCCTAACAAAGCCTTCAGCCTCAGAATCCTTGCCCTTACTAGGAATAAGAAAACTCCAGTGAGAGGCTCCATGATGCCAAGTTACCACAGCCCAGTCGTCAGAGCTCTAAATCTACTCGGAGAACAGGCTTCTGTCTCTCACCCCTCAGTGCAATCAAAGATTAAAATTAAGGAGCAAAAATCTCCTCTCAACTTCTGAACAGGAGTTCATTTCATCCTCTTTAGTTCTTATATGTTTACATGAAGCTTCAAGTTCCTGGGCAAAATGCCAACAAGTCATCACTGTCTATCAGGTTAATCACAGAACAAGGTGGTGAAGATTCTTATGGTCCATCCATGATTTGGGGACTTGGAGTGACTTTTAGTGTCTCACAAACAGTTGCTGCTATTGTGTCCTAAGTAAAACTTGAAAGCAATGGGTTTGCCTCCCCTCAAGTTTATATTTATGTTTTCATTTAATGTTCTCCATTATGACTCATATGCACAGGAGTCCTGGACTTGACCACCTAGAGTCTAGAATCATACTCTTGGACTGTAGAAATATGGGGACACCCTAATATAGCCCTTTTAAAGTTCACTTAGTTTCCAGAATGTTGTTTCTCATCAACACTCTACTAAGTGCCAATATATGCTGATCTCAGCATACCCCGGGCAAGGACTTGGCTGGATGGTCACCTCTGGAGGAGAGGCTCGCAGAGGGATGCAGGTGGCTCTGGCTTTAGACCTTGTATCAAGGTTTTCTTTACTCTAAGACAAACCTGGAGGTCAGCTATCACCTTGTTACGGTCTGTTCTGTGACCCCGCTCCCCTCTGCACACACGCAGGAGGCAGAACCCCAGAACTCCAGGGTTTGAAGAGTAAGTGGGGTGAAATGAAGTTGCAAGGATGAGTCCTTGTTCCTTGTGACTGGTGTCCTTTCAAGGAGAGGGAGTTAGGACAGACAGAAGCACACATGGAGAAAGACCATCGGAGGGCACGGAAGGCAGCTCTCACCTGCAAACCACGGACAGAGACCCGGTGGCATCTGACGCCATGGACACCTTGGTTTGGGACTTGGAGCTTTAGAGTCAAAAGAGACTATATGACTGTCATTTATGCCACTCAAACCTGTGGTGTTTATTACAGTGGCCTGAAAAAACTAGTATGAATGTAAAGATGGCCCAGAGGTGTGGGTGTACCCAGGGACAGAAGTGTCACTCAAACCATCCTGATCTAGTTCGCTTGATCCTAAGCTCTGCTCCCAGGCTCATGAAATCTGTTAAACTAGTGAGGCCTGATTGAAATTCTACCTGGCACTCACCTATGAAAATGGACTCTGAGGTTAACTACTTATTTACAAAGAAGTAAGAACATGATGTAATAAAAATGTTTTTCACATCCTGTAATATTGTAATCTTGCTATATTCTACCAGGAATGGGGTTCCATTCTAGGTGCCATCATCTTAGGAGGAAACTGATTGGCTAGAGCATGTCCAGAGAGGGACAATCAGGGAGGAAGGACCGCTTTATGGAAAAGGCTGTGGCAGTGTTCTCTGTCTGAGGGGGAGGGGGTGTTCGAGCCTATTGGAGGTATCACTGACAGCCTTCCACTCTGGCTGATACATACTCTGAGTTTGGAGTTGATGGCTTCCTGGGAGTCCCCTGTGACTGTCACAGTGTGTGTGACACAAGAGTTGAAGCAGAGCGAGGGAAGACTTAGTCCGTGATCATGGGGATGGTTTGCTCTGGACCTTCTCGCGTCCTCAGCCGCCACAGCCGCCTCTCTGTCAGCCTGAGGATGAGGCTCATGCTGAAGATGATGAACTATAAAGCCTTGGCTATGGTGCTGAGTCCTGACAGGCCCCAGGCCTCCTGACTGCTGGACTCTTTTCTGAGGAGTGTATGTCTTCAAAGTTTAAGACATTTGCCTTGGGATTTCTCTTACTGGCAGCAGAACCATCTTCACAGATTCCACAGGGATGAACTGTAGATATGGGTGTTGATCACAGGTCACCTGAAACTTGTCAGCTGAGTAGACTTCTTGCTATAATATTCAAATAGAGGATGACTCTGATTTTTAAAAATTCTTTATTGAGTGTAATTTGATTCTGAATGATTGGAAAGGTTCTTTGATCATCTAAGACTCAAAAATAATTCTTACTAAGGTGTAAAAGAGAACGAAATGGAACATTTCCCAAGCATTTGCATTATTATTATTTAGGGAAATAACTGAGATAAAGCTTTTATTGGCAGAGTGTGGAGGTGGGGGAGTTCAGCCAGCTTTGTGTGGGCCCACTCTCCTCTTCCCCATTCGGGGCTCTGTGTCTTGTGTCCTCACTGCTGGAAGATGCTGAGCTCCAGCCACATAGGAAATAGAGCACACCTGTGACTGCTAGGTTGGCAGGAGACAATGCACGGAGGACTAATATCATAGGAAAAGAGCACAGAGGCTGAGGAGACAGGCAGACAGAGGATAAAGGTGTCAAGGATCCCACAGAGACAAGTTTCTGCTCAAGGCTACCTTGACCCATAGACCCTCCCAAAGCGCATGTGAAAGTACCTTTTTATTTTCAAATGTGAGATTCTAGTGTGATGATGGTGTGCTGTGGGTACTGCACATCTCCATTGCAGTTCACCATGTGGTAGGACCTCTGCAGATACTGTCCTGAGGGGACAACTGTTAGGATGGATGCTTCCTCATCCTCATTCAGTGCTGAACAGCTTCTGGTGGGTCTCAAATTTTATTCATAAAGTGACAGTTGAACTCTGTCCTCATGATTGTGACCAGAAACCAGAACATGTCTTCTCTCACGTTGCATTTTGGACCACACATGACCTTACTGGACTTTCGGGAAGAAGTGTTTGCAGAAGAAGTGCAAAGACCTCACGTTCATGCTTAGTGAGAACGTGGTTAGCAAGGCCAATGGACTCACAGAATGTGGGGCTGGACAGAGCAAGCAAATTTCACTGTCCACCTGGTCTTTTTTTTCATTGTTCTAATTTTATTGGTGTTTTGCCTGTATGTATGTCTGTGTGAGGGTGTTGAATCCTGGAGTTACAGACAGTTGTGAGCTACCATGTGAGTGCTGGGAAATGAACCTGGATCCTCTGGAAAAACAGTGCTCTTAACAACTGAGCCATCTCTCCAGCCCTATCCCCTCAACACACAATCATTTTCTTTTCTTTTTCTTTTTTGCTTTGTTTTGTTTTGTTTTTTGAAAAAAGGTTCTCTGTATTATATAGCTCTGGCTGTCCTGGAACTTGCTATGTAGACTAGGCCAGCCTCAAACTCACAGAAATCCACATGCCTCTGTCTCCCGAGAGCTGGAATTAAAAACATGTACCATCACCACCACCACCCAGCCAGGATATCATTTCTTAAAGTATTTGGATTTGCAAAGAAACCAACCACAATTGCTTTTTCCATTGGTGAAAGCAAATAATGCAAACAGGAGACAGTGGTGATATGACCAGGCTAATAGCTAACTTCATAAAGGTTGTGTGTAAGGGGGGCAGAAAGTGGCTTACCCAGTGTTTCTCCCTGGTCATTGTCACTCTGCCTCCTGAACACTGGGCATGTTTGCCCTAGCCCCTTTCTGGCTCTCATTTGAAGGACCAATGCAGAGGAAGCACTTGTGCCTAGAGATAAGCTCTGTACTTATCCTGGAGGCCATAGGATAGGTAGGCAACCCTCAGGGATTTCCTCTCAACTTCAGAGAGTGGCCTTACTTTCCTCTGATGGAAAGGCCCAGTTTGGCTGGTGGGAGGCTTCAGTCAAGCAATTCTTGGTGCTGTGCAGTGAGCTGCCTAGCCCGAGGCAGAAACAAGGAAGACTGAGTGCTGGAAAAGTCCCTGAAATGGAAATAGTTACTTTGCAAGAGTCTGGCCAACTTTGTCGTTAGTTATTAAACAAAATCAATGTTCTTTTCAGGTTAGCTTGGGGCTTATCTGTCAGGAAAACTGAAAGTCATTCCTTTAAAGGTAAAAACACAGGAAGTCACTGTGTGTGTTTTGGTGACCCTTTGGAGACTAGAGAGGCTGGATCAATGAGGCTTCTGAGGCAGTGATGGAAGAGATAAGTACACACGTTCACTTCAGGGGTCTTTTCTTTGTTAGGTCGTGGTCACTGCTGCCACCAACTCAGAATATGCCCTTTTTTATAAAAACCACTCAGACATTTCCCCTCCCTCTGGTTGTTCTGGTGTGAGCATTGGCAAGGCTGGAAAGGCCTGAGATGCTCAGGTGGGGCCTTGGCACCTGCGATTGCTTCCAGTCTACCGAAGGGACACTGTGTGACTCTAATAGACATAGGGATCAATAGCCAGCAGTAGCCAGGCAGTGAAAGTTGACCACGTTTGAAACAATCCCCCTCCCCTCCAAAACAAGCCAGGCGTTCTTGTTCACTCTTTTAATTCCAGCATTTGGGAAGGAGAGGCAGGAAGACTGCTGTAAGTTCGAGACCAGTCCGGTCTATGTAGCAAGTTCCAAGTACCCAGGGTTACACAGTAAGACTTTGCTTCAACCCCCTCACCAAAAGAAACAACAAACAACCAAAAAACCCAAACTAGTAACCTAAAGCAGTTAGGGCCACGGGCACCCAAGTAACCAGGAGTTCCCTAGCAGGAGCACTTGATATTAGCAGCAGAGGAGAGCCTTGTCTCACGTGGCCCAGGGACGATCCCGTTCTAGTGAGAGGATTCCTGATTTCACTTCCTTGCAAAGACAGACAGCCATCTCACCCTGGGGAAGGCAGAGTGAGGCTCTACAGACTTACTGGGACAAGAAGAAGGGAGAGGGCACTGTGGCTGCAGGTAGATTCTGGTCGTCCAAATCATCCTGGCGGCCCCTCCAGGAAATAGCCCAACTGGGAAAGTCCCCTTGACCTTTCCTTATTAGACAAACTGGTTTGGTTATTTGAACTGTAATGCTGCCAAGCCAAAGATTTTTTGGGCTATGATCCATTCCTCTGAGGTTTCCTCACAAGATTCTAACACTGGGATGTAACAGTAGGGCTGACCTCAGGTCTTGTTAGTAGAAACTCTTTGCTAATAATGATTATAATAATAATGATAGATGGATGGATGGATAGATAGATAGACAGACAGACAGACAGACAGACAGATAGATGGCAGTTGCCTTTAGTTGAGCACCTGGCAGTGAACAGTGCTTAACAATAACAATCCTGAGAATTAGCAATTGCATTCTCCATTTCAGAATTAAGTCTCTGTCTGAGAAATTAAATAACTTACTCAAGGTGACCAGCTGGTAACTAAACCCCATGCTCTAAAGTACTGCCACATAAGTGATGGCTTTGAGAATATGTCTTGCAGGCCTCCAGCTGCCCAGATTAGAATTGCCCGAGGACCCAGCGCCTCAGTCCACATCCATCATGGCCCTTGACCAAAGGCTAGCTTCTTTTATCCAGCAACTCACCATGGCAGGGGTACATGCTACAGCATGCCCCTTCCCAGAAAACACAGGTGTCTCCTCCAATGGCCAGTGCTGGTCTGAGTTGTCCTGATAGGACTGCAGAGGTTTCCTCAGCACAGTGCTCTAGCACACCACATCAACCTTTCTTTCCCATCTCCTTCGTTTGGACTCAGACTCTAGGCTCTCTCTGCCTCCTTCTCCCCCTTTCTGTTCAAGGCGGCCTTTGCTTCTCAGAAGATCTGAACTACTCTACAGTACCCATGCCAAATTTTCAGGGCATCTTGGTTCAACCTTCTGACATAAATTAGGGGATCCAGTAGTTTCCTGTTTCTCTCCATGTTCTATCTTGAAAGCCTCGGGGCCCCATGGCCCTGGAGTCACCCTCCCTGAGGTGGGGGTGGTGTTTTCCCTGCTAGTAATTTAGATGGTTCATCTTATCTCATCCATCGATTCATCCATTCATGCAAGAAGCATTTATTGATTTCTCACTATATTCTCGGCTCTGGGGATACAAAGATGAATGAATGCCGGGGAACCTATCCTCAAAGAAGAGCAATTTGGACACCAGATAAACAACACTAATTGCTTTAACTTTGTCAAGCACTTTTCAGGTTTCACAGGGCTCCTGGATGTTTATCACTTCATCCATAGAAGTCTTGAGATGGGCCAGGCAGGCATAAATAGCCTTTTGAAGAGAAAAAAGCTAAAACTTAGGAAAATTCAGCTAGTAAATGACAGGTAGAACTTGAGTCCAGGCTTCCGTGGCCAGAGTCCCTCAGTAACCATGTGTGCTGGGGGAAATAGTAAGTCTTTGGAACCTTGTTCTCAATAGCCTAGGTTTTATTTGAGGGATAGCTAAGAGAACGTGGGTTAAAGGAGTTACAGCTTTTAACTTAAAATTTTGGAAATGTTTATTTACTTATTTATTTATTTGTTTGTTTGTTGTTGTTGTTGTTGGTGGTGGTGGTGGTGTGTGTGTGTGTGTGTGTGTGTGTGTGTGTGTGAGTGATATTGGGAAGGGCATGTGCCACCATGTGCATGTGTCAATGCAACTTCCAGAAGTCATTTCTCTTCTACTCTGTGAGTCTCAGGGGTTGAACTCAGGCGGTCGGGCTAGAGGCAGGCACCTTTGCCAGCCAAGGATCTCAGCAGCCATTACAGTAGAATCTGAAGTGTCGTCTCAGTCTGGGTTTCTTTAATCCCCTTCCCAAGGAACACCACATTTCACCTCACCTTGACCATGTTGTGAAGCCAAAACAGCGTTTCTGACAAGGAGGACCGACAGATAGGCCCTCCCTAGAAATGGAAAGCGAAACTGGCCAACCAGTTCTCTGACTTCAGCTGTGGGAATGCTAGGGGTCAGCAGAACAGAAAAGCAAATGCCGCCTGAGCCTTTCCGGAACTTTCTCCACTGGGGTGTGTAGGTGCAAAAGGAACAGGATTTTAATCTCAAGTATCCAAGCTTGATTTTATTATCAAGGCTTGCCTTTGGTCTTCGCTTGGCTGCGTGAAAATAAACCACACAGCCTGCTCCACACAAAGGCCATTTGTCTGTCCTTACACCAGTAAATCCCGACATCACTGTTTGTTTAGATTAGAATTGATTCTTGCACCAGGAAGCCAAGAAGAGCCTGTTAAGAGACCAGTTATTAATGGCCTCATTACAAGCCTTCGTCGTGCCTTTTGAACCAAATTTACATAGAGAGAGGAAGCACATTTATAAGTGTCGGAAACAGATGAAGAAAGAGGAAGCCTCTACGGTGGGGGCTGGGAGCTGGGGGGGGGGCCGCCTATGGTGCCTCGGGCTTTGTTAGCAATACTGGGGTTTCCTGAACAGTGAAACAGGGGCCTGAGGGCCTCCAGCCCTTGCCTCCGTGGAGGGGCTGCCTCCCAGGGCTGGTCACTGGGATGCTTCCTCTTACGGACCTGGGCAAGGACTTTAGGGGCAGAGGCAGCTTGCCTTGGCTCTCTTGGGTTGTCTGTGGCTGAAGAAAGCAACTTGAGAGACGCCAAGTCTGGGACAGAAACAGGCGTTTGTGAACCTGTTTGTTTAGGAAGAGGAAGCAGATTTTCTCCCCTTCCCCCTGCCCAGGCTCACACCAGGACATGTTGGTCTGTGGCTCAGCATCAGCCCCCCTTCACCTGTTGGGGTCATGTGTTTTGAGCAGCAGTGCCTCCTGCTTTTCTGTCAGCTGGGCCTGAGGCCGGGAGCCCTGGCTTCTGAGTGCCATCCTACTGTTAACACCAGCAGCTTGTGACTCAGGGCCAGGCAGCCCTCATGCCCCTGCCTCCCTTGGTCCATCTGCTAAGTAGAAATGGTCACTTCTGTCACAGGTGCCTGAGAACACTGAAAAGAACAAATATAAAAGTTCATAGGCACTGGGTAGGGAGAGAATTCTGGATAACCCTCAGCTCTTGGATGAGGAGGGAGTAACTTGACCCTACTACTCAGAAATGCTTCCTGAGGGCTGAAGTTGGGAGATCGGAGGATCCTGGCCCCAACTCCAACGGGCTGAGGACCAGGAGAGCAGTAGGCAGATCTATCCTCAGTGGACAGGGTGAGCACACGCTCTGGTTGTCATGGTAGCCTTGGCTGTGCTATTTTTGTTCAAGCTGAAGAGCAGGTAGGGCTGGGTGGAGAAGAGAAGAGAAGAACTGTCATTCTTCGCTTGAAGAAACAAAGCCACAAAAAAAAAAAAAAAAAAAAAATCCAAAGCTAATACTTTGCACAGTTTATGTAGACTGATTATGTGGGGACACATGTGTGTAAAGGCCACAGAGGCCTGAGGTCCCCTCTCCTCTTGTCCGATCCCTTGATTCTGGACCTTAAGTATCTTGAAGAGGACCAAATAGACTACCTGGTAAGTGTAGGGAAACAAAAAAAACAACAAAAATGATTACTTGCCTGTGTTAGCTGAAAAAGACTTGGGTCAGTGTACAGAGGATTCTACCCAGACCTTCTTTGTCCAGTACTGCAAATGCAGATGTGTTGTGCGGCCAGACAGTTTGAGGAATCTGCAGCTGGCACAGAATACCCAGATGGCAAAGCAGGAGAGATATGACAGGTGAGTCAGCCAGGTTCTGAGAGTCAGTAATGCTGTGGACCTAAAAACTGGAGTAAGAATGGACCCCTCCCTCCCTCCCTCCCTCCCTCCCTCCCTCCCTCTTCTTCCCCTCTTCTTCCTCCTCCTTCTTTCTCCTGTTTCCAGGGAGGTAGAGCAGCCACCGTGAATGTACTTAAAGCTGGAGTTGAGAATGTGTCCATAGACGTCTACCCTGGGCTTTTTGGCATCATGGGGATGAGGGGGGATGGTGAAGATGATGAACACAAAGGCTGATACCACTGTAGTTAACTTACTCTAATACTAACAACAACCCTCACTTCCTCCCTTTCCCGACTTTAATCCCAGAACCGTATTTCGTGGTAAGAACCTGGCAGCCCACCGGCCCCCTCCGCCGACAGTGTGGTGACTGGGGACAGCTGGAAGTAGCTGGTCACTTAGCCAGCTGTGCACACGGCTGCTCTTTTGAGGTGTTCTATAAGTGAAAGGGGCTAGTTGGATGGGAAATTCAATACTCATTTACCAAGGTGGGTAAGCAAGGGCTAAGAGAGCTCTGTGGGTGATGACGAAGACGAACAGGCATCTCGAGGCTTCCAGGAAGCCGTGGGGAGTAGACTGAAACTCTGCCCTGAAGTCCCACCACTGCCAGCCCTTCTCCTCCGGCCTCAGCTAGCGGGAGTGAACAACATCATTGGAGTTTGTACATTGAGAAACTGAGGTCAGAGCCAGGCTCCAGGTCTTCCTTTGTGCTTTCCAGGGGCACAGTGGCCAAGATGCTACATTTCTAAGTCCTAGCAAATAGAAACAAGATGAAGGTGTGTAAACAGGAGAAATGTTTATAATAATGATTAAGAATCATTTTCTAAGCATGTAGCAGACCATGCTTATGGTGTAGTTTTTCAGATATCAGTTAATTATAGCATTTTATTTGTTCCTGGAAGCAGATAGGGTAGGATGTTGGCTTGGCAACACTGTTGGCCACCACCTTGTGCTGTTTCATGCATTTGAAGGCCAAGTTTGAAGGGTGTGATGGGGTGGTCAGCCACTCCCCTTCTCAGTTCTGACCAGACCACAAGAGTGTCTGGACTTATTTAGAAACTAAACAAAGACAGCACTCAAGAGGCAGAGGCAAGAGGATCTCTTTGAGATCCAGGCCAGCCAAATCTACATAATGAGGCCCTGTTTTAGAAAATCAAACCAACAAAACCAACCAAACAAATTTTTAAAAAAATCAAAAGAAAATCTTTACTTTTCTAGCAAAATAAAGTTGCATTTTGAACACCTCTTGACAATAAGTCTTCTATTCAGAGACCAAACCCTGGGGCATGGCTTTCTGGGAACTCAGCTTTCCTCTCCCACACAGCCTCTCCCGTAGGAGGTGACCCACGCTGCTTCCCGTGGCAGCACATGACTTGACTGCCTCTGTCACATCTCATGTCTGTCTCCACAGTCTTTCCTGTCCTCACACACAGCAGTCCATCGCTATTGAGGACACACATTTTCTTGCCCTTACATTTCTTGGTGGACGTGGCATAGACTTTAGATAATCATTGATAAACAGCGAGAATTCATTGGTGAAATAAGAGTTAGGAAATACTTGATTAACTTCATTGGGAAATCCTCTTATTTTTTTTTCTCAGAAGGATCAGCTCAGCCTCCTGGACTTACACTTTGACTTACACTAACCAAGCACGTCTCTGTTAGCTGATGCTTTTTTTCATTTTCTTTAAGCTTCTTTAAACTTTGGTCATATTTGTCATATGTCCACGCGTCTCTGAGCAGTTTGGGACATGAACTCACCCAAGTCAGTTATATTTGCAATCTCACTGTGCAGATCAGTGCTTGATAATACAATATCACGTAGTTCTGACCATTTTTCACACAGGTCCTCATCTTCCCACTCAACTTAGCTCCTTAAGGGTTATGACAATGGAGGCCTTGGATTTTGGAAGATTTTATTCAGGACTTGGAGAAATAGCTGTTTCATGATTTAGTCATTGTCACATAGGTAGGACAGATGAGCATGAGTAACAAACAGCTGACATGTTTTACCCTGAGTGGAAAAACCTCTGTAAGCTCTGGCTCCGTGGCTGTCCTCATGAGGTGACATCCTGGACCTTGCATATAAATGCAGAGGAAAGACACTCTTTTGTTCATGAACAACATCCCCCACTCCCACTACCTCATCCCAACCCCCACCTCCCATCCACCCCCCTGCCAAATTGCTTGGTTACTCATTTGGTTACATTCTTGCAAGAAATCTTTGGCTCCCTCATGCATTTTATCAGCCGCATTCAAAGCCTTAGACACAGACTAATGAGCCTTTCCTGCCCTTTCCAGCTCACAGACACACATGTTCAGCCTGGCCAAATTGCTTGGTTACTCATTTGGTTACATTCTTGCAAGAAATCTTTGGCTCCCTCATGCATTTTATCAGCCGCATTCAAAGCCTTAGACACAGACTAATGAGCCTTTCCTGCCCTTTCCAGCTCACAGACACACATGTTCAGCCTGGCCCCGACCCCTTTCCAGCTCACAGACACACGTGTTCAGCCTGGCCCCTGACCCCTTTCCAGCTCACAGACTCACATGTTCAGCCTGGCCCCGACCCCTTTCCAGCTCACAGACTCACGTGTTCAGCCTGACCTCTGACCCCTTTCTGTTTCGTTCCCGTTTTGACTAGGTTGACAGAAACTCTAATTCTGCCGAAGGTCATTATTTGGCTTCCTTCTCTGGTAACTTTCTTTTTTCTCATCATCCAAAACTTAGAATGATTTCACGTGCTCATGCTATAGGCCTTTCTCCTGCCCTTAACCTTCACTTTACCTCATTTCAACTTTTCAGAAATAGCCAGATGTGGTGCTGATGTCTATAATCCCAGTGTTTGGAGAGCTGAAGCAGGAGGCATTTGAATTTTGAGGCCAGCCTGAGTCATAAAGCATAACAAAATTCTAAATAAATAGATTTTAACAAAATGAAAGAATTATCATAATACATCTTCCTTTGTCCCCTCAGTAATCTGTGAATCAATGATGGGATTTTTGGCTTATTTTTGTGCCATAGTCCTATTGTTTTTTTTTTTTTTTAATTTTATTGAGATGTAATACACAGAACATTCAGTGAACTCTTTAAAGTGTGCAATTCAGTGGGCTTGGGTGTATTATTTTGGTTTATATATATATATCATAGTACTTGTCATTTAAACCAATTTGGAGCATAAAATTCAGTGACGTTAGATGGTATAAATTGTCCCAACTATACCTGCCCCCAAATGTGTTCATTGAACTTAATGTTCTCTTTTCATGTTTATAATCCAAGGAAGTTTATTTTAAAGTAAACTTTGCTACTGAAAATGACAGAAAAACTAGTTTTTTTTTTTATGTAGAGAGATGTTAACTATAAAATAATAAGACAATAAAACCAAACATCAGTATTAAATTCCTCATTTGGATGCTTAGGGAAGGTGATTCGCTTAAGGACTGGTCCCCTTCATGGTACAGAGGGAGCTAAGCACGTCAGAGCTGTATTATATGGTCCTCTTACCATGGTGAAATGACTTCCTCCTTTTTCCTTTCTTTAGATTTTATTTATTTATTTATATTAGTTTATTTTTACCTGAATGTATGTCTGTACATGGTGTGAATGCAGTGCCTGAAGAGGCCAGAGACAATCTGTGGGACTCTCCTTTTATCACATGGGTCCCGGGTATCAAACTCAGGTCCTCAGTGTGTTTTTGAGCCACCTCACCAGCTCTGCTTTTAAAATATGTAGGTCAGTGTCTCCAGCATTGTCTGTGTGTTTAGAATCACACCTGCTCTACCAGAGTGCAAGGCTTGCAGTGTGATGAACCCTGGAAGGTGGACAGATGGATAGAGTATGGAGTTGAGGGTTACATTTCCATATAGCATTCACTGTGTGACTGGGACAACTTACTTATGTTTATCTGTAAAATGGGCAGAATCACACCAATCTCCCAGCTATGGTAAAATGAAATAATCTATGTTATATTTTACAATATAATCTATATTATATTATGCCCTTGGCATAGCATAAATGCACAACAGTGGCATCTGTAGTTGGTTTTGAGAACAATATTTGTTTATACTTCCCCAAGGGGGTAGCATCCCTTCCCATGAGATTTTAGCTTGTGAAGTCTGAGAAATACCCTCTGAGATTAGCAGGCACTTTGCCCTCCACAATGCTGTACAGACTGGGAAGCCGCAGGAGTTCAGTGAGAGAGGCCATCGGTGCTGTGGTCGGAAAACTGAGCAGAAAGGGAGAGAGCACAGCTGTGGGCCAGAGGCCATGTGCACATGAAGGACCCTAGTTGGTCTAGCTGGTGTTGACTGCCTCTTGACTTAACCCCTGCCTGTGGAATGCGCCCCGTGCCCTGGCAGGAGGTCACAGCACTGCAAACAGCAGTGCCCACGTAGCACCAGGCCTCCAAGACAGTGGAAGTGCAAGTCATGTCTCATGAGCGCGCAGTCACAGCCCAGCCCAGGAAGAGGCTGTCTTCTGACACTGTCTTCTGTTGCCCACAAGGAAGGAAGTGCAGAACCACTGGCCCCTGCTTGTTACTTTGCCTTAGTTGTGCTATTTCAAATCCCTTCCAGGCTCGGAATGCTTATCTTTAAAATGAGAAGATGGCACTGATTCCCATCTCACAGGACTATGGGGAGGATGACATGGAGACTAGTGAGTAGTCACCTTGACCCCCAGTGAAAGGTAACTTTCGTTGTTACCATGATTAGTAATAATAGTGAATGTGTCAGCAGCCCTCTTGCCTAGGGCAAGCTACTCAGTGTGGTTTAGTTGTGGGTCTGACTGCATGGTATGCTAATTATGATGAAAAATCATAGTCCTACCCAAAGTCTATAATAAATAGATTCCCTTTTAAAGGAAGGAAAGAAGTGTTGTGAATTTCCCATGTGGAAGGATTGCTTGTGTTGACGCTGTCTAGACCTGTGTAGATACACTGTTCTTCTCTGTCTGTCTCAATTCTGAAAGCAAAACAGATTAAGTTAAAAAAAAAACATAAAAGTTGAATCGACTAGATTTGTTTAGTCAAAGATGATGTGGTTTGTTGATCAGGGCCCTTGTGAATGTGGCATAGAAACCAACTTCTTGCTGAGACTCTTGGGGGACTTGTGGCATCAGAAGACTTGGATCTCCTATCTCATTTCTTTACTGAAAGCAATATGCAGAGAACTCTTGGGTCTACCTTAACACCCAGCATGGCAGTATCTAGCTACCAAGCAATTACACACCCCAACACCACCAAAATCTCGTGGCAGGACCTAGTTATAGCCTGGCGAACACACTCTCCAATGTGCTTCTGTCCTGTCTCAAAGATGTCTTCATCTGAATGAACAACTCAAACTCAGATTCAAGTAAGGGGTACAGCTGAGGGCTTTGCAGAGAAATAGTGGTTCCCACACTGACAGACACCCAAGAGGATTCGAGGTAGCCTCCAAAATTCAACACAACACGGAAACGAAAGATATGGGACCAAGGACCCGGACAAGAGAGTCTAAGAGATAAGCCGTGTGTGGGCTGTGTGCCTGTAATCCTATCACTCAGGAGGCTGAGGCATGAGGATTGTGAATTTGAAGCTATCTTGGACTACAGACAGACAGACCCTGCCTCCACAAAGATCCCAGGAAAACAAAACAAAACATCAAAACCTCCCAATACAGAGGATGGAAGTGCTTAAAGACCAAGTCAGTTGGCCTATGAACTACCTGGCAGTAAGGCAAAGGGGAAACCTGCTGTTTGCTGTTCTTGTTGAGTAGGAGAAATCAGGCCAATTGTTTCCTGAGTATAAGTAGTTGTCACCTGCATCCCCTACAGATGAGATTTGGGGAAATGGGCCCTGCAGAGTCTTCTGCCATTTCCAAGTGTGCTGTAGACTTTCTGTAAGCTGAGCCAATACTGTTACATTTTCAGCAGCAAAGAGTCTGTTGGTGTCTTAATACAGCTCTACCCTGGTTGTGGGGGCTGGGTTCCCAGTGCCGTCACCGGAACCTAACATTTGGGTCAGGCAGAAGTGGCAGCATCGCCTCCAGAGACAGGTAGGGATGGAAGAGCGGTCTCCGTGTTCAAGAAGGGAAGCTTGAGGACAGAGAGATGACTCAGTGGTTAAGAGCACTGGCTGCTCTCCCAGAGGACCTGGGTTCATTTCCCAGCACCTACATAGCGGTTCATAACTGTCTGTAATTCCTGTTCCAGGGGATCTGACGCCCTCACACAGACATGCATGCAGGCAGAACACTAATGTACATAAATAAAATGAGAAGGGAAGCTTGGGATCATTGTCCCGGATGGGGTGGTTTTAGGTGGTGTTTGTGTTGGAGCTGGCTTTTCTTGGATGGAAGCTTTGAATCTGCTCAAGTGGCCCCATTGAGGCACAGCTTCTCTGCCTGTAGTCTGCTGGGACTGGGACCTCTATGGCTTGCTAGTCAGTGGCAGCAGCATGTGAATGAGCATCCTGCCCAACTTCCCGAAACCACTATGCTGGTTGCTGGTGGTTCTCTAAAGCAGCATCGATGGACCTGTTGGAAGGAAGTATTTACATAGCCCAGCTGAGCCAAGGGTTAGCCCTAGGGGTCAGTCTCATTAGGTCCCAATGACCTCAATGTCAGGATTAATGAGCCAGGAGATGCATCACCCGAACTCAGAATCAAAGCGGGGCTTTCTCACTATGGAAAATATAAAAACACAGGCAAGGAAGGGAGGGAGGGAGGGAGGAGGAGGGAGGGAGGGAGGAAGGAGGGAGGGAGGAAGAAAGGAAAGAAGGAAAAAGCCACATAGATGTTCTTCTGAAGAAATTTTTTGAAGATGAGTTTAGTAAAATTGAAATCCTGTAGTGTGAAATATGTAATTTTATATTTGCCCTTAACATGCCTCTTGAAATTCTTTGAAAATAATGTGGGTTTTGTTTTGAGAACAGGGTCTCCCTGTATAGCTCTGGTGGACCTGGAGTTCAAAACAGACCAGATTGGCCTGGAACTCACAGAGATGCTCATGTCTCTGCTTCCCGAGTTCATGTACACCACCATGTCAAGCCAAAAGAATGTTTCTGATGTTCAGACAGACTGTTTTCTGTTTTGTTCCTGATACAAAGACATCTTGTTTTAATATCTTTATGCTTTGAACATTTATTTCCTCCCAAAGGGAGGCTTCTGGGAGTAGAATCATGTGGCGCATTTCAATGGTTTCCTCTTCTGCTAGACATGGGCCTGTCACCGAGTGAGGGAATTTGTGACACAGGAAGTCTTTCAGTATGGAAACTCAACACAGGTGGTTCTTTTACATTTCCCGTTGGCTGGTCAGAATGAGGGACACTGCTTTCTGAGTGGGGAGGTGGTTTGTATTTCTATCTTGTCGTTTATTGAGCGTGGGGTGTTTCCTCTTCATATAGGAGCTCACCTCTTGTTATGATTACTTTGAAATTTAAGCAGTTTATGATTTTCCTGTTGAGTTTTGGGGTAACAGTGCTAAAGAAATAATTTACATATCCCATGATCCTCTGTTTAAAGGGTTCAGTTCAACAGTCTTTGGTTCATTCACAGATTTGTGTAACTGTCTCAGTAACTTCTTAGAATATTTGCATCACCTCAGAAAAAAATTCTATCCCCTTCAGTACCTTCCCTGCACTCACCCCAAACTCTTCAGGATGAAGCAAGAACTCGCCTGCTTTCGTCTGTCTTTGTAGGTTTGTCCATCCTGGACATAGGTATTTAGAATCATGTGACTTTTGTGGCCTTTTGTATCTGACTTCTCTCACTCAGCCTAATGTGGTCAGGATTTATCCCTGCCATGGCATGTATCAATGCCTCGCTCCTTTTCATTGCCGAATCATTTCGTTCTATGGATATACCACATTTTATTAGTTTTCTTTCCATCTCTTTCTGTTTGTTTACTAAAAGGTTAAATTCATTTTGTCAAAACTATTGCTTACTGAGATGACATTTTTTCAGTTGTTAAATATTTTCCCAAGTCAATGACAATACATTAACCCATATTTCCATCTTTTAACTTTTTTTTTTTTTTTTTTGGTTTTTCGAGACAGGGTTTCTCTGTGTAGCTTTTCGCCTTTCCTGGGACTCACTTGGTAGCCCAGGCTGGCCTTGAACTCACAGAGATCCGCCTGGCTCTGCCTCCCGAGTGCTGGGATTAAAGGCATGTGCCACCACCGCCCGGCCCATCTTTTAACTTTTAAACTTCATTTTATTTTTGTTTTGAGTTTCAATCTGTAGTTCATCTTGATTTCATCTGGGAGTTTTGTGAATTAGAAAGAGTTTCATAGTACTCCATCCCTCCCACGTTACTTTGCCAGGACTACCTGCTGAGTCATTTTACTAACCATGTCCTTTATTTTGTGGTAATTTATTTCCCTCTCTCTCTTTTGCTGTTTTAATTTTTAGAAGACTGCTTTTAAGAATAGTTGTAGGTTTCCGGCAAAAATCAAGTGGAAAGTATGAAGGTTTTCTATACCTTACATGCAGCATCCAACACTCTCAGCACCCGACACCATGCTGGTACACAAGGTTTCAACAGATGAACTTACACATCAATGGCATCAGCCCACTGTACATTACAGTGAACTCTTGGTATTGTCTAGTCAGGGGATTTGGACAAATGCATGATGCGTATATCCACCTCACAGTGTCATGCAAAGTACATTTACTACCCTAAAAAAACAAATGGATGCAGTCTGACTATTTATTTCTCCCTTCTCCCAAGCCCTGGCAACCATGGATTTCTTTTCTCCAATAGTTTTGCCCTTTTCTGAATGTCATATAGTTGGAACCACACAGTCTTGGGCTTCTTTCACTCAGCATCCTCCTTTCCTTTCTATTCCTGTAATAAACACCACGACCAAAGCAACCTGGAGAGGAAGAATTTATTTCAGCTTACAGTTCATTGCAAAGAAGCAGAAACCTGGAGGCAAGCACTGAAGTGGAGACATGGAAGAGAAGCTTACGGGCTTGCTCTCCATGGCTTGCTTCATTTACTTTCTTTCTTTTTTTTTTTTTTCCCCGAGACAGGGTTTCTCTGTGTAGCTTTGCGCCTTTTCCTGGAACTCACTTGGTAGTCCAGGCTGGCCTCGAACTCACAGAGATCCGCCTGGCTCTGCCTCCCGAGTGCTGGGATTAAAGGCGTGCACCACTACTGCCCGGCTCATTTACTTTCTTATGCTAGCTACCAAGGACCACGTTGCCCTGAGATGACCCCACCCATAGTGGGCTGGGCCTTCCCACTTCAATCATTAATCAAGAAAATGCCCCCACCAACTTTCTAACTGCCCATTTGATGGAAGCATTTTCTCAGTTGGGGTTCCCTCCTCCCAGATGACCTTGACTTCTGTCAAATTGACAAAAACTAGCCCGGTTTGATTCTCCCACGAGCTCATTTCTATAGGTGCTGTATTCCATGACTGCCTACTGCACTACTGTTTGTTTATCCGGCTACTAGAGGATGTCTTCCAACTTCTGGCAGCTGTAGAGAAAGCTGCTGTAAACATCTGTGTGCTGGTTTTTGTGTACATGAATTTTCAGATGCTTTGGGGAAATAGCAAAGAGTATGATTGTAGGATTGCATGGTAAAGTATATTTAATCTGGTGAGAAATGGCCAAAGTCCTTCCGAAGTGGCTGTACTGGGTTTGCATTTCCTAGTAGAGGGAGCATGATGGTGCATTTCCTTGAAGACACTTGGTGCCATCTATGTTTTAGATTTTGACTGTTCTAACAGACGTGCTGTGGTATGTCACTGCTGCTTTGATTTGCGTTTTCCTGATAACATGGATGTGGCTCGTTTTTTCATGTGTGGATTTGTCGTCTGTATATAGGCACACATAATCTTGGGTATAACGTCACAAAGAGGCCTGTCCATCACTAGATGCTGATTAGGAGCCCTGCTGAAGAGGTCTTACATGCTCTCACCATTGTCTCACGGTCTTTGCCATGCTCTTCACGTCTGTACACCTCACCCGCCTGCTCAGACTCCGTGTCCTAGTTTCATTCCGGTACCGTGACTAAACGCCCAGACCAAAAGCAGATTAGGGAAGGAGAGACTGTATGGTTTACAATTCCAGGTTACAGACTGCCATTGAAGGGGAAGCCAAGGTTGGAACTCAAGTAGTCACGTCATGTCAAGTCACGTCACATCATGTCACATCACACCACACCACATCACATCACATCACACCACACCACACCACATCACATCACATCACATCACATCATGTCACATCACACCACACCACATCACACCACACCACACCATGCCACACCACACCACATCACACCACATCACAACACAACACACCATGCCACACCACACCACATCACACCACACCACATCACACCACACCACATCACACCACACCACATCGCAACACACCATACCACACCATATCACAACACAACACAACACACCACATCACATCACACCACACCACACCACACCATGCCACACCACACCACATCACACCATACCACATCACAACACACCACACCACATCCCAACACAGCACACCATGCCACACCATGCCACACCACACCACATCACACCATACCACATCACAACACACCACACCACATCCCAACACACCACACCATGCCACACCACACCACATCACATCACATCACACCACACCATGCCACACCACACCACACCACATCACACCACACCACATCACACCACACCACATCATATCACACCACATCACAACACACCACACCACATCCCAACACAACACACCATGCCACACCACACCACATCACATCACATCACACCACACCATGCCACACCACACCACACCACATCACATCACACCACACCACATCACACCACACCACATCACACCACACCACATCACATCACACCACATCACATCACACCACACCACAGCACACCACAGCACAGCATATCACATCCACAGTCAAGAACAGAGAGAAACAATTGGACTCATGCTTCCTGCCTCCTCTCATCTAACTTTCTCCTCTCCTGTGTAAATCAGGACTCTCTCTTTAGCGGATGATGCTACCACAACATCAATTAGCAATCAAGACAGCCCCCCACAGACATGTCCACAGACCAAGCTGGTCTGGATGATTCCATCAAAGCTAACTTCTCAGGCGCTTCCAGGGAGTGGGAAGTTGGCAGTAAAACACCATCCCAGTCAAACTCCATCCCTGACCTCGCTGGCTGTGGCACTAACCTGGAACCCAGGGGTTCTGGCCTTAGGCTTGTTGAAAACAATTGCTTCTCACTGCTGCTGACAGAGGAGAGATGTTGAGTAGATGTGACCCAAGTTCCTGTCACTTTCTGCAGAGTTTCTTGCTCTCTTGTCAAGTAGGCAATTCCTTCCTGACTCCATTTTCCTTACCACCTTTCAGTCCTGCGGGAAAGTCCTGAGATGAGGCTTCCAGAAGCCTGTTGGTTGGACCTAGACTTGCCTGCCTCACACTTTTTGGCCTCAGCCCCTGACATTGACCTCTTGCTGTCTTTCTACTCCGTGGCCTACAAATGATTGACTTTTGCCCGTTGGGTCCTCTTTTGTGACTTGGTGAGTCACTCCCTTCAGCCTGGATTTGTGTGACACTCACAGCTGCTTCCTGTATGGTGATGTGTGGGGCTTTGGGGGTGAAGCATGCCTACCAGTTCCCCTTTTCCTGCTCCCATTCAGTCATGTCTTGTATTCCATAGATTCTGGCTGTGACTCGGTAACTGACACGGAGCCTGAGGACGAGAGAGCTCTTCCTCTCTCGAAGCAGACGAGCCTGCCTCTGGAGACATCGCCTGGGAACCTGATGGTGGTGCAGCCGGACCGCATTCGCTGTGGGGTAGGCATCCTGGGAGCTTGGTAGAACGTTGACTTTCCAATTAGATGCCTTTGTTGCAGTAAAGGGTGTGAAGGTCTCGTGATGCATCTTATTACAACCGCAGGCATCCCCTGGGACCCGCATCCCCAGGGTCTTGGATATGAATAGCTCCTTTAAGTCAGAGGAGTAAACCTGGGAGTGTGTGTGTGTCATCGGTGTGAGAATTCTGTTCCATGAATGTGTAACGTGGGGCAGAGAGGACACCAGCAGACAAGAACATTGATACTCCAGACTGAGGGGCCTGCATCTCTTCCTGCTGACCCAGCACTGGCGGGAGGAAGTGGCACATTCTGGGAAGCTGCTTCTTCATTAACTGCCCACTACCCTGGCCTCCGGGAGGGCTTTAAGGTTTGATGGCCGACACTTGCTGGCCACTATTGCTTGCTAAAAGATTGGCTAAATACCCAAGTCATATGTGGCTAGCATTTTAGGGTGGTCATATATTCACAAGTGTGTTGTGTGTGAGACGTCATGATAGTTTAAATCCTACCATAATATTTGATAGTTTTAAACATTCGTTTCTTCCCTGATTTAAAATGTGAGGCACTTTGGATAGGTTAGAGCAGCAAAATGCTTTCTTTATGGATACGTGCTGTTTGCTGAGCTAGCCACCGTGGCTTCTCAGGACTCCAGGGCATGAGAACTTTGGCAAGGGGAAGTCTGGGGTCTGACCTTCTCTGTAGCTGAGCCTACAGATGCCGCACAAGGGCTCCCCGCACAGGAGTTGCTAACGTTTTCCAGACTAGATTTGACCCATAGACATGTTTGGTTTGGACTTCAGAGTGTTTTTAAAAATTAGGCATAAAAATTGGTGTTTCTCAGATTCTTGTGAGTCAGAAACTGTGATGTTAGGCTTGAGATCTTTGCATGGGACATGCATCCTCCAGCCTGGTCCCCACCGCTCTCTGACCTTCATTGTTTATTTTTATTTCTGGGGTTTTGAGACAGTCTTTCTACACAGCCCAGGTTGGCCTTACACTTGTGATCCTCTTGTCTCATTCTCCCCAGGGCTGGGACCACACCTGGCCACCCCCTGTTCTGTAGACTCAGACTGGTGCACTCTTCCCCTTCACGACTAGGCCTATGTGGACATTCTAGCCTCACTCTCCCAGTGCGGTGTCTTCCCATGATTGTGTGGTCAGACTGCCAGGGGCAGTGGGAAGGATGTTTGGGACCTGTGCGTGCTTCATCCCACTCGCTCTCCTTCCTGCTTCCTCTCCGCTGCCCTCTCATCCAGGATTAGCCTAATTGCCTACTCTAGGTCTGTGGGCCCAGAGTGCCTGGGCTGGGGGTGGGTCCTGACTGCCAACAGAACTGACACATATTCTTTTGGGCTCCTCATTTTACTGAGACAGGATGCAGGACCAGGTGTGTAGCAGGGATGCTGACAATCACAGAATATGTGTTTGGTTATAGCAGTCGGGGCCACACACCCTTCACTGTTAAAAAGCCCAAGCCTGGCACACCCTTCTGCAGCCCTTTGTAAAGGGTTGTCATGACGACTATAGAATAGTCCTGGAATGAATGATTGAGGACTAGCTCTGACCAGAAATCTCTCCTCGCCTTTCTGGTTTGGGGGAGGACCCAGCCCTACTGCTTTTTTTATATAAAATGACCATTGCCAAGTTCAGCAAAACAAGGGACAAGTTGAGTATCCCTTACCCAAAATGTTAAGGACCTGAAGTGTCCCAGATTTTGAATTCTGGGAGTTAGAGAGACGTTGGATTATCTGCATTAGAACAAAACTTATTTTTGTTTCATATACGCGTTATATACGGCCTGGCAACAGTTTGATACAGCATGCTACTGCCCTTGCATCTGGGCTTCGGCCATGTTAATCAAGTGTGGAACTTTCCGCTTGTGGTATCAGGTCTGAGCATCTGGGATTTGGGAGTTTGGGATGAGAGATGCTTTGTCAGGCACAGTATAAGATCTTACAGTCATCGGGGCGTCTTGCTAAAATAAAGATTCTGGGGCTGGCATTTGGCTCAGGTGGCAGAGTGCTGGCCTAACACACGTGAAGACCTAGCTTTGATTCCAACACCACATAAAAAACTGGGAATTGTGGCACAGACCTATCAATCAGCCTAGTAATTGAGAGGTGGGTATGGTGAATCAGGGGTTCAAGGTCATCAGCTACATAGCAAGTATGAGGCTAGCCTGAGCTCCATGAGAACCTGCTTCCCCCCAAAACCTGCTCCAGGTGTAGACCCTGATGCAGTGTCAGGAAGTACCTCACAGTTTGCCCGTCTAACTTGCTCCAGGGGTGGCAATGCTGTTGGTCACTTGGCCACACACAATAGCAAAGCTTGCCTAGAGCAGAGTCTCTCATATTTGGGGAAGGACTTAAAAATAAATAAAAGTTTTCCAGGCATGAATGCACACTCCTCTAATTCCAGTACTAGGGAGGCAGAGGCAGGTAGAGCTCTAAATTCAAGGCCAATCTGGTCTATATAGCAAGTTCAGGACAGCCAGGGCTACATAGTGAGACACTGTCTCAAAAAATAAAAACCCAATTATTTGATGCAATAGATCTTATAAAAACAATTTCTTTTCTGCTTAAATTTTTTGAAACTTTTCGTATAATATATTTTGTTAATATTCTTTCCCTTCCCCCAACTCCTCCCAAATTTTTCCACTAAACTCCATGTTTTTTCTTTTTCTCAAAAAGAAAAAGAAAGAAAAAAATCCCATTGAACCAAACCAAACAAATGAGCACACAAAAATTACCATAAAATTGATTTTTTATTTGTCAACTACTGAGCAGGAGGCCCACCCTGGAATGTGGTTGATATGCCGGGTCACATTTTGCTGGAGAACACTGATTTTTCCCTTTCCCAGCAGGTATCATTGTAAAGAACTTTTTGGTCATGGTGGGACTTGGTGCTCACTTGGGCTTCTCCGATTTGGGATGTCTGGCTTGGACCTGTGTGGGTCTTGTGCAGGCTGTCATAGTCTCTGTGAGTTCATCTGTACATCAACCATGTTGTGTCTGGAAGACACTGCTTCCTTGGAGTTGTCCGCCACTGGCTCTTACAATCATTCTGCCTCCTCTTTGGCATAGATCCCTCAGCCTTGAGGGGAGGGGTGTGATGAAGACATTTCATTTAGGGCTGAGCATGTCACTGCCTCGCTCACTCCCTTCATGTTGTTCAGTCGTGGGTCTCTGCGTTAATTACCATCTACTGAAAGAAGAAGCTTCTGTAATGAAGGTTAAGCAATGTGCTGATCCAGGTATAGCAATATGTCCTTAGGAGCCATCTTATCGCAGAATAATAGTTTCCCCATAGTAGCAATTACC
Organism: Peromyscus leucopus; assembly: GCF_004664715.2. NCBI lineage: Eukaryota > Metazoa > Chordata > Mammalia > Rodentia > Cricetidae > Peromyscus > Peromyscus leucopus. The sequence continues at coordinate 48,030,021 of NC_051063.1, read as the reverse complement.
TATATAGTACCAATGACCTATATAGTTTTTGGTTCTTGGCTTCACTAACAGTGTCAGCTATGGATTCTATCTCATGGAGTAGGCCCTAAACCCCATGTTTTAAAAAGTGGTTGGTTACTCCTGTAACATTGATGCCACTATCTCACCAGTATGTCTTGCAGGCTGGTCGCTATTGTAGACGGCAGGGTTCCTAACTGGATGATATTGATCGATGATGACTCTTCTCCTCCGTAGTGAGGAGAGCACCTTCCATCACCGTGAATGCTAGTCAGTAGGGGTGAAGCTTCTAGTTGCGCACCAGCTTGATCTCTCCATGCTAGATGACATAAGTGTCTTCAGTGTCTTCCTAGTGTCGGGTTGTGGAGGGTAACCAATAGCAATGGCAATAGCCTGTAATGGTTTTTAGGGAGCAGTCTATGGGATCACTTCAGCCAATGACTCTAAAAGATATAATCCATTTCTGGTACTGGGACTTTTACTTGGTAAAAAGTTGAGGCATGGTTTTCCCCATTGCATGGTAGCTCCATTTAAATTGCTTTTATAGGCGTATAAATTTAAAAAGCAATCTTAAAATGTTATAAAATGAAATAAACATCTATAAGCCCTAGGTTTAAAAAATTAATGAGTGTAATGAAGAGTTTCCATCTAATTGCTGTAAAAGTTTATAAATGTTTAGTCTCTTTTCCATAAGTTGCCTCACTGGGTTGGTAGCCTGTGGTTCTCTGTCCAGCACTGGTCTGCCAAGACCGCCCCCCACCCCCGCGCCCCCTCCCCACGCCAGGACCCTCCTCACTAGAGAGTGAGCTGGGTCTCAAGGAGCTGGGATGCCCTTGACCCAACTCCCTAAGGGATACAGGAGGGAGAGACACCAGACCCTGTCTCCCACCCCAGGCAGAAACCACCGTGTATGTCATTGTGAGATGCAAGCTGGATGAGAAGGTGTCAACAGAAGCAGAGTTTTCTCCTGAGGACTCGCCCTCCATCAGGGTAGAAGGCACACTGGAGAACGAGTATACGGTTTCTGTGAAGGCTCCAGGTAAGTGTGCTGACCGGAGAGTGCGCTGCTCAGCTGCCTTCTGAAGCACTGCTGTTCTCAAGCTTACTTGCCAAACCATCTCCAACCCCTGGCGTTGTCCATCAGCATTGCTAAATCAGTTTTGTAAAAAGCAGTGTGTCATTTTAATTGCGTGTCCTGGATTACCAGCGAGGTTTAATAATTTTCCACATTCATGACTTGTCGAATTTCCTCTTTGGTGAATCGAATCTTTGTGGTTGGTGTATTTTTAGTTTTTCTCTCCCCCTCAGAACCTCTTCCGGTGGTACAGACTTCTGCCCCAGGAAGAGCACGTAGTGCAGACAGCCGCAGAGCGAGTCAACTGCGTCCACCGGCCCACGGGGGCAGGAGTGAAGAGTTAGTCTCCAGCCCTGGGTGACTGCTAGCCTTCATACAAAGCACCTTAAACCCTAACACTTTTGTGGCTGTTGTTCATCAAGGCCTGAGGAATTCAGTAAAACAGGCTAGAGAGCTGGCTCAGTGGTTAAGATATCCTACTCTTGCCGGGCGCTGGTGGCGCACGCCTTTAATCCAGCACTCGGAGGCAGAGCCAGGCGGATCTCTGAGTTCGAGCAGCCTGGGCTACCAAGTGAGTTCCAGGAAAGGTGCAAAACTACACAGAGAAACCCTGTCTTGAAAAACCAATTTAAAAAAAAAGATATCCTACTCTTGCAGAGAAATCAAGTTCAGTTCCAAGAGTCACATTGGACCCTTCACAACTGCCAATAACCCAGTCTCCAGGAAGATCCTATGCCTCTGGCATACATGGGCATCTGTATACACACATACACACACACACACACACACACACACACACACACACATACACACACACAACTGATAATTATGCAAAACAGATGAAAATCCTTTGACAATGCAATTGACAACCTGATAAGGATGCTTATTTTATGTAAGATCACACATGCTGGCCTGCTTCTCTCCTCTGACCCTCCCTTCCCTTCCAGCTCACCTCTGACACGTCCTTCCGGCCCCAGTGAGCTTTTTACCACTCAAACACAGCATGTCTGCCCATGACCACTTTTCACAGGACCCTTGTTCTTCCTGGAGGTTTACCAGTATCTCTTGTTCTGTTTAGACCTCTCATCGGGAAATGTTTGTCTGAAGGTATATTCTGGGGACTTGGTGGTATGTGAAACCACCATCAGCTATTATACTGACATGGAGGAAATTGGGAACTTACTGTCCAGTGCCGCCAATCCCGTGGAGTTCATGTGTCAGGTAAGGCTGCTGGGAGGAGATCCGAGCTTTCTGGGCACGTGACTTCTCTCTACAACCTTGACAGGGAGGAGCTAGCTGGATTTGAAATCTGATCATCTTCACTATTTTATGTAGGCCTTTAAAATTGTGCCCTACAACACAGAGACTCTCGATAAACTGCTTACGGAGTCCCTGAAGAACAACATCCCTGCAAGCGGACTGCACCTCTTCGGGATCAACCAGTTGGAAGAAGAAGATATGATGACAAGTAAGTCAACAGTCATTTTAGTCATAGATGGTGTAGCTATATCTACATATACATAGATGCTGTACACCCGGGCTGTGTGCTGTGGGAAGGGCATTTAGCTTCTTCCCTTCCGGCACCAAGGTGAACGAAAAGACAGGGGATTAAATCTAGCAATACCTATGAGGGTGCTGCGGGCATGACGCAGCACGCTCTTTTACAGCAAGTTTTAAAATAAGTAGCAATATCGTCCAAAATCATAATAGAAAATATGGCGAATACAGAAGCCAGTGACATAGTCCCCCACCATCATCAAGTATGATGTACTGTACATAATTGTGTGTGTCACACTTTTATATGACTGGTGGCCAGCCCAGTGGGTTTCATTCACACAGGCACCATCACCGGCAAGTGAGGAATGCATTGCCCTGTGGGAGCTGCAGTGTGGCCAGGGAGGAGGAGTGTGTCAGCTCCGTTCTACTGTGGGAGCTGCAGTGTGGCCAGGGAGGAGGAGTGTGTCAGCTCCGTTCTAATCTGATAGAACTTCTGTGTCTGAAATATTATTTCACGGCACACAGCTGCGCTCGACTCCCTTTTAAAAATGCCGGTGGTTCTCACTTACCTTCTGGATGGAGTTCAAACTCCTCTGCCTGATAACAAGCCCCGAGGGATGGTTGCTTGCGTTTGCCACTGCTTATCTCTGCATCCCCTCTTAGTGGGTCTCTGTTCCCAGACAGTATATATTTCTTGAGTCTGCGTCTTGCCAGTCCACTCACAGAAGCTCCATTTCTCTGTCCCTGCCTGGGCTGCCATTCTTCTGGTGGCTTTCTCTTTATCCCTCAGGTAGCATTTTCTCTGGAAGGAAGGCCTTCTCCAGTCCCCCAAGAGTCTGTCCCAGCACCTGCAGAGGGCTCCCCCAGCATTGTTGGGCCTTCGGTCCCACAGCTTGCCTGCTGTAGCTCTCTTTTCCTAGGCTGTCAGCTCAGGGAGGGGTCCTCAGGTGTTTCTCTTTGTGGGCTTTAAGCAAATATCTGTAACTTGAGCAATGAGCAGGCCCTGCACATGCACTGTGGTAGCAATAGGAGCCGGGACAGTCACCCCACATGCCTGGGGATGCCACCTGGATGCTGCACAGGGTACCTGTTCCTTCCCACCACAGTGGCACTTCACAGTGATACCCGTCTCTGGTTGCCTTCTGACTGAGTTTCACCAGCCTGTAGTGTGGTAACCATAGGAAGAGAATTGCCTGTCGGGCCTTCTCCAGGGGCCATTCTCTTTCCGCTGTCTCTCCTCATTCTCCTACTATGGAACATTCTCCTCTCTTTGCTGTAAATGTTTCTGTTCTCTGATTCTGAGGCCCAGGAGAGAGTATCTCATAGCCTGACTGCTGCAAAGCCTTCTCAGTACCAGCTGAGTTCCTACTTCATATTTCTGCGGCTCGCAGCACCTGAAAACATAGGGACATGGGGACATTTTCAGACCTTTCATCCCAAGGAGCATATCCTGGTGAACAGGAAGCTGGATTTATCATTTTTAAAAGGACAGGGCCAGGCTTGGAGAGATGGCTCAGTGGTTAAATCACTGTCCACACAAGCAAGAGGACTGGAGTTTAGATCTTCAGACTCCCTTAAATGCCAAGTGGGCATGATGATTTCACTTGTAATCCAGGCTGAGAAGGCAGAGACAGATGATCTGGAGCAAGCAGACTAGCTGTATTTGGTTTGAGTGAGAGACCTTGCCTCAAAGAATAAGGTGGAAGAGTGATAATGGAAGATTCTTGACATCATCCTGGGCCTCCACATGCATGCACATTTAATTCGCCTCTCTTATATATGTCTGCATACTTGCAAGTACACATGTACTACACCTCACACTCATATATGAAAAGAAGAGAAAATAAATAAGCACATAAACTGACAGGGCCATCAATTTTTATGAAAAGGAAAAAAATTACCCTCTAAGTCCCCAACATGAGCTTTTTTTTTTCTTGGTATATTTATAAAATTGGTAATAAGAGATAAGTGGATAGACTTCTTTCTATTTGAACATTTCTTCCTTTATTTTTATTTTATGTGTATGAGTTTTTTGCCTGCATGTATGTCTGTGCACCACATGTGTGCAGTGCTCTCAGAGGCCAGAAGAGGGTGCTGGGTCCCTTGGGTCTGGAATTAGAGATAGTAATGAGTCACCACATGGGTGCCAGGAATCAAGCCCAGGTCTTCTGGAAGAGCAGCCAGTGCTCTTAACTTCTGTGCCGTCTCTCCAGCCAGGATCTTCTTTCTCTCAGTCAACTCAAGGCAGTAGTTTCAGACCAGTGTTGAGTGTTGCAGAGAAGAGCAAAATGGGATTCCTATCCTGTTCTGTGGCTGCCATTTAAGCCTTAGAAATCAGCATGGCTTGGGGTTGGAAATGTAGCTCAGGGGTAGAGCACTCACTCAGTACCTCAAGCTATGAGTTGAATCCCTAGCCCCAGAGAAAGAAAAAAGAAAAGGTATCATTTTCTAAGGATTTTCCACTCACTTTAAAACAGATGATGTGTTACCAAGTACTAGTCTACCAACTAAAATATCATCGAGTGCAGGAACATTAGAAGTTCAGAGGAAGCAATCCCATGTTAGGTCAGTCAGCAGTCAGCAATGATTAAGTGCTTACTGCTTACCATACTAAGGCTCATCAGCTTCACCTCCAGGAGCAAAGGTGTTCTATGTCTGCCTTCTCACCCTTTAGTTAAATTCTCCCTGATGCCTTTTTAGATCAGAGGGATGAAGAGCTGCCCACCCTGTTGCATTTTGCTGCAAAGTATGGACTGAAGAACCTCACCGCCTTGTTGCTCACCTGCCCGGGGGCTCTCCAGGCCTATAGTGTGGCCAACAAGCATGGCCACTACCCCAACACCATTGCTGAGAAACACGGCTTCAGGGACCTTCGCCAGTTCATCGACGAGTATGTGGTAAGGTGAAGGGGAGAAAGACCCCATGATAGGGCACGCACTGAGTGGTTCCAGACTGACTGTTTTCATCACAGACACTGATGGTTTTTGTCTCTAACATGTCCTCGTGTGTCTCTCTGGCAGTAGACAGTTTTGGTGGGCCTGAGTCCAAATTCCTGTACCCACTTGGTAGCCATGTGACCTTGGGCAAGTCACAAATTCTCTCTCTCCCTCTCCTCTCTAGTTTTATTCTTATTGTTTGTGTGTGAGTGGTTTTTCCTGTATGTATATATGCATACTGCACGCATGCCTGGTGCCCCCAGAAGAGTGCATCACTTACTCTGGGACAGGAATTATTGATTGTTGGGAGCCCCATGTAGGGACTGGGAATAAAACCCAGGTCCTCTGCAGGAGCAGCAAATGCTCTTAACCACTGAGTTAACCAGCCTCCTTCTCCCATTTCCTAATATGCAGAAGGAAGGATCCTAAGAGGGCTATTCATAGAGTTGTTTTTAGACTAAAAGGAACAGACATATGTAAAACACTGAGGCCATTCCCAAAATATTGACAGGAACTTGCACAGAATGCATCTGTTCAAGGCTGATGCTGAGCCCTCTTTCCATCTACCTCCAAGGCTCCTTGGTGGCATGTCCCTAGCTGCCTTGTTCACCTTTGGGCTTAGGTAAGTCGTGTTAGAATTGGCTCCTTCCTTGGTGAAGGCCATAGTAAGGCTCTACCCTGAGAGGCATCAAGGTGGCCGACTCTGAGACCTTGTCCCTCACTAACGTCCTGTCTCTCTCTGAGCCTCGCCTTGGATCTGAACTTTAAGGCAGGTGGATACATGCAGCTTTCTTGGCGGCTCATCCTTGGTCACTGACTTCTGAGTCCTGCTCTGAGTTCAATCTTGCACCATGCCTGGGTGTTGTCCCATGCCCAGGGTTGCCTCCACTGTCTTGGAGGAAGCTATTCTTGACTCCACTCCCTTCAGGTGTTCCTCTTTTCAAACCCGCAAGGGGCACCTGAGACTAGCTCATCTGGCTATGACCCCCCAAAATAAGCAGCCAGATTCATGCGGTCTTGCTTGCTGTCTCCAGACAGGAGCGAGCCTGACACCGCCACAGAAACCTAGCTCTACTCCGTGATAGAAAATCTGTAAGGCGGTGGCGCCAAGGGACACAGAAAGGCTCCCGATGTCTTGGGGTCTGTGTAGTTGTTTCAAGCAATCAGAATAGTCTAAGTCCTTGTTTGGGTCCTCGCTGGTGTAAATGGGCATAAAGGCACTCATTCTCTTCTCTAAGACTATTCACTCGGCTTTGCTTCAAAATCACAAATGTGCTAACACACAGCATGCCACTTTGTGTTTGTTGTTTTCCGTGGGGCCACTCTGTGTTCAGAGTGGTAATCAAGCTACTGGGCTCATGTGATCAGCAGACGCCCTGTCCCATTTAATTTTAACTCCCTTGAAGTTGAAGAGGCTAAGACCTTCACCTTATAAATGAGGACGGAGAAAGCCAAGGTGATCGTGCCTAGAGCTTCCCACTGGTAAAGGTAGAGGTGGGATTTGAACCCAGTTCAGTGCTACCGTCGGGGCTTGTTACCTTTCTCTACCTAACAGGGGAGGTTAAAGTGTTATTTTCAGAGGCCTTGCGCTTTAATCTGACTCACATTTCTCATATCATCCTGACTCCTAGTTAAGTCACCTTCTACCAATGCCACCAAATGTTGTCCTTGCATGATGCTCATGGAGTGTCAGATTTTGTTTGTTTGTTTGTTTGCCAAGTGCTACACCCAGAGTCCCCACCACTGAGAGCTTGTTACTTAGTTCATTTGGGTCTCACCAGGACACTAACACACTGTCAACCGAAGGCGACCTTTGTCAGGTGGTGCTGATGAGAAGGAGAGTTTCTGTGGTTTGAGGCTGAGGTAAGGATTGTGACATACCACCATGTCTGACCAGGAAAAGTTGTTCAGAGGTTGCAGGGAAATCAGCCTCAAACCCTCTGGAGGCAGAAGGGTCAGGGGGAGCCTTTCTGACATCAGGGCCCTTTGTGTAAGGGTAGCTGTCTTTGGGAACATCTAGAATGTTGAAACTGGGGGAGGAAACCCTTGAGATCGTCCAGAGCTTAGGAAAACTGTCCCAAAGGACAGGGCTGGAGACATCCCTCAGGGAGCGCTGGCTGCCCAAGTGTGGGGACATCTCAGCGTAGCCCTTCCAAACCACTGCGCGGCTGTGTGGTCCCCTGGGTCACTGTTTCCCCCTAAGCACCCAGTGGGATGTAGTAAAAGGATCCACATGGAGACTGTAAGGCTTGCAGGGAAGACCAGGTTTTCTGAGCTTTGCTTTTTCATCTGCAGATGAGGGAGAGTGGTGTGCCTTCCAAAGGAGGGCGGGTGCAGATGTGTGCCCAGTGTTGAGCCTGATTCTGACCAGGTACTCATGAGGAAGCAGTTTTTAATTTATGCCCTCTGGCACCCAAACATTTAACCAGGATGTAGGTGCTTAACTTTGTGATTAGTGTGGGAGGAAGATACAAAGATTAGAACAAGAAGGATAAGGCAAAGAAGAGAAAAGGGCCTGACGCCTGGCTCTACAGAGCTCCCTGTCAGGTGAGGAATGCCAATACCCATAAGCAATTGTAACCTTGATCCGACTCTCCTCCCTTTGGCCACCACAAGCCCACTTGGGCCGAGTCTGCCCAGATAGCCAGGTACCTCGTGTTCAACGAGCCCATCTTCCCTTGCAGGAGACTGTGGACATGCTGAAGAGTCACATTAAAGAGGAGCTGATGCATGGTGAGGAGGCTGATGACGTGTATGAGTCCATGGCCCACCTGTCCACAGACCTGCTCATGAAATGCTCCCTCAACCCTGGTTGTGATGAGGAGCTATACGAATCCATGGCTGCCTTTGCCCCAGCAGCCACAGAAGATCTCTGTAAGTGGCTCAGCCTAGTTCTGCTTCTCTCCTGTTGCTCAGAAATGGCTTTCTTAATTCTAGTCCAAAGGGGGAAAGCCCCTGACTACCTCTGCTGCCACCCCAGTGAAGCTCGGGTGTTGCCACAGCATGAAGGCTGCAGTCATGTGTCATAACAAGCAGAGCCCCTCTCCCAACTTCCTCTACTGCTTGCCCGGAAGTCACTAGTCTTGACGGCATGGTCTTCCGATCAAGAAGCTCTCAGCCCTTCCAGTCCAGTCCGGCCCTTTTTATAACGAGCATTTTACAATGCCTCACCCCCACGGCCTTTCCTTTCTGACATACAATTCATGTATAACATAACCTACTCACATGTGAAGCTTTTTGGCTTTGTTACACTTCCCTAATTGAGATGTAAAAGAGGAATGAGTGGAGAAGATACCTAGGCATGCTGGCATGAAAAGACATGAAATAACCCTGTGGGGGCAACTACACTCAGAGCCACTACTAACAGTCTTCAGGGCACCCTCTAGGGGGCAGTGGGCCACCCTTCAGAGAAGTTGATCTAAGTGAGATTGGATTTCAGGGCAGAGGCCAGTGGGGAGGCAGGTGGGTACAGCTGCACGCCCACCCTGAGGCTGACTGATGTGTTACTGTCATGTACTGTGAAGTGCTAAGCATTCTGAAACGCTGCCGCCCAGGACTTAGTTCTCCTTCCCTCTGGGTCTACTTAATAGATTTAAGAAAGACAAGGTAAATATCCACCAACACATCGGCTTTATGGATGGGGGGATTTCTGGGAGGGCTAAGCTGAGGTCCTTTCAGGACCTGCAGGGAAGGGAGTCTGATTTTTCCAAGCATGAGAGTATGGAAAAGCCATTACGAGGAGTCCTTAGAGTAGGAGGCACAGGCTGCCTGGGAATCAGAGGTGGCGTGAAGTCCCGCCCCCCAGCACCTTTGGGGAGAAGGAGAATCACACCTGGAGGCTCTTCACAAATGAGCCCAGGCCCGGCAGGGCTGTGAGGAGGGAGGCGTGATCCATGATCCAAGCTCTCCTTTATCCCCTTGACCCCTTGTGTCCCCATGTTGTTACTAGCTGCTCGAGGAAACAGTCAGAGAGAGGTGACCTTGCCCCAAATGCTATAGCTAACGTTCTACAGAACACGGATTTCACACTTTTTAACCCAGGCCAGACTTTTGTCTCTAACTTGAGACATTTTAGTTTTGGTCACCATTAGAAAACCTCTCAGACCCTAAGGCTGTTTCCCCTATCTGGGGCTGATGCAGATGCTAGTTAAAAAACAGCTTAAGGCTATTCATGCCAATAATTCCAGCACTCAGGTGGATGGTGGAGGATCAAGACCAGCCTGGGTTACAAAGAGACCTTGTCTCAAATACAAAACAGCCCCCTCCCCTGAAACAAACAAAGAAACCCCAGCTGATGACACCCGCCTCCCCTCATAGGTCTGCTGACACCCGCCTCCCCTCATAGGTCTGCTCACCCACCTCCCCTCATAGGTCTGCTCACCCACTTTCATACCTAGCAAACGTTTCTAGGGGCATTTCTGTTCCAGCCGTGTGAGTCTTCCCCTGGGTTTTGGAGTTACAGTGGACCAAAACACTTTAGAACAGGACTCATTCACAAAGCCACCAGCAGGACCCTTTAGGAATCCAGAAAATGCACCTGCTTTCTGCCCCGCTCCCTGACTGTGGGGCTGTTGAACAGTGAGAGAGAATTCCCTGTTTACTGACAGTGTGCGTTGATGGTCTTCATGAGTGTTATTCTCTCACCCACAGTTACTCCAATATATGAAAATCCCCCACCATATTGCGGGATTCCTGTAGAGAATACTAAGGCACCCAGGCTGTCACCTGAAGCAGGCTCACCAGTGCATCTGAGGGTGCCATGGGGCTAGCCTGTTTGTGGCTGCATAGCAGATTGTAAAGTCCCTTGGGGTCGGGAGGTTCTGGATGTCATAGACCCAAGGAGGCTACCAGGAAGGAGGCAGACTGTAGGGTGTGGCTACTATTTGTGTGGGGAATAAATTGATCTGAGTTTTAATTTGCCAACCATATGATCCCTGAAGTTTCTGACTGGAGACGTGATTGCGTTTGTCTCTGTCTCTGTGGCTGTCCGGTTTAACCTGAGAATGATCTCTTCCCTGCTGGTTCAGAAGATGCAGCAACTCAGGCCTGAGAAGAATCATTTTACAGACAGTGACTGCCTGGGTTTGGTCCCTGAAGAAGCAGGATAGAGGGCAAACAGGTCCATCTTGGATGCCGTGGCAGCACTAGCATGGTGATAGCCATGGATTTGCCATCCTTAGATGTGGACCAGCTGCTTTTATCTCTGTTGTCTTATCCAGCTGTCCTTCACCTTGATGGATAGAATCATTCCTACTGTACAGGGAGAAATAAAGGCTCTAAGAGTTTGTAACATCCTTAAGTCCATCACGGGAAAACTGGCTCAGGAATCGAGTCTTCAGGTTCCCAAAGCAAAGTGTCTGCCACCACACTGGGGTAAAGGACCCCCTGGCCTGTCATTCTGGGGTTGCATTTACTGCTCTTGGGGTGGACACTCCTCAGGAGCTGTTTCTGTATGTCTAAAGGCCAGGTTTATCAATGCTCACCTTTGTTGTCATTTCTGATGGCAATTCTTAGATGCTGAAAATCAGTGTATCAGGGGAATTCACTTACCACGTAGGCATTTCACTGGTTCACAGGACAACATGATAGAGTACAAGGCTTCTAGGCCTTGGAGAGCCCATGAGTGTTGTTGGGACATATTTGCCCTTTTATTGCTTAGGTTTGGGAAAGGGAACCCTAAATAACCACTGGGTAGGTCACAGGGAAGCTCCCAGTGTTTAAGCAAGGGGACCTGGGAGGAAGGGCTGGGGGTCTGACCTAGAGATTATAGCTCTGTTCCACACCCTCCTTTTCCTGACAGCACCCCGCACCCTGCCAACACATCATCACACACACCTTCACACACAACACACACACACACACACACACACACACACACACACACCCTCTCACACACTCGGTCTTTAGTTTAGATATGCTGCCCCCAGGTGGTAACTGCAGGTCTCTGTTTTCAGGTCTTCGGTTTTGCTTCTTTTTACCTGGAGTTTTAAACCATCAACTTGACTTCCCCACTTTGCTATGTAAGAACTATCTTAGTGAAGGATAAAATGACGCAATTACTGGGTAAAATCAAGGTGCCTTTGAGTTATGTGTTTTCACTACCCCCCCCCCCAATTCTCTTGTTGGTTCTTGTGTCTCCATCTTTGCCCTTGAGGGTGAATTACGGTCCTCGTGGTCCTTTGAGGGGAGTCCTTCTTTTCTTTTGTCAGCTTCACCCAAAATCTCTGATCTGGAGACCTGGTGAGCTAGTGCCTGGAGGCCCTTGTCCAGTCTGTTTCCAGGGAACCCACTGGGTTATAGCTTTGCTTACTTATGTATCTCAGAGGCTCACCTTTTTCCACAGGAGAATGGAGTAAGGTACAGCATTATGCTGCTAGGAACTGCAGACTCACAGGAGTTGATGAACTCCCAGAAAACTCTCTGTTACCCTAGAATAACTTTTCTTTTGACCTCTGACCTTTCTGGGACCCGCCCCAGCTGAGGTTTGCCCCCCTTGGTTTGGCTTTTCTCAGCAACTCCCTGGTAACTGGGGTCTTGTGACAAATCATATCAGTTTGTGGTTTCTTTCACACGAAGTTTCTGATTTTACAATCCCTTCTAAGAGCCTGGTTCTGTCCGAGCTGGAGGCACAGACAGGCACTGTGAGGGACCTTGCAGCCAGCCTGCAGGTCTCACTCCAAGCAAAATTGCCAGGTCATTGGTGGGCTTCTGAGACAAAGCCCCCATACACCGCCCCCCTACACTGTTTTCTCCCAGGAGTCTCCCCTTCCTGCAGCTGCAGAGGCTCTGTCTTCCCCTTGCTGGCCTGTTTGAGAAGATTCTGGTGAGCGGACCCCAGAACTACCGCAGGGTCATTAGTTCTGGGTGGAAGGTTGGACGTGTACTATCTAGGGGTCAGGCCAGGACTCTGCACTTCTTGATCTCCTCGTGCTTGGTGAAAACCCCTGGTCACATTTTAAAGTTAGTAAGATAAAATTCTCTACCACCAGCAGCCAGCCTCGCTCCCCTTTGGACCCACACAGCTTACTGACTGTGTTTCCCCTGGGGAGCTGCACACAGATCACCTTGCGCCCTCATTAATTATGTCTCTCTGGTTGTGAGCCCCTGGCGTTGATAGGAAGAATGATTTACAGCCTTGTGTCATCCCCAGTACCCAGCCCAGTTCTGTGCATAAGATGTGCTCAGCCAGCAGAGGGACGAGAAAATAAGATGTAATCCTGGACTTTGCGGAAGTTCAAATGTAGATTAGTCTGTCCACATCCTAGTTCAATGTCCTTGTGTTTTTGACAGGTGAAGTGAGATATCGATTAGGTAACTGCTGAGTGTGAGACCTCCAGGGGGTCATAACTCCCTGGCTGCTTCAGGCTGCCTTATTTCCTGTCGACATACATTATGCTGGTTCTCCTGCCTAAATTGCCTATCTTTTTCTCTCTGCTCCAGCAATGCCCAGACTCCTTCACAGAGCCCAGACTCTACCACATCACACACTTATTTCTTGTTTCACCTGCTCACTCATTCGACAAATCCTTATCAAATCTGTCCTGTGTGTAAGTGACATGGTGCCAGGTGGTAAACAGCCAGTGGATTGTGAATTGTCATGATCCCTGCCTTCCAGAGTCCACGTTAAGCACGATCCACAGACCTGCTCACACAGGGCAGAGCTGCTTTGCTTACCGTGTATAAAGCCGCAGACTGGACTCGCTCCTCCTTTTCACCTTGGCATTTCTGCCCCATTCTCCTCATCGCCAACACTAGACGTCACTCCTCCACCCTCTGATTTCAGATTGCCATTCACTTCTGTGTGTCTGTCTGTCTGTCTTCCCTTCTTTCTCTCCTTCCATCGTTTCTCCATCCAGATGTGAAAAGTTGGGCTTTTAAGTTGATATTATCAGCCAAGCCACCCTGTCCTAGCTGGGTACAGATGACACCAGCTAGATTTCAGGTTATCTCTGGGTCCTCTTATCATGTGCTTTTTCCTCCAAGACTCTTTGGCCCCAAAAGATCCTTATTGGAGGGTAGAAGTGGGGTCTTGCTGCTGCTTAAGTGTTGGAGAGCCTGTTGTGGGAATTCCACCATTCGGCCCAATGACCAATTGGGTGGAGTGGCGTTTTTTTTTTTCCCTTATGGGTGAGGTCTGCTCTGAGGATACGTGACACCTTAAAAACTGTAGGGCAGGGGTCGCGCGCATGCGCTCTTGGGTGGTCGGAGCACGAGCCAGCTGCAGAGAGAGAAGCGTGGCTTGCAGTTTGGTTCTCGCCCTCGGGCAGAACGGCAGGACAAGGACAGCTGGGTGGTCAGCAGCGTCTACCTTGTTCTGTGTCGTGAGTGTGCCTTATAAGTCTCATTCCTTAATAAACCTTAATGGCACCTTGCCTCACTGTCTCTCATTATCAGCCTTTCTAGAACAGTCCTTTAGGAGCTGGTGTTTTCTTGGCTCTGTGTTGCATTAGCATGTAATCTGGATGGAATGAGTGTGCCCTGGAGCTAAGTGATCTAGACTAAAGTTCTGCCCCAAGAGGAGCATCACACAGATTTCTTGGGGGAATTTGTGACTGCTGTTGATTCATTCCCTAATTAAGTGACTGCTGGGATGTTTTGTCATCTTGAGTTCGAGCTTCTTACATTCTAGAAACATATCCTTGAAGATTGATTCCATAGCCTGTGTGGTGGGACTGCAGCTTCTCTTCCAGGAGGAGATGGGGACCCAGTGCCCTGTGGGGCTGCAGCCACGCTTCCAGGGGAGACTGGGACCCAGTGCTGCTTCCTTTGTTGTTTTTCTTCTGCTGAAATGAAAGAACTTTGCACGTTTCCTTTAGACTAGCAGGTTTCGACACATTTCAGTTTATTTTTAACTGGCAAGCGGCAAGCAGTGAAGGTTAAGTGCCGGGAGTCTGAATGACAAGCCTTGAACATCCAGGAATGCAGGAATGCCGTGCTCTCCCACTGCTCGACAACATCCCTTTGTCTGCAAACAGAGTCCCTTTGCCCAGAGAATTTTCTGTTTTGGATCTTTTCAGTCTGTCCACCTGGCTTCTGGATACAAAGTGCTTTCCGATTTATACCTGGTGTCTTACCACCTATGATTGCCAAACAATTAGGTACCTCTAACTATTACAAGCATAGTACTTGTTGCCTGCCTAGCCTTATGGCTAATATAGGTATGGCAAATCAAGTTTTAAAAATATGCTAGTGCCGGCCGGTCTCTGCTGGTCCCTTCCTTCCCCACCGTCCATTGGCCACCGGGCCATGAGGGCCAAGGGGACAGCAGCAGCAAGCAGGGCGTTGTCTGACCTGTGGTATGATGGAAATAGCCTTCCGGGAGGCTGCTTCAGTGTTACAGCTCAGCTTTATTCCAGAGCGAGGGGAGATATAAAGACTGGGGACAGTGGCTGGGCGTCACCTAATTTGCTCCTACCCTAAGCCTCCATATGTGGCAGCAGGGTCCTATAGCAAAGCTCCTAACATGATGTCTGATTTCCATATGGGCAGTGGGAGGACAGCTTCTGCAGGGAACTGTCTCAAGGGTCACACTAGACACAAGTCAGGCATCTGGACCTAGAGACGTTCTCCAAATAAGGTCAGGTAGAAAACAGGTCACGACTGAGTGCCTGAGTGCTGTGTTGAGAAGGAACTGAGGACAGAGAGAATGCTGTGATTAATGATGTCTGCCATGAATATAGAACGGGGTGTGGAGGCCTATGTACACATCTGTCGTTCATGGTCAAATTCAAAGTCTTAGGAGAACCATCTTGTTTGGAATGTAAAAGGACAAAAACAATCTATTTCTGGAACTTCATTTAAGGAGTACACACATCTGGACGCATCATAGAGCCCAGTCTGCATGGGACAAGGTTGCCCGGTCTGTGTAAGCACAACAGACTTCCTCAGTGCGCCACAATCCTCGTCCCCGCACCAGCCCTCTGTGGGAAGGAATTCCATGCAGCCAGAGAAGCAGAGTAATGCTCCCAGTGTGTGGCTGTGCTTCATTCACATGTCCAGAGAGGAATCAGGGTTATACAGCTGGCTTGCTAGCCAGCTGCCCTTGAGATAAGGAGAGTAACGTGGCTTCTTCACGTGACTTCATTATGACTATAGATGTCCTTAAAAGAGGGAGCCGGAGGACAGAAGAGATGGATGGCGCGGTGAGAAGGTCTTGGTCCAGCCAAGCGCTTTGCCTGGCGTTGCTGGCTTTGAAGATGGAGGGAGGGGCCCGATGACAGGGCGTGTAGACCACCCCTGGACCCTGGGGAGGGAAGAGAAACAACTCCTACGTTAGAGCTTCCGTGAGGGAATGTGGCTCAGACAAAGCCTTGGTTTGGGCCAGTAGGACCCACTTTGACTTCTGAGCCACAGAACTGTGGGATAACGTGTTGATGTCATGGTAGCGGTGGTTCCTCTCAGTAGCCTCAGAGTGACAGTGATAACTGGGAGTTTGGCGTCTTGCACGGTTCTCTGCATTCATAGACACTGTCTTAATCACCTCACACAGCTCTCCTGTGGTTTGTCCCCACCCTGCGGGTGGGACACTGAAGCTTAGAGATGCCAAGTGACCTGCCCAAGGACATAGAGTCAGTGGCAGGATTTGAACATAAGTCTTCAAGATACCAGAGGCCATTCCATAGTGCCAACCTGCCTTGGTGCCTCGCAGCCAGTCTGCCGAGCTCGGTTGCTTGCTGGCTTTCAGCTGCTGCCCTTCTCCGACTTAGCTTTGTCCCTCAGTGCAGACTATCTGGCTGGTCCCTGCCCTTGGCAGTACCTCACTATTTTCTCCCGAGGCTGTACGCTTCCTTCATCTTCTCCCTAAACCCTTGTGCCATCATGTTGTCTGGTCACCCCTCCTCATATCCCCTGGCTTCAGCCCTTTCTCCTAAGGATGCCTCCACCTATGATCCCAGATGCACAGGATGGGGCCAGCATGGGGTGTAGAGCGCCACCTAGTGGGCATTACCCAGCCCACTAATACCATATAAGGGATTCTGGGGAGCACAAGTAAAAATGGTCATGGGTCTCTGCAAAGGAAGCAAGACATTGGGGTGTCCTGGGGCCTGAGTAAAGACAATGCCTGGCAAGCCAAGTCAGATTTCCACACATGATCCTATTGTGAGGTTTGGCATTTGTTGAATTTAGATCTTACTCATGCGTTAAGTATACTTAACTGTAAGAATATACTGTGTGTCTCAACAAGGAAATTTGAAAAAAAAGTTTTGAGATGTTTGAGATCATGGATGAAAATTCCAATATTGTGGTAAACACATCCTCAAACTCATTTTGAAGGTAGAAGACATGAATTAAAACAAACTTACTCTTAAAAAAAAAAAAGAATAAGACTAAAAATAGGAGCGGGAAATAGCTCAGTGGTAGAGTGCTTGACGGGCGTGGAGGCCCTGGGTTCAATTCCCAGCATCTCAAGAAAAAGAAGGAACAATACACAGATGGAATTGTATCAAATCGAGGCGTTTCTCTTTAGCAAAGAAAATCAAGATCAAAGAGAAAACCTGCAGAATGGGAGTGAATATTCGTCCAGGGGGCGAGGGAGATGCTCCGTGCTTAAGAGCACTCGTGCTCCTTCAGGGGACTGAGTTTGGTTCTTAACACTCACGGGTGGCTCACAGCCTTCTGTGATTCCAGCTCTGGGGGAATCCAATGGCCTCTTCTGGTACCTGCACACATGTGCACCCCCCCCCCAAGACACACATGCACATAAATAAAAATAAAATCTCTGAAAAAAATAGGTCTAGGTGTGGTGTTGTACACCTTTAATCCCAGCATTTGGGAGGAAGAGGCAGGTGGATCTCTGTGAGTTCAGGGCCAGCCTGGTGGTCTATATAGTGAGTTCTATGACAGCCACAGGTACATGGAAATACCTTGCATCAAAACAAAAAATTTAGTATCCAAAACATGAAGAATTCAAATAACTCAGCAGAAAAAAAAAAACCCAAAACTGATCAGAAATGATCTATATAGACTGTTTTAAAAATATGCAAATTGCCAGCAAATATATGAAAATACTCACCATGACTCACGCGGGAAATGCAAATCAAAACCACAATGAGGTGTCATTTCAGCCCAGTTAGAACGGCTGTGATTACAAAAGAAAAATGTTAGCAAGAATTCAGAGGAGGGGGCATCTCAGATACTGTGAGGACAGCCATTATGGAAAGGAGTATAGAAAAAAAACTAGACATGATCCAGCAGCCCCACTTCTGGGTGGACACATCTCCCCCAGAAATGAAGTCAGACTATCGAGGAGATGCCCCATTTTACTGCAGCTCTGTTGACAGTTATCAAGGCCTGGAATTGACTGAGATGCCCATTGCTGCCCGTGTGGATAAAGAACACGTGGTACATGCATGCAGTAGAGTCATGTTTACCCATAAGACAGAATCTTGTCACTTGTGTCCAATGGTTGGGAATGACGGGCATTATACTAAATGAAATAAACAAGCAATAAAAAGATAATGGGCACCAAAAGTACAGTCACAGGGGGCATTAATACTGCCGTTCTGGTCAATAAGGTGCCTACAGTTTATAGAAATCTATTATGTATTTTATAAAGAACCAAAAGAAGTTCAGAGATTCTCAAGACAAAGAAATGGTAACTGTTTGAAGAGACGGAACTGCTAATTAGCCTGTCTCACTGTAGTGTATACCACGTGTGTATATCAAATTATCATTGTGTGAGCTGAGAATGGCGTAATTCTAGCACTTGGGAGACGGAGGCGGGAGGACCAGACCTTCAAAGCTAGACTCTGATATGTAGTAAGTTCAAGGCCAGCCACCACTATGAAACCTAAAATAATAACAACCAAGAGCCAAGACAGCTCAGCTGTTAGAGTGCTTGCTGTTCTTCCAGAGGTCCTGAGTTCTGTTCTCAGCACCCAGGTCAAACAGCTCACAACCACCTGTAACTCCAGCTCCAGCTCCAGGAGATCTGATGCCCTCTTCTGGTCTCTGTGGCACCCACTCACACATTACACACACACACACACACACACACACACACAGAGAGAGAGAGGGGGGGGTTTAATAATAATAAATCTTAAAAATAAACCTTAACAAATGAAATAGGCTGGAGAGATGGATCTGCTGTTGAAGGCTAAGGCTCACAACCAGGTTAATAAAAATAAGTCTTAAAAAATCAAATTATCACTATATACCCTGTAAAGATATATAAACTATTGTGCCAATTAATTTTTTTCCTAAATTCAATCCTTAATGCCATGAAAATCATTTTTTTTTGTGGTGCTGAGGCTCAAACCCACAGTTTTATACACGCTAGGCAGGCTGTCTGCGAGAGAGCCACATCCCAAACCCGGAGAAATTCTTAGCATGTAAATTGAGCCTTCTAGTTTGAATTGTTCTTTGTTTAGGGCCATAGCCTGGGCATGGGATTTAATAACAAAAATAGTAGTCAGAAAGCATTCATACACGCTGGGCACTGTGCCAGGCCCTTGGCAGGCTCCTCGGTGACACTCACGACAAACCTCCGGGAGCTGTGCCGTTACCATCGTCATTTTGCAGACAAGAAAAGAGAAGCTGAATGGATTGAAACGAGGGGACCCGGGATAATGATGGCCAAAGTTAATAAAAACACTTTTCATTTCCTCTTCTGCATGAGAATTTGACCTTTGTTTGACTTCCTAGCTTTGTTACCCTGGTAACCCGATAAGAGCCAAATGTCAACTGTGTTTCTAGGCAACATTGCCTAGGATGAGAATGACCCCTGATTGGTCACCTGTCTGGATATGGGAGGAGCTGTACATAACTGTGAATCCCAGTGAGAGACCTGCATTCTGAGTCTCTCTGGGGGCGATAATTCGGGCACATCGTTTGTGGGACCCTGGAAGCTGTACTTCTAGAGATGTAATGAGAAATGTGCTTGTAGGGGTGTAGGCCTTTCCCTAGGGTAGCTCAGCCCTTACCTGCTGTGGTTCTCATTTCCTAGGGCCACAGTTGCCGAGTAAAGGCATGCTTTCCTGATACTGTGATGCTGACTCGGGCCAAGCAAAATTATCTTGTGGGTAAAAATGCTCTACTAGACCAGTGGTCCTCAACCTTCCTGATGCTGTGACCGTTTAATACAGTTAGCTCCTCATGTTGTGGTGACCCCCAACCATAAAATTATTTGTGTTGCTACTTCATAACTATGATTCTGCTACTGTTACAAATACTAATGTAAATATCTGATTTGCAACTCCTAAAAGGGTCAGGACCCACAGGTTGAGAACTATCATAAAAGATTAGTTGGTGTCAGGCTGGTAGGTGTGATGTCTTACAAGCAAACAAACAAAAAAAAAAAAGGAAGGAGTAGAAGAAATAAGACAGGGATGTGTATTGTGATCTGATACTCACCCTTCTGTCTGCTCAACTCTGTCAGGGAGGCCCAAGAAGGCTGACATTTGGCAGAGCCTGGTTTTCCTGCTTCTGAGGTCAGACTCTGAAGGACCAGTGAAAGCAGGACTATAAAGTAAAGCAAACTGGGTCTTCATGGGTGGCTCATGTGGTTCCACCCCCATCATTCTACACACAGGACTCTGCTCTGCAAGTCCTCCGAAGGTGCTTATCTCGATGGCACAGGGGGACAGAACGTGGCCTCCTGATGCATCGTGCTTGCTTGCTTTTCTGCTGAAGTCACTCCTCTGCTCATTCATGCCTTTCCTCAGAAAGAATTCTATTTTGGAGCTGATGCTCTAGCATATCTGTGAGCACTCAGCTTAGCGGTGAGCACTCACTCAGCGGTGAGCACTCACTCAGCGGTGAGCACTCACTCAGCTTAGCGGTGAGCACTCACTCAGCTTAGCGGTGAGCACTCACTCAGCTTAGCGGTGAGCACTCACTCAGTTTAGCGGTGAGCCCTCAGCTTAGCGGTGAGCACTCAGCTTAGCGGTGAGCACTCACTCAGCTTAGCGGTGAGCACTCAGCTTAGTGGTGAGCACTCACTCAGCTTAGCGGTGAGCACTCAGCTTAGCGGTGAGACCTCAGCTTAGCGGTGAGACCTCACTCAGCTCAGCGGTGAGCACTCAGCTTAGCGGTGAGCACTCAGCTTAGCGGTGAGCACTCACTCAGCTTAGCGGTGAGCACTCAGCTTAGCGGTGAGCACTCAGCTTAGCGGTGAGACCTCAGTTTAGCGGTGAGCACTCACTCAGCTTAGCGGTGAGCACTCAGCTTAGCGGTGAGCACTCAGTTTAGCGGTGAGCACTCACTCAGCTTAGCGGTGAGCACTCACTCAGCTTAGCGGTGAGCACTCAGCTTAGCGGTGAGCACTCAGCTTAGCGGTGAGCACTCAGCTATGATGTGCAAAGCTCTGGGCTTGCTCCTTGGCACTAAGGAAAAAATGGCCTTGCACTAGTTTTGTTTGTTATTTTTGTGTTTTATTTTATTTAGAGAAAATTGCCAAATACCAAAGTTCATGCATATCTTTCCCCACATTGCCGAACATTAGCCTCTTTATCACCCCAAACACAAAGATCCCGGGGAGGAAATGCTGTCAGTGTCCTTCTGCTGGAACTAAGAATCTTGTTCATGTTTCCCGGGTTTCCCGCCGTTGATCCTCTTGTTTCACCGCCCGGTGTTTGTTTGATGGACAGATTGTTCCTCCATCCCTCCCAGCTGGGATGGTTCTCAGGCTTTCCTAGCCCCCCTACTCTTGATGAGGACCCATAGATTACTTGTAAACCCTCAATTTGGATGTGCCACTCACTGTTTTCCATGATTGGACTGGGGTTATGAAATTATTATTACTTGGGCGATAATATGTTAACATAAACAGCGTCATAGCAGTCACTTATTTTTTGAATAGGTGGAAGGAGTTCTTAAAATATGGCAAGGGGATCAGTGGGATAATTTCTCCATTGCCTATTTCCATATCCTCAGGTCCCAGGACACCACTGAATCTTAATTACTTATATCTCCTTGCAGCAGGGTGTGTGTGTGTGTGTGTGTGTGTGTGTGTGTGTGTGTGTGTGTGTGTACAAAATTTATATATATTTGTGCAAATATAAAAATAAAATTTTATTTTATTTTTTTGAGACAGGGTCTCTGTGTATCTCTGGCTGTCCTGGAACTCATTACATAGACCAGACTAACCTTGAACTTACAGAGCTCTGCTGGGATTAAAGTCCTGATTTTTTTTTTTTTTTTTTTTGGTATATCAGAAGCTTCAGTAATATATATGAGAGTTTAATAAATTCAGTGTTGTGGTCCTGGTGCAGTCCTCTGTTCACTCTCCAGAGTCCCAGTCATTATCTTTCCTTCCTCAGAAATAGCCACTGTCAGGAATTCAACCACATGCCCCGGACGTTTGTATTAGCTGCATAGTTATCAACTTGTATGCAGTTCACAGCACTGTGCTGTAGGGCTGCAGGGTCTAGATAGCTGTCATTACGCTGTAATCACCTGCATCTAACGTCATCACCCGCTACGGTTTTGAGTTATAAGATTGTAGGTAGAAAGTGGCTCTAAGACATCCTTTTTTTAAACTGCTGCATGATCTGCCATCATTTGAACAAACCATGGTTTGTTCTCTATTGTTTTGGACCATTTTTGCTGTTGTTGTTGTTGTCATAAGCAATACTGCAATGTGTATTTTTTGAAATTAAACCTAGTCTCTCAATGCAGAGGGAGGAAGGGTAAAACTTGGGTAACCGTCCAAATTCATCTGTGAATCTCCTTGCCTGCCTGGAAGAACAGCACATTAACTCCATCTCATTTTCCTTCCAGATGTTGAAATGCTTCAGGCCAGTGCAGGTAACCCAGGCTCTAGAGAAAGTTACTCTCGGCCCACTAAGGACTCAATGATCCGCAAGTTTCTAGAAGGTAAGTTGTAGCTATGAGCAGGAGAGCAGAAAGAGCTGAATGCATATGAAGTTCCGGTCTCAAGAGACAGGTTGCCACATAAGCGGCATGTGATAATTAAAGGCTGTCTGCCTTCCTCCACAGCTGCCCCATCTTCCACATCTGCCTGTTAGAGACAGGCTAGAGCTTCCCATGACCAGAGCCATTCATTACACTAAACCAGGTGTTTCCAAAAAGACTTTATTTAAACTACATGCCTGCTTTTATTTGACAAAAACTAATGAAGCACCTACTTTGTGCAGAAAGCATTGTTCTGGATATTGGGGCTGGGAACCCAAAGCAAAATAAGCCTTAGCTTTCTGGTAAAGGATGGGGATATAACCCTCTTTGCCAAGCAGAGGCAGCGTGGCAGTGGTTAAGAGTGTGGCACCCATCTGTGCTTCCTTCCCTCTTCAGTTATCTGGAAGGCCTCAGGCAAGGTGTTTAACTCCTTAGCTGTAAAATGAGATGGATGTGATCTGAACAGCCATGAGACAGTTCTGCCTGATGCGCTACACAGGCAGGTTGTAGTGAGAATCAAGCAAGTCGCAGTGAAAATAAGCTTCATCTAAGACCTGGCACAGAGGAAGCAGTTGGCAGAGGTTTCTAATCATTGCTGCTGTTGTTATTATAGGTGCTTTCAAAGGCGTATGGCGTTACACTGTGTGAGTGATTGCTTCTCTCTGCCCAATCCGTTATGATTACGGAGGGTCTGTCAGCCAAGTAGCAGTAAAAGCGGAGGGCTGAGGGCATGAGACTCAGAGGTCAAATGGTTTGGACACTGTAGACAAATCACAGCCTGAGCACCTGCCCATTCCTACCAATAAGATTTGATCGGAATTCACCATGCCCATTCATTTGCTATTATTTATGGCTGCTTGCATGCTCCTAGTACAGGCTGGGGTGGTTGCAATGGACTGTTGCCCTGGAGAGCCTGACACATTTATTATCTGGATCCTTAAAACATGTTTGCTGAATCCCACTCTTTACCTGAAGAGAGAGGTCTGGGTAGTCGAGGACCAGCTATTTGGTAAGGTCCTCAGCTAGCACCCGGCACCCAGAGGCCCATGGATGAGAGCAGAGATGGGCTGCTGAGCAACTTCATTATTTGGCTTCAGGCTTACCCTGCTCTCTTCAGCAGTGACCAGGCCTAGCTTAAGGATAGCATGCATAACAACCATTCCATGCTTCTTGCAACCTTGTAAGTTCATTCAGCAGCAGCGGTATCAGAGGTAGAGAGAGAGTGAGTTTCCAAGGTCCTAGAGGCAGTGAGCAGACTGTAGGAACCCAAATCCCAGCCCTTCCTGGCTTCTGAGCCTGGCTCAGGGTGCCTCCTGTGACCACTGGTTGCACTTCACCTTAGGAAGGGAACAGCATGTGAGGTAGGAGCCAGGTGACAGCCTCTTGTCATCGTGATCTCATGTGATGCTAAGTTGAAATGATCGTTTCCCAGGAGTCCTTCATCAAGCCTCAAGTCTGTGCAAATCCCTGGTGTTGAGGGATGGGCAAGACTCCGTCCTACCCTGCAGAGGAGGTAGACACCCCCCCCCCAAGTGAGTTCTCCTTTAGTAAGAAAAGCATAGTTCAGTGCAAATAAAAATGTGCTGGGTGCCATGGGAATGCAGGGGAGTGGTGTGTCATATCAGGGGACCAAGAGAGTCTACACTGGTCCTTGCCGGATTAGGGTAAATTGCCCTAAAGTTAGCTGCTCACAGTAACCTAGACTCCAGGGTAATGGGGTGAGGAAATTGTGTCTCGCTTCCTGATACACGCAGGTGCACTGTGCATGCTGGTGGACCCGAGCTTGCCATCTCCCTCTTTGGCAGTGGCTCTCAATCTCAGTGTGCCTCACACCCACACGGAGGGCTTCCAAAGGCACAGGCTCACCAATGTGAGATTCAGCAGGTCTAGATGGGACTTGGGAGCCTCTCCCTTTCAAGTTCTGGGGGGCTCTGCTACTGCTGCACCATCAGGTCACTGGGAGAGCCTTGGCTTTAAAACAGCGCTTTCCGGTCTTTCTTTCTTTTTTTTTATCTTTGGCAATGAAACCCCCTTTCATTCCCTGGTATGCCCACCTGTTGCTGTGCTATAGTTGTTTACTATTGTAAAAGTAAAACATGAAAATAATAAAAATTCAACGGATGCATAAAGCACGCGCACACACACACATACACACACACACATACACACACAAATGAGACAAGGCTATGTAGACCTGTCTGGTCTGGCATTCACTGTGTAACCCAGGCTAGCCTTAAGTTCATGGAAATTCTCCTGCTTTTTTCTCCCAGCTGCAGAGATGACGGGTGTGAGTCACCCCATCTGGCCCCAAAAGTTAAAGCAATGAGAAAAGTCCCCCACCTCTCTCTCTCTGTCTCTGTCTCTCTGTCTGTCTCTCTGTCTCTGTCTCTGTCTGTCTCTCTGTCTCTCTCTGTCTTTCGTCTCTGGAGATTTTCTGGATACATTAATATTGTATACATGTGTCTTCTTTTATGTTTACTCACAGGCCGTATCAGCACACACATTAACTTTTCCACAGGTGCCTAGGCATTCTATCATGTTAACCTGTCTTCGGCTTTGTGCTTTTGTGAGCCTCACTGCAGGGAATACCCTTGGTTTTATGTAACACATTTGCACACATTTGTGAGCACGTATACTATAAAGTACCAGAGCAGAATCGCTGGGTCTCAGGGAGGATGTCTTACGATTCTGATAGTGTCATGTGGCTCAATGGACTAAGCTCACATAGTTTCTACCAGAAGTTATGAGTGGGTCCAGCATACCGTTTTCATGCAAAATATTGCACAGAGGCTTCATCTACACCTCAGATAAAAACTGGGATCATTCTCAACCCCTCTACTCAGTCTCTCGTTTCCACCCCCATGTGATTCTGGAAGCATTTCTGGGCATTCTGCAGCTCTGAAGAATTGGGGAGGGGGTGCTGCAGATCTGACACCTGTGAGGGAGAGAAGGGAGGTGTGGATGTGAGGGTAAGACAAGAGCCCCAGGCCCAGCTGGGAAGGCCTGTCCTTCATTTCACTCATGTGGCCTGCAACAGCCAGCAGTAATGTTATAAAGAGTTCTAGGCAGGATTAACTTTCTGCTCGCAGTGAAACGTAGAGTCTGGCACAGGGTGATGTCTGGCACATATCAACTGTCTGTTTAAATCATTAGTTAATGACTTTAAATGTCACAATCGGATCATGGTGGGAAAGGCTGAGAAGCGGGTCAGAATTCATCCTGTCAGGGGCCCAACAGCACAGACTGAGTTCCGCTGAGATGACCTTTGGCTGTGGGTAACATGTTTCCTGTCATCTGGCTCTCTTTCACTTTAGTATATTTTATTTTTAGGGAACCTGGCAGCTTGGGTAGGACTGGACATTTTTCCTGAAAATTATTTCTATTTTGGGCAGCAGGAGCCAAGGGATTGGTTATGATTATCTGGACAGAATGGGGGAGGATGTCACAAAACCCCTAATAATGCACAGATTTCTAAAAAACTCTTCCTTATAAATGCCCTGCCTGTAGACAGATGCTGTTAAGGAAGTAATTCTATTTATACCTCTTCTCCACAAGTCTGTCCCTCTCTTGCCATCTGAAGCCATGAAACTTTCTCCTTCTGTAGAAGACGAGACCGCCTCTGGCTCTGATAATGTAATGGAAAGCTCTGAACTTTCCCTGGGGTTCCCCAAAGTCTGCCCAGCCCAGGTCAGGAAGCTACTGGGAGGGAAGGCAGGCTGATTGTGGGGAGCCTCAAATCTGATACGTGGATCTCTGCTTGGCCCCCCTTTTACCAGAGTTTGTTCCTCCCTCTGTTCTAAGGGTGTGACCGAGCACATACAGTATGAAAGGCCCTGTGTTTGCCTTAGGACAATGTGGAGGGCTAGGGTCAGGGCCTTCCCTCTGCAGCTGACAGACTTGGGAGGGAGGGAGGGAGGGGCCCAGCCCCCTAATATAATAAGTTCCCATCATGGCAGGGTCATGGAGCAAAGGAATGAGACACGGCGAGCATAAATAACAGTTCAGTTTAAACTGGGGGCGGGGTCAACAGCGTGGCTGAGACTTAGAGGGGCTGGCCTGGTACGAGGTGGCACGAGGAAGATGCTGAGCAGAGGAGCAGCCTTCCCAAACAGGATGAAAAACAGGCAAAGCCCTTTAGAGACAGTGTTCTGAGAGGCGCTGTTGCTCTGTGGGGTAGTTGGCAGCTCCCCCAGGATATCAGCCTTTCCCAGCGTTCCCTCCTGCCCTAATGCAAAAGGTTAAGATAAGCAGGTGCATGGAAACTTACCTTGAGGGCAGAGCCCAGGAACTCGTATTTTCTAATGAGTTGGCACCAGCCTGGCCAGTCCCTTGGACACAGGACACCAAGAAGCAGAGGCAGCCTCTCTGGAGCTCAGGAAAGATGTAATGGCAACACAGAAGCCCCAGGAAGTCGCTGAGTAGTGGCCCCACAGGAGACAGACCCAAAATCTATTTTTATATCTCAAACAGGCATTTGAGGGGGATCTGCTGATTGAATGGAGTCGTTCAAAGAAGCAGATCTTTATAGGGCAGGAAGGGGGAGGCAAGCTTTTGTCCTCAGTGGTTCTGTTTAGTGTGCAGTTGTAAGAGAAACGGTAGATAGTGCAGAGAAGCATCACTCCGGAGTCAGCCTTCCTGGGTACCAGCCTGACTCTCAGGGACTTTGGACAAGTTGTGTAAATCCTCAAAGTTTCAGGGTTTGTTTGTCTTTTCCCTCCATACTCAAGCTGTGGTTATTGGTAGTAGCAATTCCACAGGTTTTTTTTTTTTTTTTTGCTAACCAGATGCAATAATTATACTGGGAAATGCACCAAGAACCATACTCAGCAAAGAAGAGTCATATTCTGTAGTCGTTGTGGGGTGCACCAGGGAGCAGTTGGTGGATTCAGAGCATTGTTTGGCTGCTGCCCAGACACCAGGAAGTGGTTCTGGGAGTGCGCAAGCTTTGGGGTGGGGATTCTTTCTCTCCCTTAGTTATGCCAAGATAAGTAACAGAATCCTAGTTGTAAGACTGAGGCAAACGAGCCCCATGACTCCTGTCCTGGGCTGGGTGATTGGCAGATGAAGGAGAACTTGTTGTTCTCTTGGTTGCTTTCATGGGTTCTGAGCAAATGATGCAGGAGATGTCTCAAGGGAAGCCTTTTGCCACAGATTATTACTTTGGTAACAGAGAACATTTACTAGGTCTTTCAGCCTGTGGGCATGCGATTTCCTGGACCACTGTACTGAATCACTGCTCTCTCTATATTAGGTAACAGCATGAAATCAGCCAGTTTGGAGAGAGAACAGCCCCATTCCCAGAGGGAAGATATTTATCACATCGTGGATGAAGATGAGACCTTTTCTGTGGACCTGGCCAACAGACCCCCTGTCCCCGTGCCCAGGCCAGAAACCGGTGCTCCTGGCCCTCACCTGCTGCCCGACAATGAGCCGTACATTTCTAAAGGCAAGTGTGGCCAGGGATAGGGCTCAGCGGGAACTTCCCAGTTCCCTTGCTTTCTGAACTGATTGTCTTTTCCTGGATGGTCTCCAGCCAGGGTCATAGGTCATAGGTCAGGACAAACTCTGGAGTTAGAGCAGGGGCAATTCAGTGCTGTCTTTCTGGAAGCATTCATGCACAATCCTAAGGACAGAGGTAAATGAGAACCTAGTACATTTTTATCTCTTAATTTGTTCTGACATCACTGTTAATCATTTTAATGGCTGGCACTTGCTGAAATCTACTAGGAACATCCTTTGCATTTAATCTTCACAATAACCTTTCAGGTAAGGGCCATGATCATCCCATTTTATGGATGGGAAATGGAGGCTCAAAATGTCAGCCGCTTCACAACAGTGCCAGGGCTTGGCCCCAGGGACCCTGGCTCTAGCTCCTACCTCAGGCTGTCTGCTTACCCATGGTAGTAAAAGTTGGAAAGAATTGAGTGTGACTTCTTCATTATTGTTCCTGGTACACCAGTTAGATACTGAAGCCATTGTTACTGCACTTCATATATTAACATGATTTTAAGTTCAGTCTGAGCAAAATTGCAAGCTCTGCACTTGCTCCATGAAAGGTATGACACAGGGATATCTTAAAGAGGGCAGGGAGCACCCAGGCAGGGAGCACCCAGCCAGAGCCTCGGGAAGCTGGGTTGGGGCTGCCAGATAAAATACAGGATGCCCATTTAACTCTGAACTGTACATAACTCTGAACTGCACAAATTTATTGGTTGTAGTATTAAGGCCACTCCACGTAGTTAAAAGGGAGTTTATTTTGTGGGGTAACTTACAAGTGAAGGGATAGGTTACAGGGTCCGGGAAAGGTGAAGTGCAGTCCAGCGGTGTTCTCTGGAGAACTCTGCTCGCTTTACCTCCAGCGCCCAGGATCCATGAATCAAGAGAGCCAGCACATCTCGGGTCTTCAGGGCTCCAGTCTCGGCCCCGCCTTGTAGGCGTGACAGTTACTGAAGCCTCAATGGGGGTAGTACTTCCAGGTCAAAGCTGGAACAGCTACCCACTACACACATTTTTTTAATGTGACTATGTTCCAAGTACTTACCCTCTTTGGTTTTGATTTGGTTTGATTCAGCCCAGCAACCCTAAGTTGGGTTGCACCACAACTGTGGGAAGTTCTGTGTCACCAAGATTTGCTCTCTCCTTGGGCGGTATCTCCTGTGGCGTGTCCACCCACCGGATGTTGCCCCCTGTCTAGCCCCCGGCACCCTCCCTAGGTGCACTGCTGCGTCTTTTCCTGTGGGCTTTCTCTGGCACGTGGTGCTCCATTGCCCTCTTTCAGGGCAGACTGAAAACCCTGGGGAACTAGCAGAGATGGCCACTGCTCAAGGCGTGAATGATGAGAGCTGGCAAATGAATAAGTAGCCCAACGTGCTTGCCCCTCTTGTGGGAGAACTCCAAACTGCCCATTGTGCACTGGCCGTGCTCTGGTAACTTATTGATAACCCGCCATCGACGGTTTCATCCACTTCTCATCTCACTTCCGTCACCTCCTGTTCTAGCTGCCTTTTCACTGCTGTGACAGAATATCAGACACACGCCCCTTAAATAAGGAGAGCTTTGCTGTGGCTCACAGTTCAAGGGCAGTCCACCCCGGTGGGGGAGTCACAGCAGCAAGAGCAGTGCCAGCTGCAGCCGACGGCCGGCGTGTAAAGAAGCTGGCCGCACTGTGTCTGCAGACAGGAAACGGAGAGAGAGGCTGCACCAGCTTGGCTCTGTTTTCCTTTTTGTCCAGTCTGGGACACCAGCCCGTGGCATGGCGCCGCCTACGTTCAAGGTAGATTTTCCCGCCTTTGTTAAACCTCTCTGGAAACGCCCTCGTGGACACACCTAGAGGTGTGTTTCCATGGCGATTCTAAATCCAGCCAGGTGGACAGTGAAGTGTGGCAACCACATTTCCCAGACAGACTGCTAGCCGTCCAATCGTCAGCTCAGGGTCAGCTTCTGAGCCTACAAACGTAGAGCGGTAATTCCTAAATGGGAGAAAAGTTGGCAACTTATTGCAGAGAGAAGCAGGGGAGACAGGGCAGGAGGTCACAAGGTGACAATAGGGGAAGTGGCTTGGAATATATTCATCTTTCACTTCTTGTTGCGCAGCGTAGGACATGGGATAAATCCACCCATCTGGGCTTTAATTTCCTCACGCAGAAATGGTTATCATGCTAATACGTCATGACAAATGACGGCACTCTGTTACAACTGTGTTATGAGGGTCGGATGAATACTACATGAGGAAGTACCTTGTTTCTTTTTATTTATTCTTCTCTCATATAGTACATCCTGACCACAGTTTCCACGCCCCCCCCCCCCCCCCAGTCCTTCCCTGAGGAAGTACTTTTAAACCAAGAGACTCTGAACAGCACGACATGGCTGTTCTGTTGTTGTCCATCTCAAAGCTTAGAAATGAAAAATGACCATAAAAGCCAATGATGCATGCTTACGCGTACCAGGCTGTATTTTAAGCACTTTCTATGTACCAGTCCTTATTTCCCATGACAACCCAATGGATTGTACAATCTTCATTCTACATATAAGAAACAGAAGCATGGAGAAAGTCAAGCTTCTTGTCCGAGATCACGTGACACATAGGTGGCAGAGCAGGGATTTTAACTGAGGGAGTCTCCTTCAGATCCCAGGGAGCTCTGAGACGACCTTGTCACCCTACCACCTACAGAGTGTTTCCCTTCCCAGTCACCTCTGCTGTCCTATGCCTGTGGCTCATGAGTGGCTTCATCTTGGTCCCTCTGGAGGGACACGTTTCCTTGTTCTACTAAGTAGAGTTCTGTTTTGTAGTATGCGGACCTACCAGGTGGTAGGTGCCTCCTTTTGTTTTCCAGCGACAGGTCTTCAGAGATGCTTCTGTTTGGGGATCCTGGCACACATCCTTCCCCTTCCCTCCCTCCCCTCACTTCTTCCCTTCCTTGTGTGTACTGGTGCACGTGTTTATGTGATTGCCTTTGGAGACTGGAGTTTGATGCTGGGAAGCACTCCTCAATTGTTCCACCATATTTTTTTTTTTTTTTTTATTGAGAGACCATCTCTCAGTGAACTTGGAGTTCACCAATTCACTATAGGCCAACAAGCTCCAGGAATCTGCTTGTCTCCAGCTCTCCTGTGCTGAGATTATTGATGTGGGCACCCAGCATGTGTGTAGGTGCTAAGGATCTCAGGCCTGTACAGCAAGTACTTTACCATTTCTCCGGCCCTATAACCCTTTTCTTTTTCCTTTCCTCTTTTCTTTCTTTCTTTCTTTCTTTCTTTCTTTCTTTCTTTCTTTCTTTCTTTCTTTCTTTCTTTCTTCCTTCCTTCCTTCCTTCCTCCCTCCCTCCCTCCCTCCCTCCCTTCCTTCCTTCCTTCCTTCCTTTCTTTTTGAGACAGTGTTTCTCTCGTGTAGCCCTGGCTGTCCTGGAACTTGCTCTGAAGACCAAGCTGGCCTCGAACTCAGAGATCTGACTGCTTCTGCCTCCCAAGTGCTGGGACTAACGGCGTGCACCACTACCGAACTGCTAATCCTTTTCTTTAACAATCTTAGACATGTTGCTGATGCACGCTGGCTGGCTTTGTCTCTAAGCTGAAGAACCTGTGTGTCTGCCCTTAATTTTTTATTACTCTCTGTTCTCTCTCACTTTTTTCTTCCAGAAATTTGTGTACAATGGTCATGACTAAATGTTTATTACTTTTTTTGCACATGGTTACTTTTTTTTTAATAAATGTATAAAATAAGCCGGGTGGTGGTGGCGCATGCCTTTAATCCCAGCACTCGGAGCAGAGAGGCGATCTCTGTATTCGAGCACTGGCTACAATGAGTCCAGAAAGCACAAACACAAAGAAACCTCGAAAAAAAAAATGTATAAAATATATAAAATTTTGTAAATGTATGTCAGAGTCTCTGAGAAAGAAATGTCTTGCCTTCACTCAGAATATTCTTTCTTTCACAGTTTTTGCAGAAAAAAGTCAGGAACGGCTTGGGAATTTCTATGTTTCTTCAGAGAACATCAGAAAAGGTAAACCAGAGCTTGTCCTCAACTTCCCACATATGAATTGCACTTCTAGGAGTATTCCTGTCCCAGGATGGCCACGTGTGGTAGCAGCACTGTGGCATTCATGTAGAGAGATCTAAGTGGTAGCCCAGGGAGATGTCTGAGGATCCCTTCCTGAAGTCAAAGGAAGGGGGAGAGGCAGGGGTACTCTAGATTATCATCCAAACTGACCCCACAGAGGCACTAATAGGCAGGTGTCCATGTAGAATAGGGGATTGAGGCTGTTGCCACCAGCACGGCAGTGGCCCAGCACCAAGTTTTCACCCCTGGCCCAGCCCTCTTGAACTATCTGCCTTGTCTTTGCTAGCTCCACCATGCTTCGAGTCAACTTTGATTAAAGTTACTTTCCTGTCATTGGATAACAACCAGGACATCCAATTTTCCCAAAGACCTTTTAAGGAAGTTTGAAAGGAACCGAGTACTCCCCATAACCCTTGAGGGTTTTCTTCTATTAAGCATAGGCATTCTGTATCACCCCACTTAAGACTGTTTAGAAAAGCAGCCCCAGCAGCGTCCAAGCATTCAAAAGCATTCCTGAAAGGCAGCAGTCACATGGGAGATCTGGAACACGCTACATGAACTGAGACATAAGATGTCAAGTTGTCCTTACATGTCCCAATGCCCTCATCATCTCTGCAAGTAGTTCATTCCCCAAAGACCTGGAGTCGCAGCCCGGAGAGGAGCTGGCCGGCTTCCAGCCTCTAAAGTAGATAGCTGTCCTTCAATCATAATGAAATAGAGGTTGGCACAGAACAACCCAAGGTCAGCCTGCTGGAACTGAGCTCCTAATTTATATCAGTACCACTGGACCTGGTGGCAATCCATTGGTATTTTGTGCCCATCAGTCCACAACCATTGTTCATAAACAGGGCTGAGAGAAGCCCCTGTCTGGACTCTTCCTGTATATTGTTCTGTTCTGTGAGTGGATTTATGTCTAAAGCACTGATTCTCAAATAGAGAGCATTTTTCCCTCCCTTCACAGAGGACAGTTAGCAATATTTGGGGACATTTCGAGTTGCTGCTCAGTACCCCCTAAGGCACAGAACAAGCCCCACATCGAAGAGTTGCCCACCCCAAAGTATCAGCAGTCTCTAGGTGGAGAAACACTGGCTTAGATGCCTTCACAGTCAAAGTTCAGTGTGCTCAGCGGGCTTCGCCCCTCCCTTCCATGTTATGGCTTTGTCTGCTTTACTCCAATAGGCTTTGAAACTATCAGCAACTTGCCCTTCCTCATTCCACACACACCCCCAACTTGGTTCCAAATGTCATGGTTTCTTCTGGATGTGGCAGACAGTTCCCTGGAGCCTGCCTGTGCCCACCATCATTACGGCCACCTCTCAGGTCTGCTTTTTCCCAGCTGGGAGTTATCAAGCTGACTTCTGCCGTTCTTTCCAGAGCCACCCGTGAGGCCGTGGAGGGACAGGCCCCCATCGAGCGTCTACGACCCATTCGCTGGGATGAAAACACCAGGCCAGCGACAGCTCATTACCCTGCAGGAGCAGGTGAAGCTAGGAATCGTCAACGTGGATGAGGCTGTACTGCACTTCAAAGAGTGGCAGCTCAACCAGAAGAGGCGTTCCGAGTCCTTCCGCTTCCAGCAGGTAGCCAGCTCTGCCACTGTGGGGTTGCCACACACACACACACACACACACACACACACACACACACACACACACTCCCCCTGCCGTGCAGCGGAAGAGGCAGCTGCACCTGACCATATGTCACCTTAACTGGACGGCTGGACCTGTGAACATTGTGAGTGTCCTTGTCGGTGGCTCTGCTTAGCAGTCTCCCTGACTGGAACTCCTGGCTAAAAGCGTCAAGAGGCTGCAGGTCAGGAACAAATTTCCCTGTATCCCCAGTTCTGTCTCTGCACTGCCGCTGTCTGTGCTCGGTCTTTCACCTCTGCTTGACAGCTCTGTTCCTCAGGGCCCCTTTTCCTCCTCAGAGCTGGTCATCAGTCTTTAGAACACGAAGAAAACTTGGAAAGGTCCCAAGAAATATGATGAAGTGAAGACTACAAGCTGCATTCTAAACCTCCTGAGTTAAAATCAATCTGTCTGTCTCTGTCTCTCTGTCTCTGTCTCTGTCTTTGCCTCTCTCTGCCTCTCTGTCTCTCTCTATCTCTCTCTGTCTCTCTGTCTCTCTGTCTCTCTCTCCTCTCTCTCTCTCTCACACACACACACACACACACACACACACACACAGGCACTCATTTCTCAACACTAAATACAAACACAGATCAAAAGCGAACACACTGTCCCAGGGCCTGCCCTCTGGGAGGGCTCATATGAGAGGACTGGGGTTCACGTCAGAGTCTTGCTTTATCTGTATGGTTTGAAGATTGTTGTTTTCAGACAGAGTTTCACTATAGAGTATTGGCTAACTTGGAACTCACTATGTAGACCAGTCTGGTCTCAAACTTGCAGAGAACCACCTGCCTCTGCCTCTTAAATGCTGATATTACAAGCATGTACCACCATGCCCAGCTGGTTTGAGGATTTCTATGAGAAAATAAACAACTTCATACACACACACACACACACACACACACATTATTTTCATATATTCATATTAAAAAATGAGGAAATTAGGCCCATGGGATTAGGGGACATATTCAAGGCCACTTTTCTAGTGAATGATAAGGTCTCCCCAGTGATGTCATACAGTCACTGGTCTCTCTGCATCTGACATGACAGGTACTGGGCTGTGGAGACATCTGACCCTGGGAGGGGAGCAGTGCCTTTTTGGGGGAAGGTGTAGATAAGGTGGTGAGAATCAGGGGCGAGTCAGAAGGCAGCTGGGTTGAGCGCAGATAGTCACACATCAGACACTGAGCTCCAGTTGGCTGGACCAGTCTCTGTGGTTCCTCACAGTGCAAGTGTAAGGGAGATAGTATGGCCTCTATTTTACAGAAGCAGGGGCTCACCCTGGGGTCAGATGCAGACTCACAGGCTGGCTCTAGACTCTATACTTCCCTTCCCTGTACCTCCTACCACACATCCTTAACTCTGCCAGCTTTGTGTTTTTAATGTGAGAACCCTCTTTACCAGGTGCATCCCTCCCTCAAGGGTCTAAAGGGTGATGGCATCCTGCAGCGTTGAACACAGGACTCCAGACCTCTTTCATTCAGGAGCCCTAGAACTGCTGCCATCCTAAGCAAAGGCTACCCCTGGCCCAACACTGATTTGATTTTTTCCTCCTAAGTCCTGTAACCATGTGTCACAGTAGTTACAAGCTGTCTTTGGAGCTAGCAGCCCAAGTTACCTCCCTGTTCCGTCACTTGCAGCTGGATGACAGGGGCCTGCTGTGCCTCTGTTTCTCCACTTCTGAAATGTAAAGGGAAGGGGGAGAGTGTGTATGTAGGAAAAGCCCTTCACATGCCTGGTCAAAGAAAATGCCAGCTTTCTCCCTGTATCTATATCCAAGCAGCTTCTTTCCTGCACACAGATTTGTTCCGAACTCCTGGATGCTTTCTGGGGTTCATATTCATAATGGTAGAAAACCCCAGCCAACGGAAGTACATGTAAGTCTATGTTCTGACAGCCTCCCCTGTCTGGGCCTCGAACGTGTTGGTTGACGCTGGGACACTCCCCTTCGCTTCCCTTTGCTTCTGTCTGTTTCTGTCTCTCCTTCATCCCTGCCCCTTGTGAGTGGGCACTGCCCAGGCTCTCTTTAGTGCTTTCTTTGTACAGACAGCACTTGCGTCTGCCTCCGGTTCCAATTGCAGCCACTAGCTAGTCATGTTCTCCTGAGGTGCTCTCGACCTGAGCTTGTCCAGCGAAGTAGCTTGCTTTCTGCTTATCTCTCAAGGTCCCAGACAGAGGTTGGTGTGCTCCCACTCATATGTAGTAGCTGGAGGTCTCACCCACTCCTGTTCTGGGGTGTGTCTCCTCTGTGTCTTTCCATGTCTCCCCTAGCCATGTCTCATTGTTGGCCCTTCTTACCTGCATCGGGCTAGCTACCTGACCAGTAGATGGGTCTCCTTGCCTCCACCTCCAGATAATCAGAACTTCGTCATGATGGCCATCTTATAACTTTCTTTGTTCCCCTAATGCCTTCTGGACAAGGTTCAGTGTCTTTAGCCCACAACTGCAGACCAACCAGCTTTTCCAGTCTGGTTTCTTGTGGTTCCCTTACATCCACCTGCTACTCCAACCAGACTGTTTAGACATTTCCCCAGGGTACTGTGTGCTCAGATTCTTAACTTCCCTGGGATGCCTGGGCACTGTTGCTGTGGGCTGACTTAAGATAGAAACAAATCTTGACCTTCGTGTATCCAATCAAGACTTATTGAATGACTGCAGTGGCCCAAACAATTGAATTATAGAGAGGTTCAAGACCCTGTCTTTGGAAAGTCCAGTGTCCCTGAAGAGACGGGGTCTGTATGTGCACACATAATGCACATGCTGTATGCTGTAGCCCAAGTGTGAGGTGGTTGATAGGGACAGGACTAAGGCCCGAGGCCACCTGGGGAAGGGCTTCAGGAAGGTAACCTTGGCCTAGGCCTGGGATAGATGTATGGAAATTAGAGTCCCTCAAGTTCAGAAGACTGAGGAGAGAGCACAGTCAGAGGCAGGGAAGAGTTCGAGTCTGTGAGCATGTCAGGGTGGGGTTGCCTATGAGGCACATGTGGAGGAGGCTGAGAATGGGACTGGACATCTGCAAGCACACTCTACTCTAGAAAAAAAAAGCACATTTCAGGCACAGTGTATTAAAGACTTGAGTTTCTCTGGGGGCAATCTTGAAAGATGTGACTGTAGTGTGCTAGCTCCTGCATAGGGCATAAACTAAGAACGGAATTCCAATGTCTAAAGGCATCACTCTGCTGGGTACTTAAACAATGAACTAATTATTTTCCAGGAAAATCTTAAAAGACTAAGAGACAGCATCACCCGAAGGCAGAGAGAGAAGCAAAAATCCGGAAAGCATGCAGGTAGGTGGCCTCTCAGCGTGTTGCATCGCCAGTGGGTGACTGTTGCTGCCACCCTTGACTGTCCCTTCTGCTGTGGCCGGAGTGGACAGACTGCTTGCCCAGCTCCTGTTTGCACATCCGGGTCCTTCACTAGATGGGGAGAGCCATTGAGATGATGGTTGTGTTTCGTCCCTTCTGTAAGTGCTGCGGTACTGGGAAAGGCATGCCCAGCCAGTGAGGGAATGAATGGGTAGAACCCCCTCCTACCCCAAGTGGATGGTTATACTTTCTCTCTTGGCTCCAACCTTGGCAATGAGAACGTAGGAGCCAAGAGAGCAGAGAAAGCCCCACTCTCCTGAGAGCAGGCAACCTCTACCACCAGTTCCTAAGGGCACACTATGCAATAGTAGGCCATGAGTGGCTGTTGCACGCACTATGGGTGGGCTCTTCTGTCCCCTCCAAACCCCTCATGACACCAGCCATGGGACACCAAGCATCCTGAGCAAGGACCTGCCTTCAGGAGGCTGGGCCTCTGTGCCCTGCTCTAGCCAAGCTTTTGGCAAGAGGAGCCGTCAAGAAAAGGCTCCGCAGGAGCCCCTTCCATGCAGAACTAAGCAAAACCAGCCCGACTTGTGTGTTTAACCGCCTGCCGCCAGTTGGCTTCTCGTGAGCCTGGACATTTCCCCCACGGGATTCTTGCCCAGACCTCTTTCTCCACCCCTGCATTCTTATAACTGGGCTGTGTGGCTCCGCCCAACAGCCCCTTCTCTGGGAAGCCTCTGGGCCACCGTAGGCTTCTGTATTGTGTCCTCACTCAGGACATCTGGAGACCCTGGTGTCCCTGGCATGTCTCTTTATTGCCCTGATTGTTGTTACTTCACTTCTTCATTCCTCAGATTCTGGCTCCAAGGTGCAGCCTAAGTCTGGCTATTCCTCCTGAGCCATGGCTGTAACCACACTGGCACCACCTCTTTGTGGAACTACTGCCGTAGCTTCTGCACTCATCTCCACCCTTGTCCACTCTCAGCCCTCTACAGTTCATCCTCCAACGTAAAGCCAGTGTCCTTTATAAATAAAGTATCGTATGGCTGGGTGCAATGGCGAATTGCTTTCATCCTGGGGCTTATGAAGCAGACACAGATCTCTGTGAGTTTGAGGCCAGCTTGTCTACACAATGAGACCTTCTCACAAAACAATTAATTTATTAATTATTAACTTTTAAAAACAACAAACTACTAGGGGCTAGAAGGATCACCCAGTGGTTAAGAGTTTGTGTGGCTCTTTTTTTTTTTTTTTTAATTTTAATTTTTTTTTTTTTTGAAGACCTGAGTTTGGTCTCCAGCATCTATATTGAGTGATTCACAAACCACCTGTAACTCCAACTCCAAGGGCTCTATTGCCCTCTTCTGGCATCTGAGGGGAACTGCACTCATGTACACATTAACCCTCACACACAGACACATAATTAAAAACAACAGTAATAATGCCAAAAATAAAATATCAGAGTGTTCCATCCTCTGCTCTAAGCACCCAGGGGCTCCTGCCCCACTCAGAGGAAAGACAGACTCTCTGCTGTAGCCTGCAAGGCCCCACATTATGTGGTCTCCGGACTCATTCTCCATGAGCTCCAGACCCAGGCCTGAGCATAAACTAACTCCTTCATGTTGCTCTAACAAGCAAGCACGGGTCTCCCCTAGGGTCTTTGCACTCGCTGCTTTCCTCCACATCCCTTACCTGCTGCCTCCTTTCATCCACCAAAGATGAGCCCCTGCACCCTGCTTCCTGCTCTCCCGTTCTCCCTGTTCTCCTGTAGCATGGACCAGGATTTCCTTAGTCTGCTGGTCATGGACCAGCATCTCTCCTCCCTCTTACCATAAGCTCGGCGAGGGCAGGGACACACATGTTTTGTGCCCTGCTCACTCCCCAGTCTGTAGCGCCACCCTGATGGAGATCTGGAAGTCTGTGCTGGAATGAGAGGTTCCAGCCAAATGTCTGCTGACACCAGTCACTCCACACAGCCACCAAGTATCAGCACCCAGCTCAAGAAGAAACCCAGGGGTCCACCGTGTGCAGTCTGCTAGTTTATGACTCAGTTGTCTTTTTCCTTATGATGCCTAGCACAGTGGTTTTTCAAAAGTAGTTGGCTTAGAGAATACTAATGATTTTGACTATGTTAGGAAGAGGGGTCGGGGAGGTCATTTCTGGCATTTCTTTTTGAGTGTCTAGATGTTAAATGTATCCCCCACCCCCACCCCAGGCTCATCATGTCTGCCTTGCTGGTAGAGAGGAGGAGAGAGCTGACATGGTGGGCAGTCAGGCTTGTGATCTGCAGTCACCTGGGCTCGGAAAAGGGCTCTAGGTGGGAAAGGACTTCAGTGCTTTGTAAAATAGAGCATTGCATGCAAAGGCAGAAGCTCCAATGGAGTGAACTCTGGTCAAACTTTTAAGCTAGGCCATACTGGCCTGTGATTTGCCGGTGACTCCAGTGTCTGAAGGCCAGGAGGGTACAGCCGTAGACTCTCATGCACTCAGGGGTCAGTAGTCTGGCTCAAGAACTGAGACTTCTGGGCCTCTTTCCCCACCCCTGGACTCCATCTAGTGTCACTGGACATTGGAACCCAGGTCTGCACCCACCCATGCTGAGGAGCAGAGGGGCACAGACATGGTCTCGGGGTAAGCAAGTTTGGGTTGGGTTTCTGCATAGTGCTAACTGCTTTGGAACTATGGGTAAAACCCTTCACCTCCCTGAGCCGCAGTCTTCATCTGCACGATGGAAAGGTCAGGGCTGTGCAATGGGCAAGGATGGCACAGGCCTGGCCCATGGAAGAACTCCAAAAATCACACTTTGCTGTGAATCCACAGAGGCCACACATATGGGCTGGTGTCCTCCGAAACAGAACCTTCTAGAGTAAGTGCTCTGGGCTGGGACTTGTCCACCCCAAAGCTCATAAGTTTTGAAATATTTTACTGAGTTCAATTTGAGCACTGTGGCACACACCTGTAATCCCAGCGCTTGTAAGGTTAAATCAGAAAGGTCACAAGTTCTAGACCAGCCTGGGCTACAATGCAGGACCCCACAAAGTTCAGCCAAGGCTTATCAGGGTCTAAATAATGGCTTCCAGACACTAATGCCTATAGTCTAAATGAGAATGATCAATGTGTGAAGAAGCATGGCCAGCTTCTTCCTCCCTTTCCAGATCTTCTGACATGGAATTTTGCTTTGGGGAAGGGTAATAATTTTTACTATTTCTATGTCAGTGACTATAATTAGTACCATTACTATAAAAATATTAAACTATGTATCTCTGGACACTGTGTTAGTTAACTTTCCATTACTGTAAAAAATAACTGAGCTAATCAAGTTATAAATAAAGAAAAGACCTGGGGCCGTAAGATGACTCAGTGAGTTAGAGGGCTCTTATTGCTAAGTCTGGTAACCCAAGTTTGATCCTCAGGACCCACACGATGGGTCTAATTCTCTTGGGTTGTCATCTGAATTTCTACCCTCTGCCCCCATAAAGAGGTTTTTGTTTGTTTGTTTGGTTGGTTGGTTGGTTGGTTGGTTTTTGTTTTTGTTTTTTTGAGATTTTCTCTGTGTAGCCTTGGCTGTCCTAGAACTCTCTTACTGTAGACCAGGCTAGTCTCAAATTCAGAGATCTGCCTGCCTCTGCCCCCAAAAGGCATGCACCACCACTGCCCAGCAAATGTATTTTTTTTTTTTAAGAAAAGAAAAACAGGCTTATTTTGGCTTATGGTTTTATAGTTTTGAGTCTATGATCGGTTACCCTGTTCTGTTGTAGCCTGGGATGAGGTTGCACATGCAGAGAGCATGGTAACACGAAATTGTCTCCCATCTGAGAAAGGAAACAACAAGGGGAACGGGCTGGGGTCTCACTGACCCCTTCAAGGGCGACCTCCTATAATCAAAAGACCTCTCCTTGGCTCTGCCTTTTAAAGCTTCCACCACCTCACAGTAGCACCGTGGCGGGACCAGTCCCTTAGCACATGAGCCTCTAGGGGACATTCCAGGTCCAGCTCAAACAGACACAGAGGAATGGCTCAGGATGGCAAGCAGTCCGTCTGGGGGAGAGTGTACCACCTATCAACCCAAGAGTAGCCTTGCTTTTCATTTTTATTGTGATAAAATATGAAGAGCAAAGGTGGAGAGGTGGCTCAGGGGTCAAGAACACTTGCTGTTCTTGCACAGGACCCAGGTGGTTTCCAGAACTTAGATGATCGCTTACAATTATTTGTAACTCCGGTTCCAGAAGATCTGGTCCCTTGTTTTGGCCAGGGACACCAGGCACTGGGTAGTAGGAAGGTGGACCCTGTCCTTCGGCATGAGGCAGAAGATATCAGAGCAGCTGCCAAAGAGAAGGCGTCATTTATGGTTGGGCAGATATGACTTGTTGAACTCTGTAAACGTCTACTATGAATTTACATACTGGCTTGCAATGCCCGAGTCTGTGGGTTTTCCCACTGTACTCGTTAGGGGCCTCGGGGCCTCTCCGTGTGTGCTTGTGGGGCCAGGCTAAGAACTGGGTGGGGTTGGGAGAGAAGAAATAGATTAGGATCCCCAGGGTGGAGGCCAGTTCCTCTACCTTGACCATCACTGCTCCTTTTGAAAACCTGTCCTCAGTGTTGAGCTTCTGTCGCCGCCGGAGGAAATACCTCTGTGGAGAACTATTGGCATTCGTTTCACTGGCCAACAAAAACTTCGGGGTTGATGAGTGGCACGTCCGTCTGCGAGACCTTTGCGAAGAACGGAACTCACTCTAAACCCAGGCTGACTCAGATGTGGAAACTCTAGTTGCTTTAGAAAATAACTCTCATTTTTCTTTAATTGGGGTTGGGACACCAAGGACCTCGGATCCTTGAAAATGGGTCCTCCATTCCTAGTCTTCGGCCCCAGGGAGTAGCTTTGTTCTTTGTAGTACATGCAGTTGATGGGCACAGGAAATCAGCTGTAAACGTGGAACTTGGTGGATGCTGTGGCCCCGAGGGAAGATAGTCAATATTTGCGTTCTGGGTATGGCCTGGGAGGCAGAGCCAGCCAGCCGAGGCCCAGGAAACCTGGATTTGGCTCCTTGTGTTATTGCTGGATCACTTCTGTATCTGGGACCATTCCTTTACCCAGTGTGTGACTCAGTTTCCTTATAGGATTATAATTACCTACTGAATGAAAAAGTCCCAAAGCACAAAGGGAAGTAATAATGCAGATGAATGCACTTCAGGAAAGCTATGGGTATAATCATGAAAACTGATCCTGACAGCGTTCCTTCAGGCAAAGAGCGGGGGTGTTTTAAAAACATTTAGCCTGATCCTGCATTTTTGAACCTTTGACTTCTGGTCTTTTTCTTCTGGTCTTTTTCTTCCATGTATTTTACTTTCCTTCTCTATAGAACTGGTTGAGGGTGGTAAAAAATACCACCTTAAAGTTAATTAGTCAGACTTAAAGTGACTTTTTTTAAAAGGTAAATAAAAGCTGAGAAGGGAAGAAAGAAATGATATATCCACATGGGCTCCGAGACTCACGGTTCACCCCTTGAAAGCCTGCCTTGGCTGTGTTCTGCACTCAGGGCAGTGAGAATTGCAGTGTAACCAAAGAGCCTGGGCCCGAAAAACATGCCCTGTCCCACGAAGGAGCTGGCTATCAGTAGGCCCCTGGCCTACCCCTAGAACCAGTTTCTCTAGAATGAGGAAGGCTGGGGCCTATGAAAGCCAGTAATCCACATTTCAGGTGTTCTTTTGCAGGCTGTTCACTGTGTCCAGCCCCCTGCCCTCACACTGCTCTTTCGTACTGTTCTAGTTTACTCATTAGCTTTCTTGGCGGGTCTCTGGCTTTGGCACGAGGAGTCACCTCTGACTTTCCTACCACACTCGTTCCGTGGAAGAACAGAGTGAAGAGAGGCAGTACCCGGAAGCGAGCACACGGTCCCAAGGCAGCCTCCTCTTTACCCCTGCTCCCATGGCTTCCCTTCCGACCTGCCTCACACTCCCCACCCCCCCCGGGGAGAAAGCTGATGATACACCAGGCATTTCATTCTGCCCACTAGTGTGAGTTATTTATGCTTCCAGGACCCTGGGGTAGACATCTCAAGAGGGCTAAAGACAAACCACTGGCTGTACCCAGCCTTGAATGGGTCAGGTCGACCCTAGCCGGGTAAGGACTGTGCCTTTACCATGAATCCGCCTCAGAAGTCACAGTCTTTCTAAGCATGGAGGACTTTGGTCACACACTCTCTGGGCCACTGCTGTCAGGGCAGGTTGCCCATCCCATACCCCCTCAGCTGTCAGCCGTAACAAATTCAGGAAGCAAGAGGCTCTTGACCGTAGGAGTGGGGAAGAGCCTGGACTCCAGAGCCAGGATCCACATCTCAGATCGGTCCTTCCAGCTGTGCATTGGGGAGGCAGCTTCACTCTTCTGTGCCTTCATTTCTTCTGGGAGTGGTAGTACCAGTGCAGGTTTCTTGGGTTTTATGAGGATTCGATCAAGTAAAAACACGGGAACCTTTCGAATGAGCGGGTGCGCGGGGT
Organism: Peromyscus leucopus; assembly: GCF_004664715.2. NCBI lineage: Eukaryota > Metazoa > Chordata > Mammalia > Rodentia > Cricetidae > Peromyscus > Peromyscus leucopus. The sequence continues at coordinate 47,986,674 of NC_051063.1, read as the reverse complement.
GGTTTATTACCATCAGTGGCGTTCACGATTCCCTCCTTAGACAGGGGTCTAATTGAGCGAGGTTGGCTGCAGAGCACCTGAGTGGCGGGGCTGGGAGCCCAAGCCTGACCTAAGCGCATCGTCTTTCTGCTCTCTGAAGTGGATGAACTCTTCTGCCTCTCTCTCATGCTCTGCCATCCCTCCCCTCTGCTGGGCCACACTGGATTCTGTGGCTTTTCAGTGCTGAAGTGGGGTAAGACTCCAGGGTCTCCCCTCTCTCCTCCAGGCCCAGGCCCAGCAGGCAGGTGGACAGTGAGCATGAGAGACATTCAGCAACGACAGCCAGCCTGAATCTCTTTCTTCCTTCTGGTTCCAGATCTGGAGATCACAGTGCCAATCCGGCACTCACAGCTGCTGCCTGGAAAAGTGGAGTTTGGAGTGTATGAGAGCGGCCCCAGGAAGAGCGTGTTTCCCCCCAGGACGGAGCTGAGACGTGGAGACTGGAAAACAGACAGCATGTCCAGTACAGCAAGTGAGCAACAAGCCAGAGGCATCCTCAGGACTGTGCTCCAGCGGGCGCTTGCAGGCTTTGACAGACACTCGTCTGTCTGTCTGTCTATTTCAAGACAGGGTTTCTCTATGTACCTTTTAGCTGTCCTGGAACTCACTCTGTAGACCAGGCTGGCTTCGAACTCACAGAGATCCTTCTGCCTCTGCCTCCTGAGTGCTGGGATTAAAGGTGTACACCATCACGGCCCGGCTTGGCAAACACTTCAGGAGCCCAAGATCTCAACTGAGACCTGATTTGGTTTTGACAGGTGTGAAGTATGTAGACTTGTCAGCCTGTGGCATTTGCCCAATGGTGTGATATAATTCTTAGAGTACTTTCTTTTTGTAGATAGCTGATCCTAGTGGTTGTCAGCAGAGGTGTGGAGACGCAGCCCTGCACTGCTCCTCATGTCCCTTACTTTTCCATCTTTCTCTCTTGCCTTATAATAATTCTTAGCATTGATTGGGCATTTACCGAAAGTGAATTGTTTTCATCGATCATTTAATGACCACAAAACCTCCACAGTGTAAATTCATGACCTCTTTTTGCCGAGGAGGAAGTGTTCAGGCTTAGTGCCTTGTCCCAGGTTGTATCTAGTAGAGCTGAAGGGGGCTGAGATTTGAACTCGGTCTGGAGCCAAGCCAGAGCTCTCTGCCGCTGTTCCTGCTTCTTCCCCAGCTGTGCCAAGGGGAGGCCAAGGGCATCTCTTGAGAGCTGTAGACAACAATGGACTCAAATTTGACAAGTCCAACTTCTGCACGGGTGGTTCAGCATCTAATTAGGACCCATCGTTGTTTTGGTGAGGAAGCATGAATGGGCGTCTGATTGTGACAGACAAGACCTGGTGTGCAGGCTGCAGAGCACGGGACTCCGTTTCGTATCCTGGGCTGCATTTGCTGACATGCTGGCTTCACGAGCACCATACATTGAATATCTTGTCTGCCTTGTACTTCACTGTTATCAAAAAAAAAAAAAAAAAAAAAAATGAAAAGGTGATGAAAGACAGAGAGAAGATTTCAGGACTCAGGTCTCCTTAGAAGTCAGGCAGAGAATCCACAAATGGACGTAGGTTAACAGACTATCCAAACCACTTGTGATCTTTTTTTACACCCCAGCCTCCTTGAGAATTCACTGTGTGTTCTGGATCTGTTTCCCAGAAAAACCTGTCTGTCTGGACCCCTCCACATACAAATCACATACATGCACACATACCTACAAACACCTATACATGCACACATGCACAATTTTCCTTACCCAAGGACACAGGTCGAGAATCCTCACTATATAGATTTTTTTCCCAGAGAGGGAAATTCTTTTGCTAAAGGTTAAACAGCAACAGCCAGGTGACAGTAGAATCCAGCTTGTCTCTCTTACCTAATAATCCTCACACCTTGACCTGTGGAAACACATCCAAAGCCTGTCATGTGACTACATGGGAATGTAGACTGGACAAGAAGACAATTTCCCCACATGTGATGGGGGCAGTAATGTATGTCTAAAGACTGCCTGTGCCAAAGGCAACTTGAGACTCCCACCAATTCTGATATTAGAAGCAGGAGAGCATTCCCAGGGATCACAGGCTGCAGAAGAAACTAGAGGCACAGGAGAGAGGAGAGATGTGCTAGAACCTTCTCTTGTGGGGGCTCTGCTCTCCATGGCAAAAGGGAGCCATAGTTGTGAAATCTTAAAGACAAATATGAAATGCTAGGTTTTGTGGTTTTTTTTTTTTTTTTTTGGTGTGAGGTGCTGTGATTGGAAAGTTGTTCTCTGTGTGTTTCACTTTGGGATAGCCTGCAGTGAGGACAGGGTGGACCAAGTGAGTTGTTGACCAGAAGTGGCTAGCTTGTGGGGCTAGGAAGTGCTAGTTAATGCCAGACCAAGGGCATACACTCTCCTTTGTGGCTACGGATCAGGGCTGGTTCTTGGGGGTAGTTTCTGCTGTGTAACAACCCTGACAAACTTAGCTGCTTGAAAGATAACCATTTATTTGTGCCCAATCCCACAGCCTGGGCACAACTCCAGAAGGAATGGCTTGTGCCTTCTGTTAGTAAATTGCAAAAACTCTGGGCTTGGTGTCCCAGGTTTCAGCACCAAAATGTTAGTAAATTGCATGTTTTGCAACTCTGTGGGTTTGGTGTCCTGGGTTGTGGCACCAAAATGTTAGTAAATTGATGGCTGAAACTGCAAGGAGACAGTTCAGCCCTAGAGGGTGAAGTATCCTGGATACCTTGAGCTACTCAGAACAAGAGTTCTGCCCTGAAGGTGTCCCGGACACCTGGAGCTGTTTAGCACAGCTCTAATGGCTGGGACTGCAAAGAAACAGCCCAACCCTGGAAAGGAAGGTTTTCTGACTTCTCAGGAGAGTCAGGCCTGGAACTACTTCAGCAAGGAAGGGTATCCTGACTCTTCGGGAAAGTCAGGGAATCCTGACACTTCGGGAAAGTCAGGATATACCTGGTGTGATGGGGGATGTTCTCCCCACAGGACACAGCAATCCTGCTCCTCTCCTGGAGAGCCTCAATCTCTGGCTCAGTGATACCAGCTCTCTCTTGCTCAGTCTACTATGGGACATCTTAGCAAGGTTCTTCTGTTCAGCTCTCTCTTGCTCAGTCCACTATGGGATGTCCCAGCAAGGTTCTTCTGTGCACCAGTGAATGAAGGTCTTCACCCAAAACTCTTTTGAGAAAGAGATTTATTTGGGAAGGAGGAGTCCAGGAGAGTGGCCGCCTCTACCAGGGTGGAGAGAACAGCTCCCTTTTTAACTGACTAGGAAAGGCGGTTTTTACAGGAAGTCTAGTGGGTGGAGTCAACTCCAGGCCCAGGGTTCTACTATCCTGCTCTGTGATTGGTTGGTTGGTTTCACAAGTCAGTTGGGCAGGGGCAGAGATGGCTCTGATCTGAGCTAAACTGTTTCTCTCACTGGCCTTATCTGAGCCATCCTTCCCTAGTTCTGGGCTCCAGGGTCAGGTGGGTTTCTTTAGCCAGCCCCTTCCCCTACACCTTCTCCACGTTCAGTGAGCAAGAGTCACCCGGATGACTGTAATCAGCTGGGGCATGCCGAGTAGCCTCATATTCTCCAAGGCCTCACTCCACACAACCTTTAACTCAGCAGCCTGAACTTCTTACAAAGCAAGGGCATCTGGGAAAAGAGGACAAGCCCATTGTGCAAGGGCCTGCCAAGCTCTGGCTTTTGTCACACGTGCTAATGTTCTATTGGCTAAAGCAGGTTGGGTGGCTGAGTCTGGAGGGCACACGAAGGCATGGGCACTGATGGGGGGTGATGTTCACTGTGTGGGGGGTGTCACTAAAGATTAGTGTACTGCCTTAAAATTAAAGACGACGACGATGAGATGCCAGCTTCTATCAGATGGTTGCCCTTTGCCAGCCCCATGATAAGCATATCCCTGTGTGACCTAGTTCATCCAGGACAGTAAAGCTTGTAGTTTCTAGATAACCGTTAGGGGCTAGAAAACATGCCTGGAGTCTTTTGGCAACTGAGCAGAGGATCTGGGAGTCATATCCAGATTTGACTGTGCTGTTACCCAGGGGAAGCACCGTCTTCCAAAGAGAGCAAGTTCACTGGCAGGGAGGGGGAGTGGGGGAAGCCGGACTTGGAGCCACCAGCTGCCCTTTACCCAGGAGTCACACCCTGCGAGCACCACTATTTTTATTAAGACACAGCTGTCATCTCTTGGGATCCACAGAAAGGCAGTTGCAGGTTAAACCTGGTTATAACTAAGTAATTAAGACCCAGTAATTAGTGATATGTTTAAGAGAACAAAAGCTTGATTGTGGAACACTGTTTACTTTCTTGTAGATTATCTGGCCCAAGGGTTATATGGCCATCCCCCCCCCCCTCTTATATACTCACCGGAGACAGAAAGATGAAAAGAACCAGATCCTGTCTGTTGAGGCTTGTAATGGAGGAAAGTACAAAAATAGCATGAGTTAGATGCTAGTCTGAGCCTTCGTCCCAGAGATGCGACACTGTCTCCCTCCCCCTGCCACGAGAGCAGAGTATGGGGCCAAGACCAGAGGGTGCTACCAATTGGGTAGCCTAGGGAACTACGGGTCAGTCATGAGCCCAGAGGGGAGATACTACCAGGGGGCTGAAGTTTAGAGGCAAACTTCGTGGTTATAGGTTTAGAAATGCCAAGGGAAGGGAGAGTGGGAGCTGATGAGTGTGAATTTCCAGCCTGGGGCCTATGACGACTTTTACTTCTTGCTGATGGAGAATCTTCAGAACACTGTGGGGTTCACTGTGGAGACTGTGGGAGATAATAAATAGATGACACTTGAAAGCTCGGGCACAGGGCGTGGGGACCCAGAAGCTCAGGCAGGGGGCATGGGGACCCGGAAGCTCAGGGATTGTTTCTAGTCGGGGAATCTGGAGAGTTTTGATAGCATTTGTTCCAGGCATGGATTCTGAGGAGGTCTGAACCTTGGGGGCAGCAGTTGGCTGGAGGAGGGGAAGAAAGGACATTTTGGTGGGTGAGCAGGGTTATGAATGTAAATTGAATAGAAAGAGGCTGGGTCACGTGTTCCTAAAGAACAAACCAAATCCCCTGGGCTAGAGAAATATTTTTGACAGATTTAAAAATCTGCATGGAGGGCTAGAGAGATGGATCAGTGATGTTGAGCACTTGATGGTTCAATTCCAAGCACCTACATGGCAGTTCCTAGTCATCTGTAGCTCCAGTTCCATGGGACCCGATCCCCTCTTCTGACCTTGAGAGCACCAGGCACACATGTGGTATATACATATAAAGCAGGCAAAACACTCACACATAAAATAAAATGAATAAATCTAATGAAATGTTTTTAAATCTGGGGCTGGAAAAATGACTCTTCAGTTGATAGCACTTGCTACTTCTGGAGAGGACCCAGGTTCAGTTCGTATTACCCATATGACAGTTCACAGCCATCTATAACTTAATTTTCAGGGGCTCTGACACCATCTTCTAGCCTCTGTGGACAACAGGCATGCACATGGTGCACAGACATACAAGCAGACAAACACACTCATAAAATAAAAATAAATATTTTTTAAAAATTTGCCTCTAATAACACACACTTGTAAGCTCAGCGTTTGGGAAACAGAAACAGGAGGATGGCCACAAGTTCAGGGCCAGCCTTGTCTACACACCTAGCAAGCTCCATGCCAGCCACGGCTAGGCAATGAGACTCTACCTCAAAACACAAACTTAAATCTTAAAACTCATCTTCTTAGTTCTACCTGATTTTACACTGAATAACACACATTTCCAGAGAGTTCTATGGGCTAGTGCTATTTTAATAATATAGGTAATAAATTCCTAACTGAAAAGGTTTTCACACAGAATTCCTACTACCAGTGTAAATTATACTTTTGAATTTGCACTGTGCATTTCTGTTTTTGTAGTTCTGGGGATTGGACCCAGGACCTTGTGCATGCTAGCAAAAGCTTTACCGCTGAGCCACACCCACAGCCATGCCTTTTGTCTGGTGTTGGCATGTAATCTCTTATCCGAAGGTGCATCTGTGTCCTACATACACTTAATTCTTAATTAAGCACCAAGACCATGGTAACAGAACCAGCTTGCAGCTTTAGAGCAACTGAGACCCTGAGTACCGCTGCTTCTGTGCCTGTCAGATCAAAGCTCTAATATCAAATAGGATTTTCAAAGGGATTAAACGGCAATCATGCTCTGGAAAGCACTCCGCGTGCGGTAAGTCCTGGGTAAATGGTAGCTATTAAACCCAAAGTGGTCATCAGAAAGCAAACCGCTCTGTGTGATGCTGACAGAAAAACTGCACTCTAATGAAACGGCTTAAGGTGGTTACACTTTGCAGCCTCTTGTCCTCGTGGTTTGTGTACTGTTTCTGTCGCTATAAATAACTTAGTGCTGCAGCTCCACATCTCGTTTTCTCCCGAGAGAATCCACAGCCCCACTGATGTTGTTTCTGCCCTTTAGGTAGCACGAGCAACCGATCGAGCACACGGAGCCTCCTCAGCGTGAGCAGTGGGATGGAGGGTGACAATGAGGTGAGAGTCCGGACTTCCACTCTGTCTGTCTGGTCTCAGGGGTCATTTGATCACAAGAGAGAGGAATCCATGGGGGAAGGAAGCCACACACCAAAGGTCACACGTTGCAGGATGCTGTTCATATGAAATAATGTAGACTGGGAAAATCCAGAGGACAGAGTGAGGGTTGGTGGCCGGCATGGCTGGAGGGCGGAGGGAATGGAAAGAACTGCTGAATGAGTTTGGGGTTTTCCTTGCAGGTGGGGATAATGTTTTGAGACTAGATAGAGGTGGTGTCTGCATAAAACTATGAATGTGCCAAAGCCATTTTACTTTGTAATGGTTGACCTTTGGCATAAAGGAAGGAAAGAGAGGAAGGGGGGAGCATGGGTAGAGATAGATAAGTCTACCCAGACTACTGAAATCAGAAGTGGGTGTCTGCAAGAAGGAGCTGTGGGAGAGCTGGGGGTTCCAGGGGCAGTATCCTGCTGGGCCTAGATCAGGAGCCTGTCGTGCTATATGGAGCCATGGGATTGTCCTGTATGTCCAGGGTATTTGTCCTCCGATTTTGTCTCCGATTTCATCCCTCTCTGTACACTGACCTTTCCTGCATTTCTGCATGGATGGTGGCATGGTCTCCAGACAGCCAGGAGTCTCCTGAGCTGAGAGGTTCAGAGGCTCTAGAGGAAGGCCACATTGCAAGTTGACCCACTGGTGTCAGCGTCTGTCTTGACCTGTTGACCAGTGGCTGTTTTGAGCCCAAGGGGTCACGTGAGTCACCACTAACCCTGAAGACTCAGGAGAATGGGTCTTAGGGAAGGCGCTCCTGTAAACTTGCAGGCGGTATTAGCAGACAGCAGACCACATTTGGAGAAGCAAGAATTTTGAGTTTAGGCAATTTGTGACAACCTGGGTAAAGCTATGTTCCTAGACTACACCAGAAGGATGCAGAAAACTACCATTGGCACTGGGTCGGTTCCCGGGTTGGGAACAGCCTGACGATGGTGAGGGCTGTCCTTCGGTGTCCAGCTGTGGATGTCCATGTGTTTTCTGTGACAGCCACCTTTGTTTCTCATCTTGCATGCTATAGGATAATGAAGTCCCTGAAATTACTCGAAGTCGTAGCCCAGGTCCTACCCAAGTGGACGGAGCACCAGTTGTGACGGGAACACCGATTGTGACCCTTGAGAGGCCTCCCAGGGTGCCTCCTCGAGCTGCTTCACAGAGGTAACACTGAAGTAGATGTGAACTTTTCTTCTCACTCTCTTAACTGTAAAGGTGAAGAGGATTTAGGACCGTCTAAACCAAAGAACGAGGACAGAGCTAATGGAAACACCCATAGTTGACATACTTCACCGTGGTCTCCAGTAAAAAGTGATACTTTATTCTGTTGCAAATATCAATACATCATAACTTTTTGTTTGCTTCTTTTGCCATTGATTTTAAAGCAGGATTTATTTTATTTACTTGCTTAATTACTTATTTATTTATTTATTTGAGACAGGGTTTCTCTGTGTAGCTTTGGAGCCTGTCCTGGAACTCACTCTGTAGACCAGGCTGGCCTTAAACTCACAGAGATCCACCTGCCTCTGGGATTAAAGACGTGTTCCACCACCACCTGGCTACTTATTTATATATTTTTAAATCAGGTGTAGGTAGGTGTATCTGCATGTGGGTATGTGCACATGGACTCAAGAGAGGCCAGAGACACTGGATCTCCTGGAGCTAGAGTTACAGAGAGTTGTGAACCACGTGATGTGGGTACTGTGAACCAAACACAGATCCTCTGGAAGAGCAACAACTGTTCTTATCTGCTGAATCATCTCTCCAGCATCCTGCTCTTGATTTTTTTAAGATGGGGCCTCACTATGTAACCCAGGCTAGTCTCCAGCTCTCAATCCTCCTGCCTGAGCCTCCTGAAAGTTAGGATTATGGGCATGAACCACCATGCCTGGCTTAGTTGCTCACACTTTAAAGTGTGATGTGAATATAACTATCAGCTCTTAAAATAATTTTTTTAGTTTTATGTTTTATTTTTTTTTTTCATTTTTGTGTATACATGTGTCTCTCTGTGTGAAGCACCACATGTATACAGGTACCCATGGAAGCCAGAAATGGTATTGTTCCCCTGGAACTGGAGTTACAGGTGGTTGTGAGCCACTCAATGTGAGTGCTGAGAAGAAAATTTGGGTCCTCTAGAAGAAAAGCAAGTAGTCTTAGCTGCTTAGCCATCTCTCCAGCTTCTAAAACAAATTTTAGTTTTTTATTCATATGTGTGTATGTATATACATATTTGTGTGTGAATGTCTTTTCCACTGAACCTAGAGCTTAGAGATTGGCTATACTGGCTGGCTGGCAAGCGCTCAGGGTCCTTCTGTTTGCCTCTCCTGCTGGGATTACAGATGTGTGTGGCTATGCCCAGGTTTTTGTAGGAATGCTAGGGATCCAAACTCAGTTCCCGGTTCTTGCATTGCAAGTACTTTAACAAATGAATCATCTCCTTGGCCCCCTGAATAATTTGTATCTGTCTGTCTAGAAATCAGCTCATAGTATTGACTTCCCTCGGCTGTATTGAGGGTTCTGGGCTTCTCAGGAACAGAAGATAAAATGAGAAGTAAAAATGAAGGCAAAGACCAGACTGGTCTGGGGGTGAGCAAGGCTCTGGACCACTCTCATGGGGTTAAGGGTCCTGCTATCACTCATGAGCTTGGATGAGTTATTTACCTTTTGTGTACCTCACTATTCTCATCTATAAAATGGAGTTACCAATTGAACTTCCTCATGGAGTTGTGAGGGTTGAGTCTGTGGCCTGTGGTGAGAGATGAGGAGTATGAGGATACGTTTGTACAGGAGAGGAACAGACATCTGGGGGTTCGAAGATGACCCCAGACTCGTGAGACTCACTTAGTGGGCTCCTATGTACGACTGGGTTCAGTTGGCATAGGGGCCTCGGGAGGAACATTCTTTGTGGTCTGTGAAGTAACAGAAAACATGGTTCAAGCGGGCTAGTAGAGCTGCCATGCAGAAAGGAGGGCTTGGATGTGAAGCCCAGGCTTGTGCTAGGGGGTCCATTCTTTGATAGTTAGAATACAGTGTGTTAGAAAAGAGGAAGGTTTTTTGCATATTTAAATGAAAATAAAGCTCATCTGTGGGATTTGCTGAGAAAAGTGCAACAGAAAGGCCTTCTGTCTGGCGCTCTGTGCCTCTCAGTCTCTCTCCACTTTTGCCTCTGCTTGTTGCTGCCTCTCCAGCTGCTCCCAGCGACATTCCTATACTGACACCTGCTGCATGAACATCTGACAGCCCCAACCTGCGCTGCAATCATAGGCATGTTTCCCTGGCACAGCCTGGGAGATACACATCAGGACAGTCCTACTCCCAGAAGGAGTGCGTGTGATAGCTCAAGCCTGTGCCCTGGCTTTGTATTATGATGTTTGAAAGTTACTATGCATTTGGTATGCGAGTCGGAGGGCCGGGTGCTTTGCAGGAGTGATTACGGTAATAAATGCTGTTATTGAATGACTGCTTTCTCTGTGACAGTGTTTATGTCAAGCACACTAAGTGCATTACTTACTTAATGCCCTCCAAAGCCTGTTCTAGAATTATCACAGATGTAGAGGCTAAGGCTAGGAACGGGTGGAGAGATGCTCTGGTTGATAGACTTGGCTTTCTAGTCATTATGTTACATACACTTGGTCAAGAAAATCTAGGTGTCAGGAAGGAGGATAGCCAAGGTCCAAGACTTTCTCATCCCTGAAGGTTGAGAACGCTGGAGCCCCTTGTCTAATTGTAGCAAGAGATGGGGCGGCAAGCTTGAAAATGGAGCCATAGGCTCCTGCAGGGTTTTGTTATTGTCGTTGAGATTGTTGTCATTGTTGTTAATGGAAGAGAAAAGGAGCGCAGTCAGGGAAACAGCTCCCAGAAATGAAAAGATGGAAATTGTATGAGAAGAGGCGGGGGATGGGTTGTCTGGGGAGCTGGGAAGTGGGCTGTGATAAAGATGGGGCGAGCATAGGACTAAAACACTTCGCCAAACAAACGGTGTTTGTGGAGACCTGCAATTAACAGAACTCAAGACTTGTGCGCATTTTGGGTTCGCAAAGGATCTGCAAGTTTGTGCTTGCATTATAAGGGTGTGTACAGGTTTCAGGATAAAAGTGAGGCGGTCTTTGAGCAGAGAATAGAGTGAGTCCCTCTCTGTCTTGAATGGCTGACCTGCTGATAGACACAAGGGAGGCTGACTACACCCTTCTGATAACCTGTAATCCCACATTGTCCTCAACTTTCTCCTCTCTCTGGTACAACCTCAGTTCCACATGACCCTAGCTTTGGCCAGTTCTTCTGCTGATTTCACTTACTGTTCACAGAGCCTCAGTTGTTGCCAGTAGACAGCCTGGGGCCTCCATCTCCACTTTCTGCTTCCTGCTCTTTGCTGGGGACCTGAACTCATATGTCCCATGGGTGTCTCAGATATAGCCAAGCATCAGACTCACCAAGCTACCCTCTCCTTTCCATCCCAAGCGACTTCCTCATGAGTTCCCAAGCCTGGGGCAGAGACACCATTCTCCCCCTTTCCCAAGTCCCAATGCTGGGAATCCATTTGGATTCCCACCTCCCTCACAGCTCCACATCCAGTGTCTCTCCAGGCACTGTCCATTCTGCTGCTCTTTCAGCAATCAGACGTGCTCCCCTTCCCATCTACCAGTGTCTGGTTCATCCTCGAGACCCACACTTACCTCACTGCCCTGGGGGTCCCTCCTCCACTCTGCAATCAGGCACACGTTCTAGAACAGAAGCAGCTGATGATGCCATTTCCTGGAGGAACTTCAGAATTGGATTCTGTGTGTTTTAGTGTGTCCTGGCCCTGTCCAGCTGCAAGTTGCTTCATTCTTCTGTGCTCATCCATCTTCCACCACTCAGATGTTCTCAGGAACGTACTCTTTCTCCAGTACAATTTCTTCCTTTCCTTGAAAGGTTCTCTCTCTACTTCCTTCCATTTTCTGTATATCCTTTAGTCCATGCATCCTTCTAGGAAGCTTTTGCTGACAGACCCACACTGTGTGACTCTTCTCCTTTGGGTTCTCTAGTCTATTACATCCCATATTACAAACATTGTTTATGTTTCTCTCCTCAAAACGATAGTGACCTCTGTGAGAGCAGCAATTATGTGCACCCCTCTGAGGATTCCTTGTTTTGTTCTTGTTCCTTTTTATTTTTTTAGACAAGGTCTCTCTTTAGCCTGGAGCTTGCAGAGTAGGCTAGGCTGAGTGGCCAGCAAGCCACAGGGGTCCCTCTGTCTCTGTCTCCCCAGCACTTTGATTACAAGCACCCCACCATGACGTGCCCAGGTTTTTACGTGGGATTCAGCTCAGATCCTCACACTTGCATGGCAAGTGCTTAAGTCAATTGGCTATCTCCCCAGACATAGAAATTTCTTTTGATTATATATTTTTTCTGTTCTTTTCCATGTCTGGCATAGTAACCGACACATATTGAGAACTTAATAAATACTTGTTATGTAAAGAGAGTGGTATTGCTTGGGTTGGACTTCCTAAGTTCTTGTGCAATTAGCCATCAAGCCAGGTGTGGTGCCTGTAAATCCCAGCACTACGGAGGCTGAGGCAGGAGGATTGTCAGGATTGAGGCTGACCTGGACTATGTAATAAAAGGCTGTTTCAAAACAAAGCAAAGCAAAAAAACCCAGTTAACTGCTAGGGAATTTGAAAGTTACATTAGATGGTATGTCCAGGCACATTAAGGCATACCTGCTAAAGTCCCGCTTTCAAAGAACACCGCCATCATCAGGGTTGCTGGGTTCTTGAGCCAAACTCATCACCAGTGAAAACTCACCCTGGAGTAAAAGTAGCCAGTGTGCAGGTGTCTCCAGCTTTGGCTTCTCGGCGTCTGAGAAGGCAGTCTGCACAGACCGCTCCCAGTTTGGACATAATATCCTTCCATTTCCATGGTCTGGTATACCTGTTGTCATGAATTCATCTCCCTGAGACAGGGCGTCTGATCTTTTGCTGGAGCGGTCCATGAGAATGAAACTAAATTGATGTGCTTGCAGCTGTGTCAATGCGACAGGAAGATGAGAGAGGGGACCAGAGGGCATAGGGACTGTCTCACAGAGGAAGACAGACTGAAAGATGTATGGGGAAAGGTCTAAGACTAGACCATTTATCTTCATAGTGAGATTTCCAGCTTAACTTTCGGAGCACCTGCTCTAGGCCAGACACAGTGCTGCTGACTGATTTCCAAGTCATCTCTAAGTGCCCACGTACCTCGATTGGGCAGATGAGAAAAAAGGCTCAGGCTCATCCAAGTTCAATTTTACACACACACACACACACACACACACACACACACACACACACACACACGAGAGAGAGAGAGAGAGAGAGAGAGAGAGAGAGAGAGAGAGAGAGAGAGAGAGAGAGAGAGAAGAGAGAGAGGAGAGAGGAGAGAGGAGAGAGAGAGAGCGCTGTATATGTCAATATCCACACTTAGCTGTCCCTTAAGGTCTGAGCTGTGCCTATCGAACAGTACAGCCTTCCGATTTTGCCCCGTGTCTGTCTCATGCACACATATACAGTGCGGCTTGATAGCCCATGCTCTTACCTGCTGTTTGCCACACACAGGAGTGTGAAGTGTGGGCAAATGTTTGTAGAAAGGAAGGAATGACCTAAGCTTGCTTAGGTGGTATGGCCTAACCCATAGTTCATAGGGCAGGAGACTGGGAGACGGAAGGACACATTCTTTTGTTTTCACTGGATAAATTCCAGCAATTCAGCGACAAACACACCAACCCCTCTACTCCTGGGGACCAGAGCAGGCCTCCTGTGGACACCTGTGGTTATTCTTTGCCATGTCTGACTCCCTCTCTTGTTCCTGAGACAGCCCTGCCATTTCCAACTCTTGTCATTTCCTTGACCTGTTCAAAAGCGGTGTTCAGGAGGCATTCAGCAAATATTTACTCATAGATTCATTCAGTCATGGACTATGCAGCTCCAGGGTTACATAGTTCAATTACAGCACCCAACAAAGCTCTCTTTCTGGATGTATTGATTTGCTTCCTGGAGATTAAATATTGGTTTTACAGCACACACGTAGAAATATCATCTGCAATCATTGAACCGATCTGTAAATAGACCCACCCTGGTCTACCTGGAATATCACTTAGGACTTTACAAAAATCCAAGCAGAAGAACATGAAGAGGGGCTTTTAGGTGGGCACGCACACAGTTGGAACAACCCTTAATGATCCAATGAGGAAGTCAGAAGCTGGCATTGGAATTCTGTCCCTCCTTCAGCTGGCTTCACTATGATAGTGAGTCTCTACCCAGGCTGCCTATTGGAATGACTGGCATTTTAACATCTAGACTCTATTGTTATTTAGGTACAACAAAGTCAACAGAAGAGGAGACAGCTGCTATTGAAAAGATAGTTTGCTGGATTCATGGTTCTCTGGAGCAGGGGGGCACCACACCACTGGGGTTCATTCTGGGACACATGCATGTTGGTCTGGAGGCAGAGGGGACAAAGGTCAGACATGGACATGAGCTTTTCATTGTGGTTCTCATGAGAAACAGTGAGTAGGGAGGGTCACATAGACCTGGGATCCCTAGTTTGGATAATTGTAATAGGTGCTGAAGCAGTGGGACTATTTCTGTTTGTCTGGGAGCTGACCCTGGGATGATAAGGGCAAATTGATAGTGGTTCCAAGGAGGCAATTGGGGCATTAGTTATCTGAGAGAAGTGCAGTCCCTCCAGGGTCAACAAGACCCAAGGGTGATAAAGCAACAGAAAATAAAAGGCTTACTTAACCAAGGGCTTTGTGACATGGATACTGTTGAAAAGTTTTTGTATTAAGTTCAAGAAATTGTGATGAATGGAACTGGAGCCTGGGAATTGGATTTGTCACTAGCTCCACTGGTGATCCTTATGTTCAGGGACTAGAAACCATGACATCTATGTCATTCAGACATCTGTAGTGTGTCTTGACTCCTTAACTAAAGGAGGTGTCTTTTGCATAGCTCTTCAAAGTAGCCACAGGTTGTGGATACTCGAGAATGCTTTGATTTGGTTAATTTTTGAGAGTTGCTTTATCTCTCCTTGCAGGCCTCCAACCCGGGAGCCCTTCCATCCTCCTCCACCGGTTCCCCCGAGAGGTCGCTGATTTCACCTCCTAAATCCAGCCTGCTTCAGGACTTTTAAGACTTGCAGTTTTCAGCCTGTTGATAAAGTCTTCCTCTTGAGTATTCTGCATGACTACGGACCTTAACAGCCACCAACACTGATGTTGCAGCCCTGCTGGTTTGGGTGTTCGTTGAAGACATTAAGGCATGGTGGAATCTGAGACTAAAGACTTTGTTCAAGGTCGCCAAGGATACTGGTTCACGTTCTTGTTTGCCAAACGGATGAAGACTCTATCAAAATACTTACCTCTCATATCCTATAGCAGGAGGCTAACAGGATGGATGGAAACGTACTTAACAAATGAGCATACTGTAGTAAACATGGATTAGTCCATACATACCGGCTAGTCCAGCCTAGTTTCTAGGAGGGATTATAGCACTTCCAGCAAAAGAAGTGGCCCAACTCTGAAGCAGTTCTTCCACATTTCTGTGTATGTGCTGGGGCTGGTCACATAACAAAAAACTTCAACTGATTTTAGAAAGGGGTCAGACCGGATTCCTTTCCCACTGTTGGCGTCTGAGGTCCCCCAGAAGTATGGAACTAAGAGAAGGCAGGTGGTTCTATGCCATCACACTTTTCCCCCTCTTACATGTGTATGTGTATGTTTGTATGTCTGTGGAGACCAGGGGCAGGGGCAGACGTCTTCACCGGCCCCTCTCCATCTGTTCACTGAGGCAGAGTCTCTCAACTGGACTCAGGGATTATTGACACAGCTAGTCTAGCTTGCTCCAGGGATCCTGTCTCCACTCTCCTGGAGCTGAGATCCATGCCCCCTTGACATCTGTGTGGATGTGGGACTCTGAGCTCAGGTCCTCAGGCTTGAACAGAAGCACTTTATCTAATGACCCATCTCCCCAGCCCGTCACCACATTTTCTGTCTCCATGAGCCAATCCTCTTTTAAGAACTCCCCAATGTAGAAATATAAGCATACCTGACTATCAACTGGCCTTCCAGAAGTTTCCCCCTTACATATCACTCAGGCATGGGACTACCAGGTACTGCTTTCATTTTGGGCATTTATACCTCAGTATGCTGTCAAACTAGTCATTTGCCAGGAAACCACTGAAAACGGCCAGAACCAGAAGCTTGAGGTACTAGGTATCCATTTATAAGTCTGTGGCCTTTATAGTTCTGGCCATAAAGAAAGAGAAGGACCCTTGACTTTTTCTCTCTTGAGGAGCCTGAAGTGGTGGGAGAAAAAGGCTAAAATATTTTCTCTCAGACTTACTACTGTTACTATGTACAGTTACTATTAGGCCTGGTCAATATGTGCAGAGAGCAGAGAACTGGAGCCATGCTATGAATTGTGAGTTCCTGTTCTGTAAATCTACCTTCAAATCACAGATCCTTAACCTCACCTGTACATACAGCAAACTTATCAGAAGCATTTCTTTGTAAAAGGCACAGGCAATATGGTTGTTTCTCATGAAATCGTTGTCCAATCCCACATAGATGTTAGGATTATTGATCTGTTCCTGTGTATTCTTACTGGGTCCTTTTCTCTTAATTAAAGGCTCTTCTTCAATCTCATTCCTCCGTCGATCACTTCCTGAGCTTAACTTCTGGGGGACCCTTGAGTTGTTGTGTGTAAAGCCCACCATTGATCATGTCTACCGTGTGAGAATATTTTCACAAAGTATCCCATAGAGAACCTGGAACACGGTGATCATTCTGCAAATGTGCTCCTTCAACCCTCCTGTCACTTGTTTGGGAGAAATAAGAGACGATCACACAAAAGAACAAAAAATGACAACATTGGCGTGGTTGTCTTCCAGTTGTTTATGGCCTCCATCTTGAGGATTTTGATAAAAGATTGATATCTCTTTATTGTAAGCCCCTTTTTGGAAACCCAACTTAGGTTTGTGTACATACTCTGGCAACAAGTTTGGTAATAACATGGCAAGGCCAGCCAATGGTATTAGCATCGTGTATACATGGCATTGTTTGTGCAATGTTTGGATATATAATTGTATTTTATTCTTGTCTTAAAATAAATAGAAAACAAAATTGAAAGTGCTTTTTGAGGACCCGGGTCTGATGAATGTGATACACTTGGGAGGGACATAGACCTGATGCGAATCCCGAGTGGCCAGTCTGAAGTCCTGAGGGGACAGCCACTGCACCATCAAGCTGGTCTGAACAGTGTTATCAAAAAATGTTCCTAATGGTGAGAATGAATTCTTATTACTTAGAAATAGAACCACACATCAAAGCACATATTTATTCACCCTTTATACACACAACATACTTACCTACATGTTTAGGAATATGTTTTATATAATAAAAACATGGAGCCGGGCAGTAATGGCTTACGCCTTTAATCTCAGCACTTGGGAGGCAGAGGGAAGTGGATTTCTGTGAGTTCGAGGTCAGCCTGGTATGGTGATATTTTATTTGTACTGAAATGTAATTTTAATTTTATGTTAATAAAGTTGCCCTGGGGTCAGAGCTATTAGAGCCATAGCAAGAGTGTGGTGGTTAGAAGAGCTAGGTAGATTTCTGTGTGTTCAGGGATACAGCCAGTATTGGAGACATACGCCTTTAAGACCTGGAGGGCGGTACTTACAGGCAGTGATGAGGCAGTCATGTGGTTGGGTTTACAACCAATGAGAAGGCAGAACAGAAAGACTAAACACAGACAAACAGGAAGTAGCTCTCTCTCGGGGAAGTTAGGAGCACTGCAGGAGGTAAGATTTTATCTCTGAGCTCTGACCTCTCGGCTTTCTCTCTTTTACATTGGCTCTGTGTTTTTTATTTTAAAAAGACAATTGGATACATCTACAGCCTGGTCTACAGAGTGAGTTCTGGGACAGCCAGAGCTGTTACACAGGGAACCCCTCTGTGTGTGTGCGTGTGTGTGTGTGTGTGTGTGTGTGTGTGTGTGTGTGTGTGAGAGAGAGAGAGAGAGAGAGAGAGAGAGAGAGAGAGAGAGAGAGAGAGAGAACACCATGGATTTTTTTTTTTTTAACACAGTGAGGACCAGAACTACAGTATAAGCAGGCATGGGAAGAGATGGTCTCTAGATCTTCTCTCTGGTACATTGACAATAGTTCTTCTACCATTTTCCTTCCTCAAGATTTTACCTCAAGTGTTCACGGCAGTTACATTTGCTCTTAACTATCGATAGAAGCAAACTGACCTCCAGTAACCCAGTCAGCCAGCACCTTTCCTTCATCTTGTGTTAAAATTTAGGCGCAGACAGCCAACTACATGAGTAACAAAGTATGAAGACTGAGAGACTAAATGTGAACGAGAGGTTGGCCTTCCCAGCAAATAATTTAATTCGACGTATGTACCAGATGCCGATGACCCTTGGTGCTTCGCTGTGGCCATACAAAGAACGTGCCTCCAGACCACTCTGATGACTGATTTTACAGATCAAGCAGATACTTACCTTCCTGATCCTTTGTAATTAAAGACAAACAAACACAAGGGCTAGCCTAGCCAGCCCACTCATGCCCGGATAGAGTCCTCTCCTCCATGCACCAGGGAAGCAAGGGGATATTCTGAGCGCCTCCTTCAGGAAGTAGTGTGCAAGTTCCACCTGCTTCGTGGAGAAAGTCATAGTAACAGATTTGTTTCTGAGAAAGATGAGGGATAAAATCTGAAATTGGAGGACTGCCTGGAAAATATTTGGGTGTGTATGTAAATTGTTTTTTTGGTTTCCAAGCAAGTTAGTTATTAAGAATATGAAATGGTCTCCATTCACTCCTGCTGGCCAGACACCAGGCAGGTGAGAGGATGAGTAGGAGGCTGTAAGATGGTTTACAATTCTCAGGCACAACTTGGAATTCATTTTCTCAGAAAAAGGAAGGTTCCCAGGCTGGCCCGCCAAAGCTCATTTAATCCACAGAATAGAAGACAGTTTTATCTTTCTGCACCATAAGAGTCAGCGTGGTAGAAGGACGAGAATCTTCATTTGGCAGGCAGGAAGCTTGGCTTGTATTTCAGTCAGCTGCCCACGGAGGAGTTCACATCACGACTTCACAGCAGCGCGCTGCGTCACCTCTGAAGCACAGAACTGTGCAGTCAGTAATGCTCCAGGTCGCCTCGAGTCTGAAAGACTGAGGCCAAGGTAGGGAACCCCTTCTGAAGAAGCCTAATGGAGTCATCACCACTTAAGTAGCCAGGATCTTTGTGTGGGGGTGGGGTGGGTGGTGGGAAGAAGGAGAAGGCAAGGAGACAGGATCAAACTCAGGGCCTTCCTTCCCTCATGCTGTGCAAGTGCTCTACAATTGAGCAACCTCCACCCCAAGAGCTTTATTTATATGATGTGACAGCTGCTGTTTCTTACTTTTTATCATCTTAATAGATTGACTGATTAAACAACAAGAACTGAGGGAAGGCAGAGTGTGAGGCTGAGTCCCTACGGTCCCAGTATCCTAGAAGCAGAGGCAGAACATAGTGAGCCAAGGCTAGCAGGAATTGCATGGAGACTCTTTCTTGAAGAACTCAAAGCAAACAACCACCACCACCAAAACCCAAATGAAACTGAGTCAGAGACAATGAACTAGAAACCACACAAAGAAATTAATGATCTTAATTGCTTTTCAGTCTCCAAATTAAAGTTGTTTTTTCCCATTTGTGTGTCTTCTTTTTTTTTTGGGGGGGGGGTTGAAGGGTCTGTACCACAGCACAGTTGTGGAGGGCAATTTGTGGGAGTTGATTCCTTCCTTCCACCTTGTGATTCCAAAGAGTCAAACTCAGGTCATCAGGGTAGAGAGCACCTTTGCCCTCTAAGCCGGCTTTCCAGCCCATACAACTGAATGTTTTGACTGATAGCTCCTAAAGAAAGGACTCACAGCAATAATGAAGTTCTAGAACAGTTCAGCTAGACAGAAAAAGTAGTGTTGGCAAGGAGCAAGTACCCTCCCTTCATCTTCCTAAGGTGACTGCCAAGACAAATATGAAGGAGAAGGAAGAAACAGAAGTTGAAGGAGCCAGGAGGCAATGTGCCGGTAAATCCCAGGATTTCCATGAGGCTGAGGCAGGAAACATGGTTAATTCCAGGTCAGTCTAGGCTATGTGGAAAGAGCCTGTATTATCAAAACAGATAAGTAACAAGCAAACACCCCAAACACCAAAGACTTGTCATGTAGATCAGTGATAGAGTAGTGTCTAGCATGCCCAAGTCTGGGTTCAATTTCAGCACAACCAAAGATACATGTGTATATGTATTTGATTGAATGAATTGGTCTTTTGAGACAGAGTTTCACTATGTATCCCTGGCTAGCCTGGAGCTCATCCTGAGTTCATAGTGGAGGCTTATCTCTGGATGCGGGTAGACAGGCCTGTGCTACCAAACTGCCTTGAGAAGGTAATTTCTTTCTAAGGAAAGTGTAACTGAGGAAGGAAACCAGAGGATGCACTATCATTTGTACCCTAAGACCTTGATGATTTTGTTCATCCAGAATAAGAATAAAAGACTGAATTTGTGGTTTTTCTTACTTGTTTCGTGGGTCCTCAGCTCTTTAAATAAAATTGGATCTAGTAAAAATGTTACAGAAAGAGCCTGAACTATCATCAAGAGGTGGACTTTTATTACTTGCATTTCTGCCCTCTAAGTGTCAGGGAATGAGGTTAATCTAGAAGAAGTGGATAAAATAAGACATTCATAATTCTCATTCCCTGGTCTGGCAAAATATCTTTTTTATTTTATTTTATTTTATTTTATTTTATTTTATTTTATTTTATTTTATTTTATTTTATTTTAGTGCTGTGGATGAAACCCAGAGCTTTCTGCACGCTAGGTCAGCGCTCTACTACACCCTAGCCCCCAAACTAATTTTGATGGTGTCCCTGAGCTCTTCTGGTTCAGTCTTGAGTTTATCAGATTTCAAGGAACTTGGAAGCCACACTTGTTTTTCTCTAATCAGTTCTTTTATCTCCGAATCCTTCCTCCTGCACCTGTCATTACCACAGTTTTATTGACTGATGACACACACCAGAGTTCTTGGCACACAGTAAATGCTCAATAGCGTTATTGAACTGGTGATCTCATCTGTTCTTTCTGCCACAAAATTTCCCCAAATTCTCCACAGAGATGAGGTGTCTCCTTCTTTTACTGCCGATTCCCGTTACCACTTGGGGAGCACTTATATGAGCAATCACATTGTGCATTTTGTTTTTTCGGGTTTTCGAGACAAAGTTTCTCTGTGTAACAGACTGGCTGTACTGGAACTTGCTTTGTAAACTAGGCTGGCCTCGAACTCAAAGAGATCCGCCTGCTTCTGCTTCCAAAGTGCTGGGATTAAAGGTGTGCGCCACCACTGCCTGGATTGCATTGTGCATTAAAAAAAAAAAATGCCCTGCCTATTCTTTAACATAAGAGTTCCTAATTTTAAATTTATACTTCCCATATACTTCCTAATTTTACTTGTGTTCTTTCCACCTCCAAGCATTTGCCAGCCTAGTGTCCCCCACAAAACCCAGCAAAAGCTTATGCCTCAAATCTCGGAGGCTAAAAGGCTGGTGATGATGGATGTTTAAGAAACTGCTCATCCATCTCCATGCGGCACTCCTGCTGCTTGCTCTTCAATTGCCCATCATCGCTTCATTCAAAGGCAGTGATTATTCATTCATGGAGCCTTTGCCGAGCCTCCACTATGAGCCAGTCACCGTGCTAGGTGCTCTGGAAGATATACAAAGATGAATAAGATGCTTTTTCTGATTTCAGTAGCAATTACTAAAGTAAGATTCATAAGCAATTAATCATGCACTGCCTTGTGAGATCTCTTATACTAGCTGGAAAGCATTTTTTAAATACTGCTGTGTGATTTGCCTTTTCACCCGTTAATGTTTTCGTTCTGCAAATAAATGTCTATGTGACAAGCACTATCTTGGCAGCTTAGACAAATGATCATCAAATGACAGTATCTGCCATCATAGCAGGTCAGACTGCAATACAGAAGAGGAACTGGGATTGGGTAGGTAGCAAGTATGATGTAACTTACCAAATGCTATGGGAATCCCAAAGAAGGGATGCTCAATTGCCCAAGAGCATGATGCAAATTCTCACTGAAGATGGGCGACTCAGCTAGCCTAGGAAGGACAGAATTAAAGCAAGGAGGTGAAGCAGGGCGTTCTAGATAAAGGAATACCAAAGGCAAAGGCTTAGGGCTGGTGAAGTAGCTATGTGGCAAGGTGCTTGCCTAGCACATAGATGGTTCTAGGGGCCATTCCCAGCACTGTATAGGTTACAGAGGCGTAAGGAACACGATGTATATTTAAGCGAAGGCAGAACACAGATATTAGTGACAGGTAAATGTTCTAGTTTGCTTTCTGCTGCTGTGTTAAACACCATGACCAACTTGGGGGAGGAAAGAGTTTATTTGGCTTACATTTCCAAGTCTCAGTCCGTCATTGATGGGAGTCAGGGCAAGAGCTCAAGCTGGAACCTTGGAGGCAAGTGCTGGCTTGCTGCCCATTGCTTCTTCAGCTTGCTTTTTCACACATCCCAGGACCACCTGCCCAGGGGAGCACTTTCTCTATGGGCTTGGTCTTCCCACATCAATCAGGAATCAGAAAAAATGTCCCACAGACACACCCACAGGCCAATCTCAAGGAGGCAAGTCCTTAATTGAGGGTTCCTCTTTCCAAGAGTTTCTAGTTTGTGTCAAGTGGACAAAAAACTAACTTGCACAGTAAAGTCGGGTGTGATTGTGCAGTGCATAGTCATTACGATGGTCTGAATGGGAACAGCCCCCATAGGCTCACACATTTGAATGCTTGGTCACCAGGGAGTGGAACTGTTTGAAAGGATTACAAAGACTAGGAGGTGTGGCCTTTAAGGAGGAAGCGTGTCTCTGGGGGTGGGGCTTTGAGGCTTCAAAAGTCCATGCCAGACCTAGTCTCACTCTGTCTGCTTGGAGGTCAAGATGTGGCTCCCAGCTCCGGTTTCAGTACAATGCTTGCTGCCATGTCCCCAGCCGTGATGATAATGGACTGACCCTCTGAAACTGTGAGCCAGCCTCCCAGCCCCTAGTTAATGCTCTCTTATAAGGGTTGCTTTGGTCATGGTGTCTCTTCACAGCAACAGAACAGTGACTAAGACAGTCACAGTCTAAGGAAGTTGACTGTACCCCTCAGCAAGGGCATTACTCTCCCCTCTCATTACAGATGTGGTGCCCACTTATTAGAAGAAACATCCCAACAGGGCTGAGATGTGACTCAGTTGGTAAACTGCTTGTCTGAGGATTTGGGTTCAGACCCCAAGAACCCACATAAAAAGTTGGATCTGAGAAGTGGAGACAGAAGGATTCCTGGGACTTGCTGGCCAACCAGTCTAGCAGAACACGTGAGCTTCAGGCTCAGTGAGGGATGTTGCCTCAAAAATATGTGGACAGTGATTGAGGAAGACATCCATGTCAATATCTGGCCTCAACACACACACACACACACACACACACACACACACACACACACACACACAGAAACTTCCAAACATGTAGAAACTTCCAAACATGTATAAAAATTTCAAAGAGGATTACTCTGGTAATGGTTTGAGTTTTAACAATTTAAGATTGTTTTCTGGGGCTGAAGAGATGGCTTAGTGGTTAAGAGCAAGAGGACCTGGGTTCTATTCCCAGCACCCACATGGCAGTTCACAACTGTCTGTAACTCCAGTTCCAGGAGATCTGACACTCTCACACAGACATACATGCAAGACACCACATAAAATAAGAATAAATAAATATTTTTTTAAAGAGATTGTTTTCTAGTCAGTACCGTGGTAGCATGTGCCTTTAATCCCAGCACTTGGAGGACAGCCAGGGCTATACACAGAGAAACCCTGTCTCAAAAAACCAAATAAATAAATAAATAAATAAATAAATAAATAACAAAAAAACAAAAACAAAAAACAAACAAAAAAACAAAACCAAAAACAAACAGACAAACCAAAAACAAAAAATCAAAAAAAAAATGTTTTCTACAGGTAAAGTAGTATGTTATTTAAAATGGAAGCAAGCTATTTCTCTTTCTAAGTACTTCTTGGTTATCATTTCATGCCAATGAGTGCACATCTGTTCTACCTTTGAAAGGCTGTTTGCTTGGTAGTACATGAGCAGTTAAACAAATAAACAAACAAATGAAAAACTAAAGAAGCCAACTGGGTCTGGTTCTGCAGCAGGTCACCCAACCGGAGCGTCAGTTACTTTTCTGTAATGTGAACACACTGAAGGTCCCTGTTGCATGGGGTCTGAGTTTCAAGTCGTGCCTGGCAGATGAAATCCTCAGTGATGATTCCATGACTTACTTATTCACCATTCAGGGTGTGTTTTGGACAAAGTGATGTAATCTGATTTCTTTGTAGGCAATTACTCTGGCACTCTGTGGGAATGAACAGGGAAGGAAGATTATTAGTGAGATCTTGTTTAGACTTCTGCACAGTATGGTGGTATGGAATATTGGCTGTTGAGATATTACATGACCAAATGCTAGGCTCTACCCAGTACTGATGGGTAAGACAATCTCCCTCCAAAGTCCCACATTTAGAGGACGGTTCTGTTCATTTGACAGGTTTTCCTGAGTCCTTGATAAGTTTTGGTTTGAGATGGGAGCCTTGCTATGTAGCCTGGCTGATCTGGGCTGGGTCTGTAGACAAGGTTGGTTCCAGTTTTTCATCAATTCTGCCTCTGTCCCTCAAGTGCTGGGATCACAGGCCTGCACCACCATGACCTGCTTGACTTTTGTTTTGTTTTGTTTTCTTTTCTTGTTTTGTCTCACACTGTAACCCAAGCAATCATTGACTATGCAACAATCCGTCCAGCTTCCTGAGTGCGGAGGTTACAAGAGTGAGATACCAAACCCAGCTCCTTACTACCGGTTTAGCTACAGAAAATAAGAACAAGTAAGTGATTGGTGCTCTGAGGCGCTTCCATTCCAGGACACATTTATGACTGAGGATGATGGGAGAAAAACAATACGCAGGCCAACAAATGAACAAGAACGTCAACTCAGCCCACATCTCTTGATTGAACATAAGTTCCATCAGCACTCGGTGATGTTAAAACACCCAACACACCCTGGACAAGTGTAATGATCATCTTCCATAAAGAAGCTTGGGAGCTCATTCTCTGGGCTAAATGGAAAGGGGGGTTCGCGTTGAGCCTCGGGGGCCCTCGGTGAGATGACCCGATCCGCCCCACTTCGCAGTCACGGCGAGCTAGGAAGCCAAGGTTCCGGCCCCGGAGGCTTCGGCTTGACAGCGCGAGGGCTCAGGCCGAGGCTGAAGCAGAGCGATCGGCGGCACACCGGTTCCGGAACCCTTCAGCCCCACGGCCTGCGCGCGCCGGCGGCGGTTGCGGCCCCGCGTCGGGAGGACTTCCGGCGTGTGCCGGGGTGGCCGGATGACGTGGCTGAGTCAGAGGAAGAGGCTCGGAGGCCGGGGGGCGGGGGCGGCGCGGAGCGGGCGGTGACGGCGGCGGAGGCAGCGGCTGGGCCCGGGCCCCGTGCGTCTGTCCGCGCCCGGTGGATGTGAATCGGCGGCGGCGGCGGCGGCGGCGGAGGAGTCGGTGGGCCGGCGCCCGGCCTGTGGGAGCGCGGAGGATGAGGCCGCTGCCGGGCGCTCCTGGCGTGGCGGCGGCCGCCGCGTTGTTGCTGCTGCTGCTGCCCCGGGCTCGGTCTGACGAGCACGAACACACGGTGAGGCGAAGCGAGCCGCGCGGTCGCCCCCGGCCCGCTCCCCCGCTTGCCGCCCCCGCCAGGCCCGGTGCGGCCTGGAGGCCCGGTGCAGCCCCGCGGCCGCCCGAGCGCTCCTTCCGGTCGGGCATGGCGGGGCCGGATCCGCGGGAGCTGGGAGGAAGCATTTGCTAGCACTCTCGGCTGCCTGGGCCTTGCTCCTCGGCTCCGCCTCTCGGGGCTGGGGCCTGGGGGTCGCCCAGTAGCGGGCTCTGGAGCCGGGAGACCGGACGCTGTGGGGCACAGCACGGCGGAAGATGGATGCACCGTGTTCGCCAGGCGCTTGCCAACCAGGAAATAGCCATCACTTCATGGCCCGCTCCGGCCTTTTCCCACCCTTCTCTCCTCTGTCGGAACCGGATTGAAACGCTGGGGTGGGGGCACAGCTTCCGTGAACCCGAGTGTGAGCGGTTTACACGTAGACACGTCTTCACCCTGCACGCACTAGGTCCCAGGCCTTTCCTGTAACTTGGTCCGCGCTCCGCGAGTCCCCAGAGGACGTCGGGTCCCGGTGGTCGGCCTCTAACTGGGGCAGCTCTGACCGAGCGAGGGGCCCGAGTCACCCAGCCCTCAGGCCACACCCCCACTCACTTTTGCTTCGGGTCTGAAGTTGACTGGCGGCTTATTTAATTGTATTTCCACATCAAAGCTTGGATTTAATGACTCTTGGAGTGACTTTCACCTAGAGCCGCAACGCTATGGTTTTCTGTTTTTTGTTTTTTTCCAGAATGATAGACGCGGGAAGCAAGGAAAGTTAGATAAATCTAGAAGGTTGCTTGGCGAATACTTGTTTTTGTTTTTATTGATAGAATTTTTGCCTGAGAAGTTGTGTAATTACTAAATTTGAAAGATAGGGAGAATGGCCGGTTGTAGCTGATCGGTGGGGAAGAGAGGGCATTCTCATTTAAGGGGCCAGACTTTAAGGTTTTGTTTGTAATTAGCAAAACTTTGTTCTATGGCCTGGATTAGCTGACACCTTATTTTAGCCAGAATCTAATTGTGTGTATATGTAAGTTTTTTTCAGAGAAACACTGAACTGGTAACATTTTGTGTGTGTGTGTAGTATAAGGAGACTATGTATAGACTAGAATGATTTGATTTCTTAAATATCCAGCAAGTATCGTTTCGTTCAGTAGTTTAAATAGTATTTGATAGTTTTTTAGTACTTCAGTTCCTATGTAAAATCCTGAACTTTTATTAGTTCCGCCCTATAGACATACAGATTTATATTCTACTTTTTAAATCTTGTATTTTATACCCCTATGAGGAGGGAGGCTGTAGTTTATAACCTAATAAATTTTAAGTGTACAAAAACTAGCATAATTCACAAATTTAATATGTAAGTGGCAGTTTCCATGATAAACATTTTAAAGTTTATTTATTTTTATTTTATGTGACAGTTTTGCCCGAATAAAGGTATGTGCATCACGTATGTGCCGAGTGTCTTAGAGGCCAGAAGAGGGTGTCAGAGCTGGAGTTACAGTGAATGCTGAGAACCAAACCTGGGAGCTCTGCAAGAGCAACAAGTGCTCTGAACTGCTAAATTCAATCAAATATTGCTAGGAATGTCATTTATTTACTTCATTCATTCATTCATCCATCCATCCATTCATTCATTCCCTGGGATTGAACCCAGGCCCTTGTGTGTTGTAGGTACATACTCCACCACTGAATGGAATGTTTCTTTTTTTGAGACGGTATATTTGTGTAGCCCTGGCTGTCCTGGAACTGGCTCTGTAGACCAGGCTGGCCTTGAATTCAAGAGATCCACCTGCCTTTCCCTCTCAGTGCTGGGATTTTAAAGATGTGCACTATCACGTCTGGCTACACCTGGAATGTTTTAATTTTTATGCATATAAAATATTTGATAAAAGGTATCCCCCCCTCACCCTTCACATCCCCCCCCCCAACTGGGCCTAAAAGACATGGATTCACAAATGCCAAAGCAAAGCTGTATCTCTGATCTGCACTTTTGTCCCAAAAGGACTTAGTGTGAAGATGATATGGCGCATGTGAGATGGTTTCCGGACAACAATTGAGAGTGAACATAAATTCATTGCACGTCTACACTGAACAGATCCTTTACTCTTTCTAAGTTTCTTGAAACATAGATCTTCACCTTGGCTGGATAATAGGGCTCTCTCTAATCAAGTGATTTTTTTATTTTTATTTTTATTCCAAGAAGGCAGAAGTAGCTAGTGAAGAGAGAATTGAAATTTTGGGAAGAGACAAATTGTCAGGGGAAGATTGCTGAGTGGGTGTTTAAAAACACTGTGGGATTGAATTATTAATTAAAGAATATCTTTCAGAAGCTAAAGCTTGCCCCTTAGATCATTTCCTTTTAAGACATCACAGATGTAATACCAATACAATTTGGAATAGTATGTGCTTGGTCCTGTTGTAAGTGCTCTCTCTACATTAACTCACAGTGAGTGTGTGTATATTGTGGTGTGCAAGGCCCCAGTTTGAAATCACAGAACCCCCAAATAAATAACCTTGGGAGGCAGATGAAGCACTCTTCTAATAGATAAGGAAAGAGGACTAGAGAGGTGGTCATGTGTAGGAGCTTGTACCCAGTAGAGATAGAGGTGGGATTTGATTCCACACATTCTACAAGTAAATAAGTCTTGAAAACAAATTGTCTGTGTTTTTGTATATGGGTATGGTGTGTGTGAGCATGTGTGTGGAGGTCAGAGGTTAGTATTAAGTGTATCCTCAGTTGCTCTCCACCTTTTTGTTTTTAAGTAGTTATCTCACTGGTCCTCAAGCTCACTCAGTAGGCTGGACTGGCTAGTCAGCAAGCCCCAGGGACCCTCCTGTCTCTCCCTCCCAAGTGCTGGTATTGCAAGTGTTACCACCTCCTCTGGTTTCTTATGTGGGTGAAGGACTTTACCAACTGAGCTATCTTCCTAGGCCATGTTAATGTCTTTAGTCGACTCAGGTGATGTACTCTACAGCTCATTTCTTTAAAACAGGACTGTAAAACACTCGATAGAACTTTCAGGTGCATGAAGAAACGTTTGGATGAGCCTGGGTCCAGGCTGTGTTGTTACTGAGGTTTGTACTAGCTTTAGAAGGAATAGGGCCAGCTCGTGGGCACAGCGGGCAGGTGGCATGAAGTCATGCAGGACTCTACTCTTTGTTTCATTGCCCACTCATCACCATCTTGAAATTACCTTTGAACAAAAGGTCCTACCTGTTTCTTTCTTAATGCTTTTTAAATACTTATATTTGTAAAAATTTGTTATTTATGCACATGTGTCTGTGTCAGAGTGTGTTCATGTGTGCATTTGCCCTTGGAGGCCATTGGAGGGTGTTGGATCCCTTGGAACTGGAGTTCCAGGTGGTGGTGAGCCAAACGGTGGTCCTCTGGAAGGTAACTAGCACTCTTAACTCCTTGGCCATCTCTCTAGCCCTTTGCTGTTGATTTTTTGGGGGACGAAGTCTCAGTGTTGGCCAAGCTGGTCAGGAATTCTTGGCTGAGTTCAAGTGATTCTCCTGCCTTCTGAATAGCTGGGGTTACTAGCATGCATCATTATTCCTGGTTATATACTTTTATTTTGGAATGGGTCCCCCAAATTAGTAGCTGGTTCTAAGAAGGAATGACTACTTACTATCCCCAAAAGTCCTCCTTTCTTCCCCCTTTTCTGTATCTACTAAACTAGGATTTAGCTTGCCATTTGATCCATATTAGTATTCTTTAGGATTTTTCTTTTTTTCTTTTTTTTAAGTTTTTACATCTACTTGTTAATTTTTTTCTGTGGTTTGGGCTGGTGAGAGTGCATGTGCCACAGTGGGCATGTGGAGGTCGGGACAGCTTGTGGGAGATGGATGGTTCTTCTACCACGTAGACTTGGAACTGACATTCAGGCTGTCAGACTTAGCAGCAAGTACCTCTACCTACCCACTGAGCTCCCTCTCCCCCCAGTATCCTTTATGGGCTGATTTATCCAAAGTTCTTCTGATATTCTTGGAAAAATAATGAGAAGAGAATGTGCTGTCAACTTGTGGAGAATGTGCTACTTTTAGTTTTTAAAAGTTGGACTATAGATTATAGGACATACTGTTTGAAATTAAAACTAAAGAATACTTCCACTCACTGAACACAGTCTCTTATTACATGATTGTAGGGTCATCAAAAGGTCTCTTTAAAGCCAGACATAGTGGTACACACCTTTAATCTTAGCACTGGGAGACAGGCAGGTAGACCTCTGTGAGTTCCAGGCCAGCCAGGACTACATAATGAGAACCCCCCCCCACCCCACCCCCTTTAAAGGTCTTTAAGTGAAGGGAGTAAGGACCACTCAGTGGGTGAAAAGCACTTGGGATTTTTATGGGTTCTGTTTCTCAACATGATCACAAAGTTGTGTCTTGTCATTTGTGTTCTTCCCCTTCCTTCACACCTGCTACATCTATACTATGGCACTGTGCTTAGTTCTGGGAGTACTTAGCTAGGGTCTATTGAGTGACTTAAGTGAGTAAGTAACCTTAGGGACAAAGATACTCAGTGCTGGAAGCATGACGCTTGCTTAAAGCATAGTGAACAAAACCAGACCATTCCTCATGTAGGGTCATAATCTTAGGCATACATCTTTAGGTTCCCTCTTGGGATCCCATTTCTTTGTAGTCCTTTGTAATTGTAGTTTCAGGACTTCTGATGTGGGGAGGACCCCACTTGTGTCTAGGATGGCTTACTTTCCCTCTACCAGAAACATTTTATATTGTACCACTGATTTGGAAAAAGGTTTTAAGAAAGACTTATTTTTATTTTCTGTGTATGCATGTTTGGCTTGTCTAAAGGTACCATGTGCCTGCAGTGCCCATGAAGACCAGAAGAGGGCCTTAGATTCACCCTAGAACAGGAGCTACATATGTTTGTGAGCTGCCATATGGGTGCTTAGAATTGAACCTGAAGCTTCTCCAAGAGCAGCAAGTGCTCCTAACTACTGAATCAGCTCTCTGGCCCTTGAAGTAGGATTTGTTTGCTTTGCAAAGCAGCCTTTGTCTTAGTCTCTGTTAGAAGTATAGGAACGTTAGAAACGGATTTGAAGGTTTATCTTGAGAATGTGGCATGTCCTGTAAGTGAGTTTGTGGATGTGCTGGTGCAGATTTGGCTTGTAGGAAATACCGTACTTGAGCCTGTTTTGGGCTGTACTTAATGATAGACTGAAACTTTAGGTACAAAGCTATTTTAAGAAAGAATGGTTATCTCGACCTATGAATCAAAACCTCACTTCCAATTTATTTCTATTAACATCCTTATGTGTGGTTTTAAATAATTGAAAGGCTTTTGAAACTAATTTCTGAAATACTTCCAGAAACAGATTTTGCTTTCTCTGGTAAAAGCACTTTGAAGTCAACGTGTTCCTTTCCTGTAAAATGAAAGGTAGCATTGGAGGCCTTGTCCTGAGCTCCTGATCCTTAGTGGGCATCATAATTTCTGATTTCCTTATTCTGGTTTTAGAAAGAGGTCAGCAATGGTTTTTTTCAGTCTTCCTCTTGAGGGAAAAATTGATGACCTCTGTCAGGGAATAAAGTTTTGGGGTCCTCACCTCAAACATAAACAGAATAAATGGGGCCCAGCACTATACTTGAGAAGAAGGCCTTGACCTTAGAGGTCAGAGTGCAAGTGGTATCTGAAGTGTTTCCTTAGGGCAGATTCGAGTCTCCCGTGAAAAGGTTGGCACTGAGGGCTGCGCACTTGGGTTGCTCTGTACGGCTATGCTTTTTTTAAAATTCATTTTTTCTTTTTGGTTAATAAAACTATCTAGAAGTCAACAAAATTATGCTAAGTTGTAAACTTGGTACTAATAATTATATAAGCTT
Source organism: Peromyscus leucopus (assembly GCF_004664715.2). Taxonomy (NCBI): domain Eukaryota; kingdom Metazoa; phylum Chordata; class Mammalia; order Rodentia; family Cricetidae; genus Peromyscus; species Peromyscus leucopus. The sequence continues at coordinate 47,955,438 of NC_051063.1, read as the reverse complement.
GAACAATTTATTTATGAGACAAAGTCTTGCTGGCTGACCTAGAATTTGCTCTGGAGCCTGATGTGGCATCAGACTTCCTTTGCTTCTACCTCATTCTTCCAAAGGCTTGGATTTACTGGTGTATTCTACCATTTCTGGCTATTTAACATCGCTCTTGTTTTTGTTTTGAATCTTTAAAACAGGCATAATATGGCCTATCTTACAGAGTTTTGAGAAGAGATCATGTTGGCACAAAGACTTTAGGACTATGCCTGGCTGCTGGTATGTGGTTATAAAATGGCAGCTAGTGTGGTGCTATCACCGAAGCTGATGAGGTCATGCTGTGCTAGGGGTGGTCGGTTAAGACCATACCTGAGGAGTTGAGAAAGGAGTGGTCAGACTTCTGAAGGGCAAGTGGAATTTGACTACCTGGAGAAAAGATGGGCATGGTGGATTGCAGGGAGAGACAGAAGAGAAAAGGTGCAGTACAAGAGGAGAGGAGGACAGGGCTAAAGCCTTTCCACTGGAGTGGACAGTGCGGAAGTAGTGTTCCAGGGAGAGTCTTCTGAGGGCTGGGGAGTGACAGGTGAGGAATGCAAGAAGCTGCGTTCCCCTTTCCTCTGGCGCTTCCCCAGAGCTTCAGATGGAAGGAATTGCTGTCATGCTAGGGACCTCTGCTCTGCTTCCTCGACAGTCCTTTCCCCCAGATATGTTTTTCAGGTCACTTTAAATCCTGTTTCTAAGTGCTGTTGCCCAGTGCAGTTTTTCTAAGCTAAGTATTTTAAGTGTTTGCTAGGACTTGTTGGGATGTTTTGGGAGGGAATTAGACCCACCTTTACTGCAGCTAGTTTCTAAGAGGTAGATTAGTGAAGGAAAAGCCTTCTTCCAGACCTCAGGAGCTCAGAGAATTTGTCTGCAGCTTGAGGGGAGAAAAAGCTTTCCCATCTCCTTACACGGTTCTTTGAATCTTCCTTTGGGTTCTTTGAGCTTCAACGATATCTTTAAACATGTTTTTTCTCTTAAGATAAAACTCTGTTTTCTTTTGAGACAGGGTCTCACTATGTAGCCTAGACTGGCTTCAAACTCATAATCCTCCTGCTACAACTTCCTGAGCATACGATTAGTATGTGCCACCATGCTCAGTGAGAATGAATTCTTGACCTTGCTCGGGAGCTCTTATTTTCAGAGTGGAATAAAGTCTAGGATGAAGTAGTAAACATTTTAAGTTCATTGTATCTGAGTGCATAAAGGAGCCCTGTAAAAGCAGCGAGGCATTGTTTGTGCCCAGTGCTCTCCGGCACTCCAGTGTGCGCCCTATCACTGCTTGAACCCTGTTCCCAGAGAGTCGGAGACTGCAGAATGGGACAGGTGGTTGTTACAGTTCTTGCGGTTCACCTGCAACTTTGTGTTTCTGGCCGCTACCTTAGTCCTAGAGAACATCTTAGACCAGAGAATGTGCACATTTTTGTTGTAGTTCTTGGCTCATGTAGCACATAACTCTACCAGTCTGCCAAAGCTTCACAGATGTCCCAGATGACTAACTTTATTCCAGAATGTGGGTTTAATCTACATGGTAACCCTTGAACTGTATCAGTGTATATAAAATAAATGAATGGCTTACTTTAAAGAAATAATTATGTTCAGATTTTTTTTTTTTAATTTCTAAACAATACATATATTGTGAGGTTTATCTCAAAGGTATTTTCTTGTACAGACTTGACAGAATTCATGGCCAGGTTCTCATTAATGGGCACTTGTATATGATATTCCATTCTCAAGTGTTGCTCCCTCTCCTTTCTTTTCTTTCTGATGTGTACTGTTATAGTCAGTGCATACTTGAGACTAAGTCTCCAGTGACCTTAACATGTCACCATTTCAGTGTTCACCAGTGGTATTAAATACTTTCGTACATTGTAACATTTCGACTTAGTAAGTAGGTTTTAATTCTTGGAACTCTGATCAGAGAGAAGTGGTTGTTGTAGATCTCAGTTTGGAGAATTCTGAGGATGTGTAAGTAGAAAGAAGTACTTTGATTAGTGCTCTGTGGTTGTGCATTATGGGAGAACAATGACCTACATACAGACTTGTCGATCATGCCCCCGAATAAAAGCAATGGTTATCGATGGAGGTCCGTGGAGACATTTGCACTCAGACCCTTGATTCTTTACTTCACAAGTGGAGATTAGCTGTAGTAGTCCTCTGAACTTACTTGAAGCAGCGTATGGTTTTCTGTATTACTATTCACTCTGACTTTTCTCTTGCTAAAGTGGAATTAATTGTTCCTTTATTGTTGCTACAATAGCTCTCTGTAATCATAACCTTTCCGCCATTGTTAATCATTTACTTGTATGGTTCTGTGTGGATTGGGAACTTGAAGGAAAGAAAAGTAATCTTTATTTTTGAGACATGATCTGACTATGTAACTCTGGCTGGTCTGGAATGCACTGCATAGACTAGGCTGGCCTTGAACTCAGAACTTCCTGTCTCTGCCTCCCAAATACTGGGATTAATGTGTCACCATGCCTGGCATATGCCACTCTGCCAGGCAAGAAGGATCTTTTTATTGTTCTTATGTCTTAATATCTAACTTAGGGCTTGCTATATGCTGCTTGTGTATATGAACAGTAAGATAGTTTTTGTTTCTTTGGTGACCTGAATGATGTCTTGTATGAAAATCAGGCATTTAGTATGTTTTAGGGTGGTCGTGTTATGAGCAGAAAAGGAAGAAGCCGATTTGGGGGGTAAGAGTAGATAAGCTAGTGGTTTGAGGTTCTTTAGAAGACAAATCTTCATGTCTAGAGAATTGTAGTATCATTAGGAAAACAGAGTTGAAACTGGTAGATTAGAGTAGGGTGAATTTGATTGTAAACATGATAGATTTTGGGCGGTGGTGGCGCACGCCTTTAATCCCAGCACTTGGGAGGCAGAGCCAGGCAGATCTCTGCGTTCGAGGCCAGCTTGGTCTACAGAGCTAGTTCCAGGACAGTCAGGGATACACAGAGAAACCATGTCTCAAAAAACAAAAAACAAACAAACAAAAAAAAAAAGATAGGTTTTTGTTGAAAGTGTTTATTGATCAATTTTCTGTGGGAGAACTGGAAATAGAAATTCCTGTAGTTGCTAGTTGGATAGCTTCCTGTTAGATGATTTTTTTCCCTTTAAGAAATCAATAGGGTGGGGAACACATTCTGTTGAAAACAGGATCCTCAGTGACTAACACAATTGTTGGCACATGCTAGGCACTTTATAAATACTATTCCATTGGATCAACTGTTAATACTGTTAGTTAACTTTAAATATCTGAGCACTTACTGATCTTGTAGATGACCAGAGTTCGGTTCCTAGCACCCGTATAGGGCAGTTCACAACTCCTTGTACCTACCTACACACACACACACACACACACACACACACACACACACACACACACAAAATTTAAAAATAAATATTTTAAAAAAGAAATCTGACAGTGTCTAGTTAATATTGCTATACATTTTAAATTCATAGAGATTTTAAGAAATCTTTGGCAGATCTTACTGCTGGGCCATAAAAAGTTGAAGGTGGCTGTCCTGGGCCTATGTGCGGCGACATGTAATATTCACTGATAGAGGTATAATTATTCAAAGAAATACACATGTACCGCGAGTTTTTCTTGACAGGTGGGATTGGCTTTGAATGTTCCCATGTTGGTTTCACAGTGTTGCTTTTCTCTTTTTAGTTATTTGTCTCTGGTCTAGTAGTACTTTGACCAGTATCTGTGAGAAAGACTGAGAGAAGGAAAGTTGTATTTATTTGTACTGACGTTAGTTTGTGGGGGGAGGGAATCTAATGATTAACATGAGGGTCTAGATAAGCTGTTGATTTTGTTTCCTCCTTCCTTGTGCAGGTTTCCCTGTCAAATTTTGTTGGTTTGGGCCTTACTATTACCTACTCTTATGAGCCATTGGACTTTTTAAAAATATTGTCTTTTGTAAAACAAAGTTGGGAGAAAATGGATCCTGAGACCACAGTCAGGACAAAATTTTAAGAGTCACGAAGCTTGATTTTGAAAGTGTGGGCATTGGTACTCAGATTAAGTTTCTACTGTTTTACCTTTTTAGCATGAATGTAGACAATATATTAATTGAATTAGATATTTTAAAAGCACATGTCTTGTTTTTCTTGTTACAGTATCAAGATAAAGAAGAAGTTGTTTTATGGATGAATACTGTTGGACCCTACCACAATCGCCAAGAAACATATAAATACTTTTCACTTCCATTCTGTGTAGGGTCAAAAAAAAGTATCAGTCATTACCATGAAACTTTGGGAGAAGCACTTCAAGGAGTTGAATTAGAATTTAGTGGCCTGGATATTAAATTTAAAGGTAGGTCAACATTAATAGTCCTTGCTGACATTGGAGCCAGGTAATTTCATTGTATGGGGTTGTACATTATAGGATGTTTAGCCAAGTAAATTGTTTTTTTTTTTCGAGACAGGGTTTCTCTGTGTAGCTTTGCGCCTTTCCTGGGACTCCCTTGGTAGCCCAGGCTGGCCTCGAACTCACAGAGATCCGCCTGACTCGGCCTCCCGAGTGCTGGGATTAAAGGCGTGCGCCACCAACGCCTGGCCTAGCCAAGTAAATTGTTAACAGAATGTTTCTCTAACATAGGTCTTTCTAAAAAGTATTTTTCTGGTAAATCTTCAGTTATTAGAAGATACATATATGGCCAGGGAAGGCCTCATAAAATTCATAGTAAAGTAATTTTTGGAGGTGTGGGTCTCTAAAGGGATACGCGGTTCCTGAGAAGTTTGTGTAAAACCACAGATTTAGCTTGTACAATATACTCAGAGTGTAATTCATCCTCTTAGCATCTATAGAATATTTAAGAGTTAGGTCAGACACTGTTAAACTTAAGGGGAAGCCTATTGGAGCCATCTGTGAGACGGTGTGTTTAATCTTAGTGTGTTCTTCTGTGAAATTTGTTAGAGTATTCGTGCCCAGGCACTGGTTCCCTGCCCAGGCACTGGTTCCCTGCACAGGCACTGGTTCCCTGCACAGGCACTGGTTCCCTGCACAGGCATAGGCAGTACTATGGCTAAAGCATCTCTAGGAAGTTGGAGTTCTGCAGAATCTTTAATCAAGGGTCTTGATTTTTTTTTTTTTTTTTTTTTTTTTTTCGAGACAGGGTTTCTCTGTGTAGCTTTGCGCCTTTCCTGGAACTCACTTGGTAGCCCAGGCTGGCCTCGAACTCACAGAGATCCGCCTGGCTCTGCCTCCCGAGTGCTGGGATTAAAGGCGTGAGCCACCACCGCCCGGCAAGGGTCTTGATTTTTAATAGAACATGGGCATTGTTCTCGGGAGCTTTGTTTTTAGCTTCATTTCTTTTGCTGTATCAACTAGTAAAATTATTTGCTCCAGTTTTGACTTCAATGAGTCCATGGGTGTATAATATGAATAGGAACTGCCTTCTGATATTTTTAGAGATTGGGAGTAGGCTATGAAATAAGATATGAAGGAAATGTTACTTTGATTTGTTAAATTATGTTATCAGATTTTTTTGTTACTGTTTTGAAAATGGGTGCACATTTTATACCTCCCCCATAATGTCCCTTGGGACTTAATTATAAAATTGAATTGTAAATTTAAACCACAGTGATGTGGCCTATAATTTTATGAGTGTTAGAAACATACCCTGAGGCATATGTTTTAATTTAATAAGATAATTGAAATATTTAATCACAAACATGAAGGAACTAAACTAGAACATGTGATCTTTGAGAATCTCAATACTATATTTATCTACCTAGTGTCTCCTTTTCCATATTCAGGAGACATGTCTCATTTAATAGAGAGGAGCCAGTGAGAGAGAGTAAACCCACAAATCCTGCTTTGGTGCAGTGATTTCATCAGATTTGAAGCCCTTATGCTTTACTTATCTGAAGAAATATTTCTTCAGCATGCTTTAATCTTCCTTTCTTTTTCTACTTCCTTGAGTCTGAGATGGAGATAAATAGTTAGAGGCTGTTTTCATGGGTTTGTTTTCTTTTCAGATTAAGCTAAACACTTGAGGGATGAAAGAACTAACTACCAGTTGTTATTCCCCTGAAAGGTAGCAGTTCTTGGGGCCTAGCCAGCTAGCTCTGTGCCTTAGCTGAATACTGCCAAACAGCTGCTAACTTGGTTAGTAGTCCAGATGAAGTAGCCAGTGGGAATTGATTTCTGTTTTCACTACTGTAGGCTTTTGTTTCTTTGGTTCATGGATAGAGATGATAATGCTTTGGAAGTGTTCCTGATTGTTACTCATATTTTTATACATTTTGAAAGGTAAAATGCACTTTTGGAGACCCAGATATGGGCAATTTGTTCATGGCATATCACACATACTGATAATGTTGTAGAAGCCAGACTAGAACTGTCTCAATATGAGCCATTTATTTGTCTGTTTGTTTGTTTGTTTATTATTTTGAGGTGTGTTAAGATTAGGGACTTATGAAACTCAGGCTGGCCTCAAATTTGCTATGTAGCTGAGGCAGGCCTTGAGCTTCTTACTCTCTTGTCTGCACCTCCTGAGTGCTGGGATTGCATACATGTACCAGCTACTATTTGTTCTTAGTCTTTCATATCAAGCATTTGACTTTTAATGATTCTTCTGAAGGTATATTCATATGAAGTAAAATTTTGAAAACAATACACATACACTGCACACACATGCATATAAACACACATACACATATACATATACATGGGTACAGAAACAGTTGTGGTTTTTTTTTTTTTTTTTTTTTTTTTGTTTTGTTTTTTGTTTTTTGTTTTTTTTTAACCTAGCAGATTCTATCAGGCTAATTGGATTGGTACCATTTTGAAGCATTGAAGGTCACTAGAGAGATTATGCTAAGGAACTAACCATAGTCTTGGTCTGAAGACAGACCGTTTTAAGATGCCTCTCACTTCAGACTTTATGCACAGCTTTCTTTCTTTCTTTTCTTTTTTTATATGCTAGTGCTAGACAAAAATGCTAATTGAGACCATTTAGAGAAAGTGCATTAAATATAAGCATAGGTCTATATTAGGATCATTGAGCCAGGCTTGATTTCATTGCTTCTGATTATGGGTACCATCTCTAAAAGCACTGCTGTTATGGAGTAGAAAGAACTTGTGTTTTAGAATCAGACATGGCACAGCTCAGCTCTGCGTATACCTGCTTGTGTGGTTGTAGGCAGATAATCCAATGTCTTTGATCTTTTGTAGTTCTTGTCTGGGAAGCATGGGGAATAATATACCTGATAGAATCAGTTTTAGGTTTAAGTGAGATAATGTACTTTTAAAAGTACCTGGTATATAGTTTATGTTTGAGAATGGTGAGTGCTGTGCCTACTAATATATATAGTATGGATCTGAATTCTACTTGTTTATATATTAGCAGTTCTGATTATTAGTTTACTGATCGTAGAATTTTATATGTTCCCAAACTACTGTACTGGTTCCATTAGGCTAGTGCATTCTTGCACACCCTAGCTGCTAAGACTGAGTAAGCTCTTAATAAATTGTCTAGCACCTGGACAATGTTTACTTGTATGACAATTGGTTCTTTTTGATTATTAAATGATCTGAAATCGTAATTCTTATATTTGTTTTGTTTGTTCTCTCTCTCTGTCTCTGTCTGTCTGTCTCTCTCTCTGTCTCTCTGTCTCTCTGTCTCTCTGTCTCTCTGTCTCTCTCTCTCTCTCTCTCTCTCTCTCTCTCTCTCTCTGTGTATGTGTGTATAAAGGTATTACTATGTGGGCCAGGTTAGCCTAAGCCTAGAGCTTATTGTATATCCCTTGCTGGTCTTTGCTGATGTTGGCTTTGAACTTATGATCCTCTGCCTCAGTCTCCCAGATGCTGAGAGTACAGGTGTGAGCCATCATGCCTACCTGGGATAGTATTCTTAACCAGAGGAGGTCACTGCTCAGCACCTTTCTCTGTTATTTGAGAATCCTATGGTATAATAAATGGCATTAATAGTTGAAAAATAATGACTTTTAGGGATTCTTCCTTTCCACCTACTATATTATTTTTTTTTTTTTTTAAATTATTTCTTCTTTGAATACTCTAACCTAATATATAGATGGCATTTTGTATTTCTTTTTACCTTGAGTGGTTTGGTAAATTTAGAATTCTGCAGCTATGGAGAAATGTCAGTGCTGTTTAAATCCTTATAAACTAAAGCTAAGGGATTCTCCATCCTGGCTGCTCACATTCCCAAAGGCAACATTTCCAGTTTGATATCTGCTTGGGTGGAATAGCCCTGACTGCCAAAGGATGGGGAAAGAACTTGGAGTAACAGGTCTACTCCTTCAGCTGGAAGATTTTTACTGAAGGCAATCCCTCACCCTTTTTTCTGCCCCTTCTGCTGTTTCTACTGCTACTACTTCTGGAGCCCTAGGAATTCTCAAGAGGAAGGTCTGTCTCTGTTTCTTGCGCAGGGGACAAGTTGAGGGTATTCATCTAGCTGTGTGGTGGCTAGGGAAAGAACATGAGCATCCAGCCTCATAGCCTTTTGAACTCCTTGTCGTTGTCATCATTTTCTACTTATTCATCTTCTTATTTGAGTGACATCCTCAGTTCTTGGGTTTGTTTTTTTGTTTGTATTTTTTAGACAAGATCTTGTTAAGTACCCCAGGTTAGCCTCAAACTTGTGGTCTTTCTGTCTCTTGCCTTCTAAGTCCTGGGATCAAAGGTGTAAGCTACCATCATGTCCATTCCGTAAAAAATATTTGCATGTAATTGCTCTATATGTTCAGCCCTTACATCTGCTATTTATATTTCAAGGTCTACAGTATCTTATGCATTCTGTGATGTTAGTCTCTCTCTCTCTCTCTCTCTCTCTCTCTCTCTCTCTCTCTCTCTCTCTCTCTCTCTCTCTCTCTCTCGGGCAGCTCTCTTGTTCCGTTTTCCCCTGTGTTATGTCACTGGTCACATTCTCTGTTTTTCCTTTTCCAAAAATGTATTAAGCTCTTCTTTTCATTTGTGATGGTTTGGATGAGAAAATCCCCACAGATCAGATATTGTTGGTGGTGCTGTTTGGGCCAGTTTAGGAGGTATGTATGGCCTTACTGGAGAAAGTATGTCACTGGGGCTGGGCTTTGAGGCTTTAAAGCCATTTCAGTTTGCTCTCTCTTCTTGGTGCTTGTGGTTGGATATGTGAGCCCTCAGCTTCTGCTCCAGCTGCCATGCTTGCTGCTGCCATGTTTACCCTGCTGTGATGGACCCTTGATCTCTGAACTGTAAGCCCAACAAACCCTTCCTTCCTGTTGCCTTGGACATGGTGTTTTGTCACAGCAATAGAAAAATACTATCACTGCTTTCTGCTTTGTATCCTGGTGGACTCACATCCTTTTATTACGGACATTTGAGGGATTTTAGGCAGTAGAAGAAAACCACCTGTGCTTAAACGTGCCTTGATATCTGGAGGTACGAGAGCATGCTGCTAGATTTTTCTTCCTGTTGGTTTCAATCCATCAGTGTTTAAACCAGACCAAACAATTAGAATCTGAAATTTGTCAGTTCTTTAATTCTTTACTGCCTTGTGCTAATTGTAATACAGTTTCAGTACATAACATTTAGAATATACAGAAGAATATAAAAATAGAATCTCTATTCATCTAAATTGTTTAAAAATATATAAAATTAAATGGGGTGTGTTTGTAAGCGCCTGTAATTGTAACACTCATGAGACTGAGATGGAAGGATTGAGAATTCCCAGTCAGCCTGGGGTCCATGGTGAGATCCTGTCACGGAAAGTGACAATTGGATTCCTGTTGCCTGTATTATTTTTTAAAGCTCATCCCTTATATAGCACTTATTTAATATGTCAGTATTGCGTATTTCTTACTCAGTAAGTTATATGTAATTATTTTGTATTCCTTTTTTTTTCTCATAACATTCTGTGAGTTTATTCTTATTCTTCAAATGTGGCTGCATATTACTCTGTAATTAGGAGATGCAGTCTCCCCACTCTAGTCGCAAGATGATCTGCTCCCTCCCTTGCTCTTTTTCTTTCTTTTTAGAAATAACAAAGATTTGTCAGATAAGGTATTGTAATGCACCTATAAATCTTTTATAAGCCTAAGTTCTTAGAAGTACTAAATCAAAGGTTTTAAACACACACACACACACACACACACACGTTAAAGGCAATAAACATTTTAAGGCAGTTTCTTTTCCCTTCTCCCTCCCTTTCTTTTCTTTTCATTTTCTTTCTTTCTTTCTTTTTTAAGTATAGTGATTGAGCTGAAGAGAGGACCTTGTGAACGTTAAGCAAAGCAAACTCTAGCACGTCCCTCCCCCCTTTTTAACTTTTTATTTTGAGACACAGCCTTGCTAAGTTAGATGGCCTAGCTTTGAGCTTCCTCTGTAGCTCTGGCTGACTTTGAGTTTGCAATCCTTCTGTATTAGCTTCCAAGTAGCTAGGATTACAGGGTTGTACCACTAAGCCCAGTGGCAGTTCATGATCCCTATTACCAAACATCCATCTACAAATTGTGTGGTTTATGCTGCCAGTCAGGTTGCTCAGTTAATCTGTACTTCTTACATAGTTTTTAAATTAACTGTGCATATTCCAGTATTTCCATTCCATCTTTTTTTTAAAAAAATCTATTTGGCAGTTATTGAGTATGTAATTGCATTCCAGACTGCTGGGCTATGAATGTAGGGAGTTTAGCCAGACCTCTGGCTTCAGGGGTCCATCCGTGGGCACTCTGAAATTGTGCACTTAATTTTGTGTGAATGTACACTAGCAGGGGGTTTGTGGCAGGGGAAGTAACACTTTCATGATGTTCGCCAGAGTGTGAGGGCAAAAGTATGTAGGAACCCTGAGAATACACTCATGCTCCAGCCTTAAAAGGAGCCAACACAGTTGCTTTCAGTTTCACAGTTGAGGGACTGTGGGGGTCACAGAGGTTAAACCATTTGTTCTTTTTGTTCAGGTAGCTAGTGAGTTATGGTACTCAAACCAGAACTCAATACTTCACCCATGTCTCTTCGTGTATATATGGTGATTTCATGATAACTTTGCTAAGTGCTATTGAATTTGAGATAAGAGTCTACTTTTCCGTTTTAGTAATACCATCAAAAGAGAAAGTGTAAGGATGGTGGCATGGTACATTTGTAGAGAACTCAGTATTTGCAGTGTTATTTTCTGGACTTTTATTGGGCACACAGTGGCACTTAGGTTCTGGGATCTAAACTTATTGTGGTGATCTATTTGAAAAGTAAGTATCAACATTTGCTAATTTATAGCTTTTTTTTTTTATCTCCTCAAGATTTTTACATTGCTAAAATCTCAGTTGCATCTTTTTCAGAATTTGTAGGTTTGTGTTTTAGGTGAGGGAGGTATGCTCTGTAGTCATTTTCAACCAGTGATTTAAGGTTGAGAGATCTTTTTTTTTTTTTTTTTTTTTGGTTTTTCGAGACAGGGTTTCTCTGTGTAGCTTTGCGCCTTTCCTGGAACTCACTTGGTAGTCCAGGCTGGCCTTGAACTCACAGAGATCCACCTGTTCTGCCTCCCGAGTGCTGGGATTAAAGGCGTGCGCCACCACTGCCCGGCTAGGTTGAGAGATCTTTAGGTGAGTTTTTCAGTTATGTAGAATGTGGACAGTGACTTGGCATCTTTGTACACATTGTCTTCAAAGCAGCCCCCCCCCAAGAGAAAAAGAAGAGTGCTGTTTTGATTGGGTAATCAGGATGTTGAATTATTAGTGATGTTTATATTTGCCTTCATGTCTGAAAGAGGAATTTCATTAAAATGACCAACTAGTGTCCTTTTTGTAGTGCCGTGATAAATTAGTGATAAAACTAGGAACTTCAGCAAAAGGGGCAGTCTTAGGGGGTGAGAAATCAGAGACTACTCTGTGGAGGAGAAACTGGGATGCTAAAAATTTTAGAATGGCCTTCCTGCTAGAGTTAGTGTGAGCTCCAAGTTCCATAGGCCAGAGAATACTTGTTCTCAGGGAAGTTAAATTATGGTAGAGTAAAGGGAAGGGAATGGTACATCAGTTAGGAAACTGTTGAATTGGAGTTAGACTGTGGGGAATCCTTTATGCAGGTAAGTGCATATATACTGTGTATTACAGAATTTTTTTTACTTAAAACTACCACATTGATAATGACCATTTAAACAGTACCTTCTTGTAACAGTAAGCATACAATAGCTTTGCAGGACAGCTGTGAGTCTCCCACAGCCACTAGAGCAATGTGTTGCCCTCTAAGTCTGAACTTCTTTGGTCCCGTCTGTCTCTTCTGAGCTGTTGTTGCCCTTACCCTTTGTACATTGTTGTACTCTGTAGAGGTCTCTCTCTCTTGGGTACCTCCTGCTGGCAGTTCTAGATTTTGCTGTGGAAGCTCTTTAGAGTAATTTCATTTCCTAACTCTTAACTGTCCAGCATTAGATATTACCATTATGAAAATCCTAAATTCCTTGTTGCCCAAAAAGGATGAAGTAGAAAGGAATTGTATGTGCAAGTCATAGGCAGCATTGTTTTTTTTCTCCTTGGAGGGGAAGAGTAGGTGGGGGGTCTTCCCTGACCTTCTTGGGACATGGCTGTGCTTTGTCATTTTGGATGGATTCCTTCTGGGCTAATCTCTTATGAGGGGAAGCTGGATTCTCAGACATGCTCTGGAATATCAAGTTGTAATTCATATCACTGGTTCTTAAGGAAATAATGTTACAGGTAACCATTAAATTCATCATTCATCTATAATCTTTTAGAAGCATTAATTAATATTTAAGAAATTTCATGTTTCTGTGAGAAAGTTGCATGTCAGATTCTAAATTACCAGTATGATAGTATAAGAAAATGTATCCTTTTTTATTCTTAAGATTGATTTATATTGTTGTAATTGCTTAAGTAATATATCAAAAGTTTAGTCCTTTTGATTGACATGTAAATTTTTTTAAACAAACACATTTTTGAAGCCTTAGAAATTAAAGACCCCTGAACACAATTATGAAATTACTATTTTTGCAAGCAGTCAAGGATGTAAATGACTCACCTTTAGGGTATTTTTGAGTGATTAATAAGCAGAAATGCCTATTAGACAGAGGCTAGGCTTATAATTTTAATAATTATGAAGGATCACTGGGGGTCCTCATGGCCTCTGTGGCCACTGATGACTTGGGTTTCTGTGCTGTTGGAATAAATGTGTATCTGAGTGACCTTAAACTCCACTGTTATCTCTGCTTAGACTCGTATCCTTAATCTTTTCCACACAGTAAATGAAGATTTCCTTATGTGTCATAAGTTTTTTTTTTGTTCTTTGTTTTTATATCAGTTTTATTTATTTTTAAATGACTTTGTTCTTGTATTTTCTTTATATGAGGGTTTTCTTTGTGTAAGGTAATCTTTGAAAATAAAGATGATCAAAAATTTTCATTTTAAGGTAATGAAAGATATAAAAAAAAAAGTGGGTAGGATAGCTTACTGAGCTCCCATCTACTCACTACCATTCTGAACTATTGGGAATCGACATTAACCAAAACAAATGCTGACTTTTCTTCTTGTGCTATATTTCCTGTAACGATTTTGCGAGCCAGTAGGTTAATTTGTAGTTTTTACTTTGCAGATGATGTGATGCCAGGTACTTATTGTGAAATTGACTTAGATAAAGAAAAGAGAGATGCATTTGTGTATGCTATCAAGAATCACTATTGGTACCAGATGTACATAGATGACTTACCAATATGGGGTAAGTACCTGTTACATGTAAGACTTCATATAACCAGTGTGTTAAGGTGACTGCGTTCCAGATCATGATGGAAATGTGTTTCCACTCTGCTCCGGAATGGTCTTTAATGACGATTTTATGGCTTCCTCCTACTGGAAGCATTTAGTGCTGCCAGACCTTATAGGAAACTCTCAAAAAGTTTATACATTGAAACTTTTCAGATTCAAGGAGTTCAAAGGCTCTTGGAACATCTGAAATTTCCTTCTTCCCTAGTTTCTTCACAACTTATTTTCTCTTCAGTATAATTATAGGGACTGAATAGAATTTTTGAAATTTACCTCTTTATGGACACTGTAGTAATATGTTTTTAGGGGCATGATAATTTCTTGAATGTTTTATTTTACCAGTTCCTTTGTCATTTTCCAAAACATTTAATACTGAAGAATTCTTGTTTAGCTCTTGCTTGTCTATACTATTGGGGAAGAGACATAATATGACTAATACAAACTTAAGCTTAGTCTGAAAATAACTTAAATAATTAAATTATTTAAAATGCAAGGAATAGGCAGTTACCATAGGCAACATGTTTAGTTACATTTTTTTCTGTCTCTAGACATATGCTCTATGTGTAAGAATTATCTTTTATTCTTAAAATTGTTAGCTTATCATATGTTCATTTGTAGAAAAACTGACTGAGCACAATTTAATATCAGAATTTAATATGCTAAAGAAATTTATAGGAGTTAATTTCTTGGGAGGAAGAGATAGGAGGATCTGAGTTCAAGGCCATCCTAGTCTACATAGCAAGTCTGAGGCCACCCAAGATTACGTAGTGAGACCCTGTCTTAAAAAAAGAAAAGTTAATCTCAAGAGACATTTTGTGCTATTTAGGTGTGTAAAATGAGCATTTCATATAAATGTTACTGTTACAGGACACAGACATTTCTGTGATCAGCTCTGAGGGTGGTGGAAGATAAACTAAATACTTCTTGAAGATTTCTGAGCCTATAGTTTAGGAGAACCCATTAAACACGACTGTTTTTCATTTGCAGTGAAAACAGATTCCTTTCATAGTTCTTCTATTATTATGGACTTTTCAAGGTCACATATGCCAGGCGTTGTGGTTTATGCCTCCCAGAGACAGGCAGGCAGCTCTGTGCATGTTCGAGGCCAGCCTGATCTACATAATGAATTCTGGGACAGCCAGGACTACATAAAGAGATCTTATTATCACATTCATTTTTTTAGTGTTGGGGAAATGGAATGTGCACATGTGCCACAGCGTGGGTGTGGGGGTCAGAGCACAGTGGGAGTCTGTTTTCTTCTTCCACCATGTGGGGCCTGGGCTTTGAACTCAGGTTACCAGGCTTGGTGGCAAGTGCCGTTCCCTACTGAGCCATTTCTCTGGCTCATTGTATTCTTTTCTAAATCTGTATCTTCAGTTTTTGTTTTCCTAATCATTGCTGGGAGCCTCTTTAGCAACAGTAATACCTGTTCTTTGTTATAAATTGTGTGTGTGTCCATCCATTGTGGGCATGTGGAGGCCAGAAGTCATCTTTGGGTGCTGTGCCTCAGGTGCTGACCACCTCTTTTTCTTTTCTTTGAGACAGGGTCTCCACCTTGGCCTGGTACTCACTGATTAGGCCAGCCATTGAGCCAAACTAATTCTCCTGTCTTCACTTCCACAGCCCTGGGATGATAAGGACTTTCCACCACCCCAGCTGCTTTACATAGAGACTGAGCTCTGGCCCTCGTGCTGGTGTAGCCAGGACTTTGCCAACTGAGCCTTTTCTCAGCCCCTTCAAAACATGTTTTTAGAATTTGAATTTCAGGATCTGCCATCTTTAAATATGTTTGCATAATCTGTAATATCTGAACCTGGGCATTCCTCTTCCCTCTTTGTGAAGGAAAAAAAAAAAATCCAATATGGTGCTTCTTGAACAAAAGTCTGTCTTTGAAAAGCCTTTTAGAGAAGCTGTGTCTTTACCTCCAAGTCTAGTTTTTAAAATAGATAGGTAAATGAATTCCCCTTTATATATATATATATATATATATATATATATATCCCCACCCCCCCCCCCCTGTGTATGCACAAGTATACTGTAAGGTGATAATTGTAGCAGCAGAGGTGCTAGCGGTGACAGAGAGTGAGTTCTGAGTACCGTATCTGTGACCATTTATGTTCAACTTCTTGTTATTTTATACTAGTGTGACCATAGTGTGTATTTGCTAAGAAGTCCAGCCTGCACTTCTGCGTTGTGCTAACCATGAGAATGTTGACAGTATTGCCTCTTTATATAAAATAAACTTAATGAACTCTTAGCTTCTGAGTGCTTTGAATACTAAGTGGTATTACCTTGTATAAAGTATTTTTTCTTTTGTAGGTATTGTTGGTGAAGCAGATGAAAATGGGGAAGATTACTATCTTTGGACCTACAAAAAACTTGAAATAGGCTTTAATGGAAATCGAATTGTTGATGTTAATCTAACCAGTGAAGGAAAGGTCAAATTGGTTCCAAATACTAAAATACAGATGTCATATTCAGTAAGTTTAAAATAATTATGTATAGGAAAAAATGGTTGTGTTTATAACTTTAGAAAATAAAAATATCGCTGAAAATTAGATGCAATGAAATTCCTCAGTATATCTACATTAAATCTCCTAAAGGAAGGTATGTGCTTCAGATCTATGATATGGGATGCATTGGCTTAATGACCATTGCTCTAACACAGTGACCATTGACAGCAGAAGGTTACAACTCAGCCCTGTATCTTCCTGATGTTTTTAGGTTGCAGGAGCTCATCTTATTTCTCTTTTCATTTGCTGTTGCAGATGGAGATAGGATGAAAGTCTCTGGGTAGGTGTAGATTGCTATGACTTGCTTTATTTGATGGGAAAACTTATTCCCACACAGTAAGAGCGTCTCAAAGTCCTTTAGCAACTATGAAGTTAATTCTATTCTGTTAGCTTAAAAATGATAGAAAAAAGAGAGGAAGTCCAATATAGGGAGACTTTCTCTTTGCCAGTTATTTTCCTGGTCATCGAAAAGAATCCCCTTGCTTATAGCCAATTTTGAGAATTCTTTTTGTCTATATGTACCTAATGTAAGTAATTATTATATAACTGTACAAAGAAATTTAATAGTTGTCATAAAACCACAATTTAAAGACAGAAATCTATGTATTCTCATTTTAATTGGTTTAAATACTTGTAACATGAGTTGGTGTTAATTCCTAACACATTTATCAGATAGTCAGTATGTCAGTCAACAGTAATTAAGTCCTTGAAAGCTGAAATGATCTCTCTAAAGAAAGATGTGGGATTGGGGATTTAGCTCAGTGGCCCTGGGTTCGGTCCTCAGCTCTGGGGAAAAAAAAAAGAAAAAAGAAAGAAAGATATAATATTGTATTTGTTTAAACTTCTCATACTGGGACTGAAGAGATAGCTCAATGGTTAAGAGCTCTGACTGCTCTTCCATAGGACCTAGGTTCAATTCCCAGCAGCTACATGGTATCTCATAACATCTTAACTCTAGTTCCAGGGGATCCAGTACCCTCTTCAGGCCTTTGCTTGCACTGCACATGTGTAGTGCACAGACACATACCCAAACACATCAAGTAAAAAAAAATTAAACCTCTGGTACTGTCAGTATCTTCTCACCATGTAATTTTAATTCTAAGTGTGTCAGTATTTCTGAATTTTATGAGTTTTGCCATTAGATTATTAATTATTTATTGGCCTTAGTTTTCAAGTGGGATTTTTTTTTCAGGTAAAATGGAAAAAATCAGATGTAAAATTTGAAGATCGATTCGACAAATATCTTGATCCATCCTTTTTTCAACATAGGGTAGGTGTTCGTACTTTAAGATACAGCATATATGTGCAAATCAGTTTCACATTGAGCATCTGCCTATGTGGGTCACTGTGCTAAGGACTATGGATTTCAAGATATAACTACTGGAGATTTCAGATGTAAATTTAGAGCCATAAGGATGATAGGGGATTTTAGAGGACTAATAAAACTAGCTTGTAAGATACTGTAGTCTAAACCAGTTAAGAGATATACAGGGAAAACATAATATGTGGAAGCCAAATACAGCACTTTAATTACAAACGATGATAATATTGGAGAATGTGATTCATGGTCAGATGGACTTCTTAATACTGAAACTCAGTATTAGACAGACCGTACCTGGTGTTGATGAACTGTGATTGGCAGACTTCCCAAACGTACAGTGTGGAGAAACAGCAGCAGAAAGGACATCTCTTGGAAAGGAGGGATGAGAGAACAGGGCAGGTTTTACTAGTAGAAAGCCTTCCAAATGGCATATCAAGAAAGGGAATAAATGCTTCCCATAGTCCTCATTCTTCACCAACATATGTAGGTTACCTGAAGCATCTAGGTCAGGGTTTGTCTAGAAACTCAATCTTAGTTCAAGGCAGCACTGTTGGTGATGTTCTTGTTATCTCCAGTTGTATTGTGAAATTCAGCAATAAACAAGGGATTAGGAACGTTTAGGATTAGCAACACTAGGGGGCAGTGCAGCGCAGCAGTTAGTGGGGTCCGTAATCTCTGATACTGTTTACTTGATGAGTTTATACTCAATCATAGCTAAAAGGCTTATTAGTGATGCTTTATTCTTTTCTTTTCTTTTCTTTTTTTTTTTTTTTTTTGGTTTTTTGAGACAGGGTTTCTCTGTGTAGCTTTGCGCCTTTCCTGGAGCTCACTTGGTAGCCCAGGCTGGCCTCGAACTCACAGAGATCCGCCTGGCTCTGCTTCCCGAGTGCTGGGATTAAAGGCGTGCGCCACCAACGCCCGGCCGCTTTATTATTTTCAACAACTATTTCTCAGTATTAAATTTTCAAGAGTATACCACATAGTATAGTTTTTAGAGTAATGCCAAAGGAATGTTAGAAGTTTCAGATTATTGACAGTGCATTATTATAGATATTGGTTTAAAGTTTATGCCTTAGATTGTATTTTTTAGATTAGAAAATAGCAAAGAACCTCATTAGAAGTTTTAATACTTTAAAATTTTAAATTTATATTTTAAACTGATACATACAAGTTATATGTATTTATGAGGTAGCCTCTGATGCGTCAATATATTTATACATTATGTGCTGTTCAAGCCCAACTAAACATCCTCTCAAATTCCAATATTTATTATTTCTTCATGTGGATACCTAAGGGGCCAATGAGAGGGCTTAGCAGGTAGAAGTGCAGGTAGAAGGCTGCCAGGTCCAATGACCTGCGTTCAGTCCCTAGGACCCACGTGGTAGGAGGAGACAACTGACTCGCAAAAAGTTGTCTGACATCTTTGCACCCACCAGATAAGTAAAGTAAAATTTTTTTAAAAGAACATTCAGAATTCACTTTTAAAATGTATTGTACATTATTGTTATCTACCTACAAAAGAAGATACCTATAAAAGAAACCTTTCACATAATTTCACATAAATACCTCCAATACCTACAAAAGAAAACACCCTACATGTGATAACACAACAGAACATTGCGTTCTTCCCACCTATAACTGTGCTTTTTTGATGACTTTGACCCAGCCTTTCCTCCTCCTCTTCTCTTCAGCCTCTTGGTACCCATAGTTTGCAGTCAGCTTCCGTGAAAGCACTGGTGTATACCACATACAAGTGAGATAAATATGGTACTTGTCTTTCTCTGCTTTAGTTTATGTACTAATTTTTAGCTCCATTCAGGTGAGAAGTTTTAGCATTTAATGCATACCTTTCTTAGTACTAAGTGTATATAAAAATGTTTCCTCTTTAAAACCTTGATCGGTTGACTAAAGATTTGAGTCATACATTTTTTTCCCCTTCTCATGACCCTTTCTGGGTTATTAATTTCTGAAGTGGAAACAAATCTCATCTTTGGAGACATCTGCCATTTCACTTTAAACTGCTTTTTAACATCTTTGGGGACACCTTTATGATAAATTTACATAGCCTTTTGGGGACAAACATTTTAAAGTACAGTGCGTTCATTAGTTGTTTCATTTATCATTCCAGTGGGTGCTCAGTAAATAAGTTGTTGGAGGAGGGAAGCCATAGCATACACATGTCTTCTCCCTGAAACCCCAGTGTGAGTGGCAGAGCCAGGACCGCCCTTCCCATTAGCTCATGTCGAAATCTGCCCTCACTGCACACCTGCCAGGACCCCTGGTGGTGAGTGTTCTAAGGGACTCACGTACTCAGCGCAGGAGGTCTGTGACTGACCGCAGAGTGCAGGTGAAAGGCTCTGTGGAGGAGAGGCCGCCATTTGACTCAGGATTTGAAGACTGGAGAGAATTTACAAAGCACTGGAAATCACATGTGAGAAGAAATTGTATGAACAACAAGAGGAGGAAAGTGAATACGCTGTCCTTGGTCACTGAGCAGGGATAGGACTGTAGGGTGTAATGGAAAGAGAGGTCATTGAAGATGTGGAAGGCCATGTTACAGGAAGGATAGAATCCTGGGAAATTGTTGAGGTTGGATTTGAGGAAATTGAGCTCTGTAGGGTTTAGAACAGTAGTGATAATGAACATTACATTGTAGAAAGATTTGCTCACTAACTTTGTACAGCATACATTGGAAAGAAGGAGAGACCAGACAGAAGCAAAAGGCCAACTAAGAGGAAATTGGACTTGAGTTGTGCAGTGATACCTCGGGAATGCAGAGGAAGGGACCAGTTTGAAGGAAAACAGACGTTTCGTAATTAGGGCTGGAGAGATGGCTTAGAAATTAAGAACATTTACTACTTTTGCAGAGCACCTGAGTTCAGTTCCCAGTATCCATGTCTGACAGTTCACATATCCAACTGCCTGTTACTCCAGCTCCAGGAATCTCTCCTGGCTTCCACAGGCACCCACACATGTGTGCATATGCCTATACACTGCTACATATATACAATTAAACTAAAATAAATATTTTTTAAGTTTAATAACTATTACTTTTGAAGGATTAAGGAGAAGGAAGGTCCAAAAATAAATACTAGTTTATTAATAGAAGCTAGAGAATAAGAAATGAGTGGTATATGTGAGGGAAGATGATAGATTTTCTAAGGGTAGTCCCAACCTGAAATTCCACAAAGGCATTTAAGTGGAAGTTATGGTAGTTAGTGAAGGTCTGTACTGTGAAAGCTGGAGATTTGAGCAGGTGAGCACTGAAGGTGGTAGTGACTGGAAAGCTGGTTAAAAGTTCTTGACTAGGAGTCGTGCTTGAATGCCAGGACCACAGCTTTTGGAAAAGTTGGCAAAGGCTGAACAGTGGACAGATGAAAACGAAGCAGCAGTTAGTAACTTAGAATGGTAGAGTGTCAGCAAAGGTTAGACTTGGCAGAGAGATAAGGACAGGGAGCAGAACACCCAACTTCTGGATCAGTTTAGAAGTTCATTGCAGGGGCCAGTGAGCTGGCTCAGTGGTAAAAGTTCTTACCTCCAGGCCTGTTGACTTCAGCTCAATCTCTGGAGTCCACAGGGAATGGGAGAACTCCCATAAATTGTCCTTTGACCCATACACACATATGCATACATACAAAATTAATAAATGTAAAAAAAAAATCAGAAGTTTATTGCAGGTCTTGAGAGGTAGATCACATTGTGAAGAAGGGAAGAAATGTCTTGTTTGAAAAGTGTTGGTTAGTTTCGATAGGACAAAAAATGGAGTAGACGCTGTAAAAGATGTGAGTAGTCATAGCATAGAGTTGTGATGTGCTATGCACTGTACTCTGTTTTCCTGTTATTGTTTAAACTTTGTGATGATTCTAGGAAGTAGACAATACAAGTAGAAATAGAAACAAATGAACCCATCAGGAAGGCCTGATATTACATACTGCTTTTTTTTTTTTAACAAATGTTCAGTTGTGCTTCTATGAAAAATATCTTTTTTGCAAAGTTTTCAAAATATGCACTCATTGTTTTGTTTATAATTCTAGCAGGTACTCAGTGGGTAAGTTAGGGAAGGGAGGGAGGGAGGAAGGAAGGAAGGAAGGAAGGAAGAAAAGTTGGAAGGCTGGTTCTTGTGTGAGGCAGAGGCAGTTGGCGATCTGCCCTTCAGCTAGAGCCGTAGAGTTGTCCTGTCCCCGAAGCTCAGGGAGGGTCCCAAAGCCAGGACTGTTCTGCCCCTTGGTGCACAGCCTCAGCACGTTAGTTAGAACTGTCCTCATCATACAGGGAGATTGCTGATGCTGGGCAAAGGCAGTGATGGGGTGTTGGGTGGTGATGGTGTATGTGGGGTGTCAGGGTGCAGAGTGAGAGGGAAAGCACCGTAGCGGGGACAGTAAACAAGGAGCAGGCAAATCTAGGGGCTACGTCTAGGAAGGTTGTGTAGTTCTGGGTGGTGGAAGACAAGAGGAAACATGGTGTCGGGAACTTGGAAGAAGAGGGAAACTTCAGAAGTACCTTAAGGACATTTGCGAGGTTAACGTATAAATAACAGAGTTAAGGGTGCAAAACCACAGACTTAATTCAAGTCCAATGTACTGCGTTCTAAGATGTCTTTGGTGATAAAGTAGTACTTTATAACTATAGGCTAGAATCTGGACATATTTTTTGACATGTACAGATGATGTCAAAAGGCGAGCCTTGAGAATATTCAGGGGTTAAGGAGTGAATACTTTATTGTTCTGGTAGCCACTGGGACGACTACTTGGGAAGGAACAAGTATGAGGGTGATAGTGCATGACTAACTGAAGGCATACAGTTGACATCATGAAACATGAATTTTATAACTGATATTTCACACTGGTAACACTTCATTTTCTGTTATTTTAGATTCACTGGTTTTCAATTTTCAATTCCTTCATGATGGTGATCTTCTTAGTGGGTTTAGTTTCAATGATTTTAATGAGAACTTTAAGAAAAGATTATGCTCGATACAGTAAAGAAGAAGAAATGGATGACATGGTGAGTAAACACTCTATTTTATATTTAATATTATTTATATATTAATATTATTGTTATATATTAAACTTCTTTTAGATGCGTGTGTGTGCGTGCACATGTTGCAGGTGCTTGGACAGGTTAGAGGTGTTGGATTCCCCTTGGAGCTGGAGTTACAGATGGTTGCAAGCCACATGATGGGGGCACTGGCCATTGACCCTGCGTCTCTTGAAGAGCAGTGTGCACTCTTAACTGCTGAGCCATTTCTTCAGACTTTTTAATATATTTTTTAAAGATTAAAAAAAAATTAGTATTGTCGCTGTGTATGATGTCTGTGGGCATGCATGCCAGAACATGTATGTTGAGGTCAGAGGACAACTTGATGGAGTCAGTTCTCTCCTTTCACCTTTACATGGGTCCTAGGGGTTGAACTCAGGTGGTCAGACTTTACCTGTGGAGCCGTGTCTCCAGCCAATTGTTGTATTTTCAATGCTGGAAAATAGATTACAATTTCTAATCTGAAGTTAGTAAGGCCAGGTGAATTTTCAGAATTCAGGATTCTTAGGTTTCAAGAAGGTATAAAGCCAAGTTCAATAGCAGATACCTGTAGTTCCAGATATTCAGGAGACTGAGGCAAGAGGATTGCTTGAGCCCAGGAGTTTGAGACAAGCCTTACTTTTCTGGGGGTGTTGCTCAGTGGGAAGTGCATGCCTAGTGTTGGATTTAATCCCCCACATTGCAGAGTTTAAAAACAGTAATAATAATGTTCCCTGTGAGATCTAGAGTCATGCTATATTCAAATAGATTTTTTTTTCATAGAACTTAAATGTTCCCCTAAGTGAGATAAATAAAGTTGTGATCTCCAGCCAAATTTTGTCACCAAATAAGGACACATCATACTTAGGAAACAAACTAGTTTTAGGGAGATATAGGTTAGTTTTGGTATATATATTTTTTAATATTGTTAAGTGTTGAATTAAATTTAAGGGGTGGGTGGAAGGATTAACATTTAGTTTAATGGTTCAAAAGAGATTTATCCTTAATTTTTTATTAAATTACAGAACAACAGTGTGTCTCATAGAATACTAATACTTAGGTATACTTTATTAAATAGGCTTGAAAAGCAGTTTAAAATGTCAAATTTTAACATGCTAAGTATATTGTGATAATGGTAAAAAAATTTTTTTTCTTAAATAGTTTCCTTTAAGAAACTTTGTTTCAGAAATTATTTAAGGATCATTGAGTGTTATTCAGGCTGAACATAATTATGGATTTTTCAAGCTGTAGATGACTAAATATGCATATCTAATGCTTACCTTGGGCTATAAAGGGCATTTCTGTGTTTTTAGGGCAAGTACTGGTATAATATACTTCTCTTTTCTTGTCTGCTTGCAAATTGATGGTGGTAAACCTCAGTCACCGTGTGTGTGTGTGGGGGGGGGTCAGGGTAGGGCCCGAGAGTGGAGCAAAACTAGGAGAGACCTTCACTCTGCCAAATTGTTACTTTTGCTCCCCAACCTTTTCTCTCCCCACTTTTACCTTCATGAATTTTAATACAGTGCACATAATATTCTGAGTTACTAGGACAGGCGTTACTTTAACTCTGAAATGTCTGTCCTCAGTATTTTGAATTCTTAAAAAGCTATAAGTGTGGAAGGAGGGAGCTGACAACTGTAATTTCTTACCTATCTGCTGTATTTCAGTTTGATCCTGGATGGGTTAATTTTCTCTGTACATATTTGTGTGTGTCTTACATGCAGGACAGAGACCTAGGAGATGAATATGGATGGAAGCAAGTGCATGGAGATGTGTTTAGACCGTCAAGTCACCCTCTGATATTTTCTTCTCTCATTGGTTCTGGATGTCAGATATTTGCTGTGTCTCTCATTG
Source organism: Peromyscus leucopus (assembly GCF_004664715.2). Taxonomy (NCBI): domain Eukaryota; kingdom Metazoa; phylum Chordata; class Mammalia; order Rodentia; family Cricetidae; genus Peromyscus; species Peromyscus leucopus. Next base: position 47,931,003 of record NC_051063.1, on the reverse strand, counting down.
TTATTATTGTTGCCATGATAGAGGATTTATATACAGAGTAAGTGCTTGTACTTTATCATCTTTTTGTTGTTGTAAATAGTTTTTTAGTCATTGTAGTCTATTAAGTCAGCCATTATTAAATATTTGCTTATTTCAGTAATTTAGAATTTCAATACTATCTATCCATGCCATTATTGCAGACAAATCTTAACCTTTAAATGTTTTGAATTGTGTTTCCCTATACATAAACTTTCCAGCATTGCTGAACGTTCCAAGTTACTCTGGTTATGTCATTAGAGAGGCAAAACTGCTTTCATTCTAGAGCTGTTTGAAAATGCAAACAGGCACTTTTTTAGATTAAACTGGATCTTTATAATTTCAGTTACCAAGTTAATATTTCACATTTGTACTCAGACTGAGACCTCTACAAGAGTAAAACAAAACACTTTACAGTAATGTTTTATTTTTTTAGAGTCCTCAGTCAATATGCTGTCTTTGCATGGTTTTGGGTATATTTTTTATTAGCAACCAGAACCATTTGCTAATGTTTCTTAAATCACTTTATTTATTTGTTTGTTTGTTTATTTGTATGTGTGTTTCTGAGCTCAAATTAATATGTGTATGGGCATGCGCATGCCTCAGCACAAAAGTGGAGGTCAGAGGAGACTTTCAGGAGATGGTTCTCCGCTTTCACCATGTGTTCCCGGGATTGAACTCGATTGTTAGGCTTGGCAGCAGGCACCTTTACCTGCTGAACCATTTATCTTTACCGTTTACATTTATCTTTACCTGCTGAACCTGCTCAGGCCTCTGTTGAGTGTGGTCCTGTCACCTTGTTCTCAGAGAGCCACAACATGTGCAAACAAATGACTGTGGTATCTATGTGTTCATTTTGATTCAGGCATCAGACAGTAGCCTATGAAGTCCTCAGTCAGGAGAACTCCAGTTACATTTCAGTTCATAGTACATTCTTTCTTATATGTGTGCTGTGTGGTGATATATTGTGTACCCCAATAAAGCTTACCTGGGGATCAGAAGACAGAGCCAGCCACTAAATTAGACATAGAGGTCAGGCAGTGGTGGCACACACCTTTAATCCCAGGAAGTAATATGACAGGACACAGAAAGGTATATAAGGTGTGAGGAAACAGGAACTTGCTCTCTTGAGGATTTTGTAGAGGTAAGCTAGTGGTTGGCTGTTCTGCTTCTCTGATTTTTCAGCTTTCACTCCAATATCTGGCTCTGGGTTTTTTATTGTAAGACCTTTTAAGATTTGTGTTACAATGTAGCATTTCATGGACAAGTAATAAATTTGTGCTGCTGAAAGAATGACTTTTTAGTTATAAAATAGCACTTTTCCCTCCACCCTGATGCCCTGAGTTTGGTCTCACTGTGGAAGGAGAGGGCTGACTTGAGAAAGCTGCCATCCGACTCCCACATGTGTGCAGTAATGTGCTTGCCCACACTCAGGCACAGATCACACATACACAGTAATAATAAGTGGTTTTTAACTTAATCATATACTGAGCTGCTGTTCCTTTCCTTGAGAAAAGGACTAGGTCTTGATGAATTCTTAGTTTATTTAACTGAAGGGAGTATGTATTAACCAAACAAGCTGTTTCTCAAAATTTCTGTGGTGTTTCTGTAATCTAACCATTGCATTGCCATTCATTTACCACATTTCAAAATAATTGAACCAAATTTAAACTGCAGAGTTCATATTTTAGGTTATAATATTTTTTCAGGTGAACTGAATCCTGAACATTTCAAATCTGCCAAGCAAACCAGATGGTGGTAGATCACTCCTTTAATCCCAGCATTTGGGAGGCAGAGGCAGGGTGGATCTCTGTGAGTTAAAGGCCAGCCTGGTCTACTGAGTGAGTTCCAGGATACCTAGAGCTACACAGAGAAACCCTGTATAGAAAAACCAAAACCAAAACCAAAACAGTACCCAAATTTGCCAAGTGTCCATGCTTTATGTTAAGCGCTGATTCTAATTCATCACTCTTGAGTTGGTGCTAACCCTATTCAGTGTTATGACTAAAAAATAACTTTTTCTAGCATCCCAGTTTTTGCTTTGCTAGTCCAAATTTTTGGTTTAATTTTTCTTTTCAAAATGATGGTGTTAGAGTTTGGCAGCTCTTCTAATTTAATGCCCTTCAGTTTTTAGGTGTAGGAAGCTACTCTTTAATAGGTGGTGTTAGGGGCAGATCATGCGGTGTTCTGCCTGTTACTGCAATAAATAGGTGTTGTGTTTATTTGATGTGTATGTAGTTATTTAAAAGTGGTAGAGCTGTCAGGATTGTTATGATGGAGAAGTGACTGTCATTGGGGTCCCATGTTTTGACTTTGTGCACATTTGCACCTTTTTTTTTTTTTTTGGTTTTTCGAGACAGGGTTTCTCTGTAGTTTTGCGCCTTTCCTGGAGCTCACTTGGTAGCCCAGGCCGGCCTCGAACTCACAGAGATCTGCATGGCTCTGCCTCCCGAGTGCTGGGATTAAAGGCGTGCGCCACCAACGCCCAGCTAATTTTGTTTTTGTTTTTGATTTTGTTTTTTTTACATTTGCACCTTCAATGTGCATCAACTCTATGTTACATTTCTGTCCTACAGGCAGGAAAGTGAAGCTCAGAGAGGTGGAGTAATTTGACTAAATTATGCACTGCTACTAAAGGGTGATACACTGGTTTTGAACGTAGGTGATCGGATTTTAGAGTTTTTAATTTGCGATATTATATACATGAAAATGGTGATATGGTAATGTGAACTGGTAAAGAGTGAAACATTTGCATGTGAAATTGGGATGAGTCACTCCAGTGACATGACTCTTAAGAAGAAAGAGCAGCTAACGCAATAGGTGAAAATTACTTTGCCTCTGTGATCACTGTGACAATCAGGGGAAACATTTGGAAGGTGTAGGTAGAAGAACAGTGTCACTGTGGTACCAGTTAATGTGTGGTGCTCCCTCTGGAGCGAGCCTGCTAATCCACCCTCATGCTCTCTCCATGGGGAAGGTAAGGCAGCTCTCAGCTTCCCTTCCTGTCTTGAGAATGACTCCCTCTGTGGACTGACTCTTCATTGTAAATAAAAGTGGCTTATTTGGAGGGTGGGGTAAATGCTTGTAGAATATTTTTAAACAAAGAAACAAAAGAGATCTGAATGCTAAAACTCTCCTGAGTGGAGACTGTGGACTTAACCTGGAAGTCATTTTGAACTCTGGGCCAGCTCTTTGAGCTAGAAGGTTGATACTGAGAACTTCTGCCTGCCATAGGCTCATCTTACACTAAGCCAGCTCTTTATTTTCCTAGTAGTTAGATCTATGTCTGCCTTTCACAAACACATTTATAAAGAGAATGGGTCATATTTGTTCATCTTTGTGTCGAAAGGACTCAGTTAGCACTTGTTTGAGTTCTTGGGAAAACGGATTTGATTTTTTAAACTGATTAATTTTGAGATCTGTGATCTTTTTGAGAATGCCAAATCTTTACACTTGGACATAGTTGACTGTGGATAGAAATTAAACACTGTAGTTTCTACACTATGAAGATGCACTGTGCATTGATTCCTTTACTTTTACAGCCCCTTTAAGGAACTGAGCCAGGTGTTTGAACAGATGCTACATAGTACAAAATCAGTGGGCCGAAGTGTGTAGGTCGTTAATAAATAGTAAATATTTCTACTTTATAGCAAATTATACTGCTATTTATTTTAATATCTCCAACTAGGCATTTTTAAAATTTTTCCATAGTTGTACTCAACATGAAGGATGGCTTAATTCTTTAGATACCATTATTGAGAAGAGGTTAGAGATTTTTGGTCTGACATATGTTGCCTTGTAGATGAGTAGATATTTTTTTAAAAAAATCATCTTTTACAGAAAAAAAGAAACTAAATAAAGTAAGTCTTGGCATGTTGTGTCATTAAAAAATAGTAGCATTTAATATAAATTATCCCACTTAAATTTTATTCTTGGTAGCAGGCAAAAATCTTAGTGTTGAACCAGTTATAAAAAAGGAATATTCTCAAAAAAAAAAAAAAAAGCGGCGGTGTGGCGCACGCTTTAATCCAGCACTCGGAGCAGAGCAGGCGGATCTCTGTGAGTTCGAGCAGCCTGGCTACAAGTGAGTTCCAGAAAGCGCAAAGCTACACAGAGAAACCTGTCTCGAAAAAAAAAAAAAAAAAAAAAAAAAAAAAAGGAATATTCTGGTATCTTTTTTTCAACAGAGAATATCCTGTTCCATGTGATGGAACTTCTGTATAGAGTTGTAAATAGAGTTTAGTGCCAGCTTGTTATTGGTGCCAAAGAAATGAGAAGTGTTGAATTAGACTGTATTACAAATCACCTGGGGACTAGACACAACTTGGAACATTTCAGTTCACCTTTGACTGGGAATTCTTTTATGGTCTTTTGCAATCCATGATAGGATGTTTTTCTCTTTCTGCTAAATAGATCTTTGATACTAAAGTAATGCTAAGGGGACAGACTCCATGTTTTTGTCTTGTTTTAATTTTTCATACATATTTTTATGCCTTGCAGGAGGGGATCAATGCTCAGTACAGCCATATTTGTCTATGCTGCTACATCTCCGGTGAACGGGTATTTTGGAGGAAGTCTGTATGCTAGACAAGGAGGTAAGTTAGGAGTTTGCACTCTTTTTTTTTTTTTGGTTTTTCGAGACAGGGTTTCTCTGTGTAGCTTTGCGCCTTTCCTGGAGCTGACTTGGTAGACCAGGCTGGCCTCGAACTCACAGAGATCCTCCTGCCTCTGCTTCCCGAGTGCTGGGATTAAAGGCGTGCGCCACCAACGCCCGGCAGGAGTTTGCACTCTTGAATCTATAATTATTGATGGTATTCTTCTACTGTGATGTATTTGAAATTTAAAATGGGCAGTATAGGTTGTGCAAATAGTAAAGGCCCTTGTTATTATCATGCACATAACTTCTATAAATCTATTATGTTTTCTATCTTGTTTTTATGGAACCTTTGTGTTTTATTTCCTGAAATTATGAATAATTAATAGAATGTCTCCATTGTGAAGTTCGCACCAAAGAACATGTACAAGAGTACATCTACATTATTAATGTTATGTTTTGAGGTGCTTAGCTCCCTAGATGTGCACCTGGTGAGCTTGCCTTCATACTCATCCATAAAGTTACTTTTTATGGGTGACTATGAAAGTGTGTTTGATGAATACTTACGGTTTATGGATAAAGCTCATGGACAATGGTAGGGTATTAGGAAGCAGATACTAGTGTCTCTTACAGTATAATCAAAGGACTCCTCACAAAGATTTCTCTTATTTTGTGTCACAGTCTCTCAGATGGGAAGGTTTTATCTTAAATACCCTCTTTGCTCCTCTGCTGTTAGGAACCCCAAACTGAAGGTGATAAATGGTGGTGCTTCTTTCTGTGGTGATGTTCTGAGTCTCCAAGTTTCCTCACTCTTCCTGTAATCCTGTAGAGTCGAAAGGTTCTTGTGTTGATAAATCGGCATATTGTTCACTTAAGACTGAAAAGTTTTTGAAAGACCTCAAGTCTCCAAGTATAGAGACAGTCTACTGTAATTATTTTTCAGTCTATCTAAACATGGTCAGCATTAGGAGATCCTGCCTTGTATTGTATTATATTGTCTGTCTGTCTATGTATATATATGTGTGTGTGTGTGTGTGTGTGTGTGTGTGTGTGTATGTATGTATGTATGTATATGTATATATGTATGTTAGTATACATTTAGCAGTCTCCCAAGAGCAGGATAGGGCTGGGCACAGTAGCACATACCTATGATCCCAGTACTTTGAAGGCTGAGTCAGCAGGACTGTCACAAATTCAAGAATAGTACAGAAACTGGGAGGAAACTTTTATAGGTAGTAGGAAGTCAGAGCAGAGGATCATTTGAAATCCTCCTGGATGGCCATGTTTACCATTGCTTATGTTGTAGGTTTTACTAGATATAATGTGGACAGTTTTAGTCTGTTTTGTGTTCTGATCTAGACTGGTGCAGATAATTTTGTCTGAACAATCCCTAAAAATTCAAGTTAATAGAGATGTCAACTCAGAGAACTGAGAATATCTCATTTGTCTCAGGTTTGCTTTATCCTGGGGCTCCAGATCATTTCCCTGGGGAGAGCCTGGTCTTTGGCCAGAGTCTCCCCAGGCCTGAAGAGCAGCAGGAAGCACAGCACAGATGTCTGGGCAACTGATTGTACCCAGTGAGATATGTGTGGACCAGAGGGAACTAGAAGTAGAGAAGAGTTTCATTTGTATGTGTCTGTAACTGAGAGGATAAATGCAGTGTACAGGGAAGGACGGTGTTAGGATGGAGGTGTCATTTAAAATAGTAGAACAGGGCCAGGTGATGGTGGCGCTTGGCTTTCATCCCAGCACTCGGGAGGCAGAGCCAGGCAGATCTCTGAGTTCGAGGACAGCCAGGAACACAGAGAAACGCTGTCTTGAAAAACCCTAAATAAATAAATAAATAAATAAATAAATAAATAAATAAATAAATAAATAAATAAGAACAGTAGTTTCACTTTAATTAGTTGTCACTCTTTCTATAAGTGATTTTAATGAAATTGGAAAGGAAGGGTTCTTGAGTCTTCTGTGAAAAAGAAATGAACTAGAAGAGAAAGTTGAGAATTGAGTTTCTTTGGAGGAATTTTAAGATTTGGGATGGTAATTCCACCACCTAAAATGAAAAATCTCTGACAGAATTAGAACTAGAAAAACAATTAGCTTTATATCCAAACCATAACAGATGGCATACAAAAGCTCAGAACAATTCTGTGGCAGAATCAAAACAAAGACATCAGACTATTAGACCACAGGTCATTGCTCTTTTTCAGTACAGCTACTTTAGAAACTGTTTCTACTACACAGACTTGAAGAGCTAGACTAGTCATTTTTAGATAACTGATTTGAAACAATTATTAGTATATCAGGTTTAGTAACCTTTGTATTTAATTTTTAAGTAAATAATTTGGAACTATAGAATATATTTTAAAACATGAATGCATGTTTGTCTGTGTAGCTGGAATTTTTCATAGCTTCCCTTTTCTTTCAGGAAGGAGATGGATAAAGCAGATGTTCATTGGGGCATTCCTCATTCCCGCTATGGTGTGTGGCACTGCCTTCTTCATCAACTTCATAGCCATTTATTACCATGCCTCTAGAGCCATTCCTTTTGGAACAATGGTAAGTGGCTTGAATTGTAATTTGAAACAGGTGCTTATAACCATTCTACTACAAGTCCTGCTGTCTCTCGAGCTCCATCCTGTTGATGTTCTGAAGTCTCAGCCAGTCCCTGTTGAGTCTTGGAAAGTTTTTATTAGGCTCCAAAAACTATTGGTTAAATTTAAACCTAGGTCCCCTGCATTTTCTTGATTCTGTGAAGTGAAAAGTTGATTTTATAGCTTTTATCAGAGATGGGAGAGAACTAATCAATAAATGGATTTATTTTAGAGAAAAAAAAATACCAAGAAGCATGAGTGTTTTATTAAGATGATGTGTTCTAATTTGCTTTTTTGTTTCTATGATAAAACACTGACCAAGGGCTGGGGAGATGGCTCAGAGGTTAAGAACACTGGCTGTTCTTCCAGAGGCTCTGAGTTCAATTCCCAATAACCACATGATTGGTTTCACAATGATGCCCTCTTCTGCCATGCAGTCATGCACGCATACAGAACACTGTGTACATAATAAATAAATAAATCTTAAAAAGAACACCAAAAACAACTTGGAAAAAGGGTTTATTTGACTTTAAGATTATAACCCATCATTAAGGAAAGTCAGAGTAGGAGCTCAAGGTAGGGGTTTAAAGCAGTAACCATGCAGGAGTGCTACTTCTTGCCTTGCTTCTGGTCTCATGTTCAGCTATTTTTCTTACACATCCCAAGACCAACTGCCTACAATGGGCTAGGCATGTCTATATCAATTAACAATCAAGAAAATGCCCCACGGGTATACCTACAGGCCAGTCTGATGGTTACAGTTCTTCAATTGAGGTTGGTTCTTCCCAAGTGTGTCAGGTAAAGAACTGATGCTAACAATGAGATTCTACTCCTTGTCATCTTTGACACACAAATATATCACTTTAAATCATAACCTTTCCCTTCTTGTTCCCCAAGACCTTATTACTATTATAATATAAAATACATTATACCTTTAAAAGTTTCCTCTTTAAAAAATTCATCACTTTAAAACCCCAGTCTCTTAACTGTAGGCTCCCATAAAATCAAGATCATGTTATATTTGTTCCAAAAAGAGAATCAGGGCATAGGAACAACCAGATGAAAGCGAAATCTTGAATCTAGCAGTATAAATCAAATATTGTAGCTCAGTGTCCAGAATCTATGACTCACAATTTATGGGCTACAAAGGACTTGGGCAGCTCCAAGCTGGAAAGCTCTGCCTTTCACAGAATGCACACACACATGCTGAAAGTCAGTGTATCAGGGGAATTCACTCACCATTTAGGCATTTCACTGGTTCACAGGACGATATGATAGAGTACGAGACTTTAGGCCCGTTACCTTGGAGAGCCCATGAGTGTTGTTGGGACACATTTGCCCTTTTATTGCTTAGGTTTGGGAAAGGGAACCCTAAATAACCACTGGGTAGGTCACAGGGAAGCTCCCAGTGTTTAATCAAGGGGACCTGGGAGGAAGGGCTGGAGGTCTGACCTAGAGATTATAGCTCTGTTCCACTCCCTCCTTTCCCTGACAGTACCCCCTACCCCACCAACATATCATCATCACACACACACACACACACACACACACACACACACACAGCTTGTCTTGTGGCCTCAGGCATGCTCAATACTGAGGCTGTACCTATACTAGTGGCCTCTGCTGGCTTCTTTCGGGACTTTAACCCTACCACATAGTGCTAAGCCTCAACTTTTCTCCATGGCCCCTTCAATTCTGGGGTTTCCACAGCAGTGGGACTGTGCCTTCACCAATGCCCTCTCCTTGGCTCTCTTCAGGGATACCCTGACCCTGACACACAGTGCCAAACTTCAGGTATTTTCCGTGACCCCTTCATGCCTTTAAACCCAGTACCATGTTGGATACTCTTTAATGTTGTATGGCAAGTTCTGCTGCTGGCCTGATGGGCAGCCTTGGTCTCTTCTGGACCACAGATTGTGTGTGCAGACCCAGAGGAAATAACTTCCCTGAGGACCATCTAGATGATCGCTACTCAACTTGGGGGTTGAGTGACCCTTGCACAGGGGTCGTATATCAGATATCCAACACACCAAATATTTACAGTACAGTTCAGAACAGTAGTAACATTTAAGTAACAACACAGTCATTTTATGCTTGGGGGTCACCACAACATGAGGAACTGTATTAAAGGGTCGCAGTATTAGGAAGGATGAGAACTATTGATCTAGACCATAGGCACTGTGTCTGAGAAGGAAGATGCCCTACTAACTGAATAGCTTAGTTTGAAAATCAGTCTAGAGGTCCTCCTGTGTGCTCTTCCCAAGGGTTTAGCTCTTTCTGCCAGTTCATGAACATGAATCCTTTCTTTGGAGGGCCATCATGCTAATTCTTCATCTTAATAAAGTTCTCACAACTGACAGCTAACCTAACTTTAGTGACGTAAAGCTTCTTTTTTCTCTAAAAGTAATAGGTAAATAAGGAGTTTTGTTTACCAGGAATCTGGATTTCAGTCCAGATATTGCTGTTACCAGGACTAGCTTGAGGTGGGATTGAAAGTACATTGTCTTTAGACTCTAACTTCTATTCATGTGTACCTAATTATATAAAGAACCACAAAACCTACTATTAGATTAAACTTGTTTTACAATAATCAGTCCTAGATGTTTCATAAACATTAGAAGTTTATGGTAAGACTATAAAGTCTAGTGTCCTTCAAGAGACTATTTACAAGATGCAGGAAACCATTTAAAAGAAATTTGGAGTCAAACCATCAAGATAAATACCTGCCCCTGAAGTTGGGGTGTTGTGGTAGTGATACTACAGTCAGTGGGAGAGAATACTTGAAATTAAATTGATTTGGGGAAGGCTGAACCTTTTTCTTTGGTAAATTTGTTCAGTAATGAGTTAAGTATCAACACACAGGGATTTGGGTCCTATGAATCTCTTGGTGTACTAGTGTCTTAGTTCTGTTTCCATTGCTATGATAATGTATCCTGACAAAAGCAGCTAAGAGAGAAGAGGTTTATTTGGCTCACATTCCAGGTTACTGGCCATCATTGTGGGGGAAGCCAAGGAGGTAGGAACTTCAAACAGCTGGTCATGTTATATCCAAGGTCAAGAGCAGAGAACTAATTAATCCATGTATGCTAGTGCTAGCTCTCTTTCCCCACATTTAGCATTTAGTACAGTTAAGAATCTTCTACCACTGGGCATGCTTTAATCCCAGCACTTGGGAGGCAGTGGCAGGCAGATCTCTTGTGATTTCTAGGCCAGCCTGGGCTACAAAGGAGTTCCAGGACAGCCAGAGCTGTTATACAGAGAATCCCTGTCTGGAATAACCAAACAAACAAAAAGAGAATGCTTTGCCTAAGGAATTGTTTCACCCATAGTGGGTGGGTCTTACCTTAATCAGTATAATCAAGACAGTCTGCTGTAGACATACCCACAGGCCATTGTAATCTAGATAATCCCTCATGGAGACTTTATTCTTGGGTTATTCTAGATTGTCTCAAGTAGATAATTAAAAGTGACCATCACAGTTAATCACAATACCTGAGAAAACAACTGAAGGGAGGAAGAATTTATTTTGGTTGGTGACTTCAGAGCCTTCCATGGTCAGCCAGCTATACTGTTTTCTAGACCTGTAGTGAGGCAGAGCTCATGGTGAAAGGTTGTCATGGAACAGAGTTGTTTGCTTTGTGGCAGCCAGGAAGTAGCAACAGAGCAACCAGGGAGATAGCACCAAAGGATTTGTCCCAGTGACATGCTTCTTTCAAGTAGACCCTACCTCTCTTCTATTTCATTACACAGTGTTTTGATGTTTTTTGTTTGTTTTTGCTTTGGTGGATGTCTTAGTTATGGTTTCTGTTGTTGTGAAGAGACACCATGATCATGACAGCACTTATAAAGGAAAACATGTAATTGCGGTGGCTCTCTTACAGTTCAAAGGTTTAGTTCATTATCATGGTGGGACATGGTGGTGTTCAGGCAGGCATGGTTCTGGGGAAGATCTGCTGGGGAAGGAGCTGCTTCATGTTGATATGCAGACAACAGGAAGTAGACTGAGTATCACACTGAGCAAAGCTTGAGCAAAAGAGACCTCAAAGCCTGCCACCACAGGAAATAGACCAAGTGTCACACTGAGCAAAGCTTGAGCAAAAGAGACCTCAAAGCCCGTCTCTGTGGTGACACACTTTCTCTAACAAGGCCATACCTACTTCAACAAGGCCATACCTCCTAATAGTGCCACTTGCTTTGGGGGCTATTTTCTTTCAAAACATCAAAGTGAGATCAAATCCAGGGCTTTATAAATGCTAGGCAAGTACTCTTCCCTGAACTACATCCTTTTAGCTATCAGCATTGCTAGCAGATTATTAATCCATTAGTGGACTGATGTATTGATTGGACTAGAGCTCTCATGATCAAGGTGATTAGATCATGTTATTGTTAACTCTACCAGCTAGGGACCAACCACAGCTTCAACCACAAGAGACTTTTTGGGGGAATGTTTCATACCTAAACCATATCACTTGAGGGTGGGGACAGGACAGGTTACCAGGGTGTTCTGAGAAAGGATTGTAAATATGAAATCTTGTGTGAGCTGTAAGTCTCAGATGCTAAATTTGGTAGTAGAGGCTTTGAAAGAAACATAGTTGTAGTTAAAAAATTGCAGAGTATCATGAGACCTAATTAATCACCTTTCTACTCTAAATAATGTTCAGCTCAACATGCACCCATAAATCCTGGGTTCTTTTAGATTTGTCTCTGAGGGGATAGAATAGTTGAGAAGGTAATGGGTGGTCTGTGTTAGTTTGTCATTTTGAGGCCTTGTTTTAGTTGAGGAGGGGAATATTGAGCATGGTCAGAAATATGCCATAAGCTTTAGAAATCAATTTCACACCATGACTCAAGGCCTGAACCATAACTGGGGGAAAAAAAACAAACTTGAGAACTGAAGTTCTAAAATGGGAAACTCATGATACATAATTAGAAATTACCATGTGAAGAGATGGAGACCAAGGTAATAGCACTTTATGATGAGGACTAGAAAGCTGCATCTTAAAAATAGTCAGAAGAGTACAGAATACACAAGTGATACATGTAACCGCAGTGAAGACCTGTGAAAACACTGCTAGAAAAGCTCCATTGCCTTAGCTGGGTGGTGCTGGCATACACAGCGTTTGACTGGTAGAGGCAGGCGCATGGATCTCTGAGTTCCAGGACAGCCAGGACTGTTACACAGAAAAACCCTGTCTCAAAAAATAAAACAAACAAAACAAAACAAAAAACCCCTCCATTACCTGAGCTGACTTGAATAAATGACAGGGTAAACAAATGCATTTTATAAAAATACTCCAAAAGCCTCAGAACATGGATCAGGATTGGAACAGAAGAGTGGTTCCATTCTTCTTCTTTTTCATCAAATAACTTTCGTACAAGAAAAGTGAAAGGGAACATTCTTTGATGAGAAGGAAGTGAGGTTTAAGCCAGATTATGTATTTGATTGTGTGGGAGTTCTCAGCTACTTCAGTCCAAAGTGTCTTTGCTCATGTGCATGTTTTCTTACAGAGCAGAGAGAGAAGTTTGTGAAACTGGACCCAAATCTCCTTTTCTAGGGAAAAAAGAAGAAAGTAGATTCTACTTTGCAAAATGTGGTGGATTCATTTATATTGATGAGGCACAAAATTTTAGAATTGGTTATTAATTTTTCAAAGGATGGAAGCAATTAGCATTAGGAGCTAGTGTGAAATTCATTAAAGAAAAAATGGCTAGAACACCATCATTTCCCAAATTTGAGTAGGTTTTAGAAAACTAGAAGAACACAACAGCATAAGTAAACATGGCGTCCTATTGGACAAGATAAAGAAATGTGGCCAGAGTCATAGTAATGAGGCTCTGAGCAGCTGCAGAGCATTGGGATGTTACAGTGCATCAGCACACAACTGCGCTTGCGTAGACTGAGAGGCGCTCCCAGTTCTGACACAATGGAGTGCTCAAGATTGTGTCTAAGAGCTCATCTGATTGATGTTTGAGATCTAAAGAGATTCATTCTGATGGGGGCAGCATATTTTGTAGTTCATGGTGTTTTTATAACTATTATCCTATTTAGTTTTCAAAAGAACTAAATAGAAATTGGGGGTGGGGTGGGGATAATTATCTGTTTCATAGAGGTAAACTCCCAAGGTTTTTGTGTAGTTATTGGCCCAGTCACATTTCTTCTGTTTGGGTTGTGTTGTTAGTGGTGAAGATGGGGTTTTGTTCATTGGGTTTGTTTGTATTTTTTTCTCCCTTTCTGTCAAAATGAGTTTCTCCAAGTGGTGCATAGGCATGCATGTAGGCAAAACCCATACACATACAGTTTTTCTGTACCAGTGCCAACACTTGGTGCAGTCAGTCCTCTTTAGTTTAGCCCGTCCAGTCAGGGGGTAGTGGTCCTACATTTCACTTGTTGACTTGTCAGTCACACTGAAGGCTGTGGGGGGTGGGGGTGGATTGCTTATTTGTGTATGCATCTTCTTTAATGAATGTGAAAGTCTTTTGTGCCTCTATTTTATTTTATTCCTTTTTCTCCTTGACAAGAGAGAGCCTCTTTACACGGCCCTGGCTGTCCTGGAACTCACTATGAAGACCAGGCTGGCCTTGAACTCACAAAAGTCCATCTGGCTCTGCTTCCTGAGTGCTGGGATTAAAGGCATGAACCACCACAAGCAGCTGTTTCTGTGTGTTTGTGTGTGTGTATACGTGCACATGCGCTCACGCACACACACATGCGTGCATATATGGTAGGGAGAGGGGCATGCTCCTCCCAAGGTGTAGGTGAAGCTTAGAGGACAGCTTGTGGGAAGAAGTCTTTTCTCTCCTTTACCATGTGAAGGATCATCCAGAATCAAATGCAGGTCATCAGGATTGGCAGCAGGCACCTTATACCCACTGAACTACCTGCCCTTATCTTCTTTAGTGGGTGTACCTTATTGGACAAGAGTAGTTTTTTATCCATTGTAAATAGAAGTCTATGTCTTTAAAGTATTTTTGCAGTAATATTCTCCTATTTTATGGCTTATCTTTTAATTTTCTCAAGCATTTCTATTTAAGGCAAAGTTACTAATTTTGAAGAGCAGTATATTGATAGATTTTCCCCCCTTTTTAGTTTGTTCTTATAACTATCCTATATAGAGAGTCTTTTGCCAAACTAAACGGCATCAAGCTGTTCTTGTATGTTGTCTTTTAGAAATTCTGGAGTTCCATTTCTGAAACCCTGAGATAAATTTGATAGGTTTCGTTTGCACATAGCACCCTCTGTTGCCTGCAGCACTTCTGGAGTGGCTGCTGGTGGCTGCACAGCCATAGATGGGTACAGCTGGAGACAGTGGGCATGGGGACTTCTCCTTCATTAAACTGCCTTGTACAGTAACACTGGGTACAGACCACTTTAAAGTGAAATGCTTGAGTGGATGTGACAAGCACAGGTGTTGCCAGGTTGGGGAGGGTCTTCAGCTTTGTGTCTTAGAAGTTCTTCAGGTTGATAAAGCCCTGCTGTTCCTGGTTTGTTAGGAGTTTCTGTTGGAAATGAAGGTTGGGTTTTACAGCAGCCTTTTCCTGCATCTTTTGAGATGGTGGTGACCAGCACTGGTCTTAAGTTAGTCCTATATTTCTTTAATAAAGCTCCATTTGCAAGATTTGGTTTTATATCTGTATTTATGAGAAATACTGACCTGTAGCTTTTTTTTATAGTGTTTTTTTTTTTTTTTTCTAGTAAGGCTAGCTTTCTGTAGCACATTTTTCATTTCAAGGCAAGTATCTTTTTATAGAACTGAAATAACCCAAGAAATAGGATGGAGAGTTATGAACTAGCATGTTGAAGCTTTCTGGACACAATAAACAGGTGTTTTGGATCTGTGAGTTGGCAGTACCTGGATTATAGGGTCCATTGGTTGGAATGCTCAATAAAGTAAAACCAAATGCTTGGTTATA
Organism: Peromyscus leucopus; assembly: GCF_004664715.2. Classification (NCBI taxonomy): domain Eukaryota; kingdom Metazoa; phylum Chordata; class Mammalia; order Rodentia; family Cricetidae; genus Peromyscus; species Peromyscus leucopus. The sequence goes on along the minus strand of NC_051063.1, from coordinate 47,915,889 downwards.
ACCATGAAAGATAAGGGGTAGACATGTTCAAAGCATGCCAGCTGACAGGGAAAGAGATCTAAAACGTACTTGATTAGGGGCAGTGTGGAAGGTTAGGGACAGTGGGAGCTAAAGGTAGGGAGGAAACAGTTCAGTGTTCGTGTAATTCAGTGTGAACATTTCCCCTGTTACCAGTAGTGCATTCCTTGTATCATTTTACTCCTTAGAACTTAATGTTTTCTCTGTAATCAAAGTGTTTGAATTTTCAGGTGTCTCTCTTACTTGTTCTTATTAGTGTTTTTGTTCTCTGAGTAACCACACACATTTCTATTTATTACAGGTGGCCGTTTGTTGCATCTGTTTTTTTGTTATTCTTCCTCTAAATCTTGTTGGTACAATACTTGGCCGGAATCTGTCAGGTCAGCCCAACTTCCCTTGTCGTGTCAATGCTGTGCCTCGTCCTATCCCGGAGAAAAAATGGTAAAGAGAAAGCTAAAGCTCATCTGGTTGTTGCCGTAGTGTATTAAGTTTTTAAGGCTGTTGTGTTCGCATAACTTTAGGAGCAGCTTGCTTTTATGCAAACAACTGTTTTAAGTTTAAGAGTTGGTTCATTTTAATTTTGCCATCAGCCTACATTGTAAAGAATATAGTAAGCTATGTCTTTATTTTGCTTTCTGAATATTGGTGCCATTCATATGTCAAAACTTTGATAAATATACTAGTGTATAGAGGTGGGTGGGAAGTAAAGCTTTAACAGTTTTTTAAGCCTGCAGGTCAGATGTGGCTGTTGGCCTGTTTTTGTTGTTGGATTTTTTTGTTTGCTTGATTGGTTGGTTTTGTTTTTTTTTTTTTTTTTTTTGGTTGTTTTGTTTTTGTTTTTGGAGATTGTGTAGCCCTGGCCATCCTGGAACTGACTCTGTAGACTGAGTGCTGGGATTAAAGGCCATGCGGCACCACTGCTCAGCTATTGTTGCCTGTTTTTGTAAATAAAGTTTTATTGGAACACAGCCATATCCAGTCTCCACTTACTACTTATGGCTTCTTTTACTGTCCAGCATCAGAGTTGACAGAGCAATAGTTACAACAGAGACTGTATCACCAGCAGAATCTGAAACCCTCAGAATTATAGAAAAATCTTTCAGCTACTTGTTTTCTTTCCAGATACTTTATTCTAAATATTGGCCCATTTATTCCCACATAAATCCACCAGTTGAGAAATGGATTGAGACCACTTGTAATAAAATATTTGAACACAAAAAATCCAGAAATATATTAATTTGATAATTCTCTGCTAAGAAATGATAGGAAAAATATTAAAAGTTTTTATTTTCTCTATAAGCAGCAACTTTGTAGGGATAGTAAACATTGCAGATTGTAACACAGTAGTAGCTCGAATCTGAGCTGTGTTTCAGGTAGCATTGATCAGTGCTGCATGGCATCAAGGCATACACATGCAAGTGTTCAGGACCAAGGCGTCAGTGAAGTTCTACAGTGTAACTCGGGCGAGCACTGCCAGAAACACCTTGGGTTCATGTTTTGCTCGATTTTGAATTAATTTTTGGTTATTGAACGTTCAGAAATCTTTTATTCTTGCTGAAGTTTTCACAACCTACGCATTCAGTTAGATGATCCCCAGTCTAAGAGCTTTGATTTAGGGGAGAGTAACATATTCCCGTTTTAGGAATTGTGTGCTTTTCTTTGTTAGATTGGTGCCTAAGAAACTTTGGACTGAAGAGTTTTGAGTCCATTTTTTAAACTGCTTTTCCCTTAAATCAGTATTAGATACTAGGGCTCATTAATTACTCATGTTCAGCTTATTACTAGAGAGAGAGGAAGGAAAGCCTAGTCAGAAAGCACAGAAGCTCTTTGGGAAGTAGGGTTAGTGAGGAGAGGTGTGAACAACACTTGCTTTGTTTACCAGAGATAGGTCTTTTAGGTATAGGGAGGCTGGTGTGTGGCTTCATTTTCTTGTTGTTTTTTAATCATACGGGAACCAAAATCTGAAATCTGAGTACTAGATCTGGCTTTTATTGGATGATTACCTGGAATAGATCAGTTTTAATCTCAGGACCTTGGTTTTCTATAAAACAAGGAAGATTATAGTAAATGACTTTTAAGTTTTTTCTCTCTGTCTCCCCCGCCCCCTCAGTTTACATCTGCTGGCCAGCAGTAATTAGTGGCACCTGATGTAGGTCAGCAGACAGATAAAGTATAGTAAGTTCTGAGGGATGTTCAGGAGTCTGGGGCGGGGGCATGTCTCCCTGGGATACAGAGGGAAAGAAGGCTTTGAGAGCTGCAATGCTTGCTGGAAGGAGAACATGAAGTTAGAGACAGCATTCCAGATAGAGAACTGATGATTGTCACTCAGTGAATGTTGGCTGGGAGAAGGGATGAAGTTTGAATTGTATTTTTTAGTCTTTCTTTGCCCTATTGTAAAGCAAAATTGACAATACCTTGATTGTTGAATTTTTGGAAAAGAATTAGAGCCAAGAAGAAAGTGGGTAAAGAAATGGCAAGGTTAGTTTATGAAAATTTGTTTCAGATAAGGGTCTCAACTTTTTTAAGTAGATACCTACAGAGTTCTCAGAAGTTACTGAAAACTGATAAACTGGGAATAAATACTTAATGTGTTTCTTGTTCTGCAGTAACAACAATTTGTGTTCCTTAAATACTTTACTCAGGCTTTAATGCTGAAAAGAATATTGATTTCAACTGATGACTAATTTGAAGTCTCACTCACATTTTTATGCCTCTATGGGTTTTGGTTTTTCTTTTTATTCATTTGTCTTTATTCATTGGGATGATTTTTAAAGTATTAAACATCACCTTTTTATTATTGGGATTTATACATATATTATGAAAATTATGCTAAAAGTACTCTGTTAATTCTAATATTTTCCAGGTTTATGGAGCCTGCGGTTATTGTTTGCCTGGGAGGAATTTTACCCTTTGGCTCAATCTTTATTGAAATGTAAGTTTGGGCAATGTTTTCATGTTTTGAAGAATTTAAGAATTTGAACATGCTAGATTGGTATGCAATCATCAGACAAGGCAGTCTCTCTGGAGCCAATTTTGTACTGCTATAATGAAGTACTGAGGTTGCTAACTTTTTTAAATGAATAATTTTATTTAACTTATAGGATTAGGGATTCCAAGTCACAGTACATCATGAAAGGAAGTCAAGGCAGGAACCCGGAGACAAGAGCTGATGCAGAGACCATAGAGGAAACCTCTTACTGACTTATTCCCATGGCTTGCTCAGCCTGCTCTCCTATACAGCCCGACACCACCTGCCCAGGGATGGCACTGCCTGCAGTGGTCCGGGCCTTCTCAGGTCAACCATTAGACAAGAAAATGCCCCTCTGACTTGTCTACAAGCCAATCTGATTGGAGGCATTTTCTCAGTTGAGGTTCCTCTCCCCAGATTATCCTAGCTTGTGTCAAGTTGACGAAAAGCATAACCAGCACAACTCATGTGTATAAATATATAAATAGGTGGTTGTCTTTCATCACGTGTTAGCTGTGAGTATACTGCAAGCCTTGGTGGGTCTTAGAAGGAGATTGGAGTGGGTCACTCTGACTTGTTTAATAAAGCCAGTTCAGGAACTCTATACTTGCAGTTGATAGTCCTCACTCTGACTTGACCACTTACTCCTGCTCCCTCGGCCCTGTCTTCCATTAGACTCCTCTGCCCTTTCAAGTCATGTCTGTTTTGGTTTTCTCACATCCTGTCCTCCTGGAATGGCATTTTTAACCTGTCAGTCTAGGCTTACTTTATTTGTATTTATTTTTTTATATGTTTTAACCTTTCAGTCTCTTTGTGTCATTTTTCACTAAGGACTTTAAATCTCAATGTGATGTGACCAGCTGGGTTGTTTATAGCATGAACTGATCTTGTTGATTCTCTTAGCTTTTGCCCTTTTGTTGATGTTCTAGCCATGCTGAACATTTTGAGTGTTTTTTCTTTTGTTTTGTTTTGAGATTTATGTGTATGAGTACTTGTTTACATTCATTATGTGTGCACCATGTGCATGGCTGGTGCCTGTGGAGGCCTGGAGAGGTGTCGGATCCCCTGGAACTGGAGTTACGAGGTTGGAGCTGTCATGTGGGTGCTGGGAACCAACTCAGGTCCTCTGCAGGAGCAGCCAGTGGTTTTTTTTTTTTTTTTTTTTTTCATTACTTACACTCATGATATTAATCACATTTGTGGTATTCATAGATTACATTTGCAGTATTCATTCAATTACATATATACATGTGTGTGTGTGTATATATATATATATATACATACATATATATATATTTTAATTTTAAATGTCGAATGTCATTTCTTGAAGGGGGTAGGAGGTTAAATACAGGCTTACAGCACAATGGGAGGACCCTGGAGGGCAGAAGTTCGCTACTGATGTTTTGCAATCTTGCATCTAAGCTGTTAATGCTCATTATTCAGGATACACAGACAAGGAACTTCCCTTAAGCATTCAGGAGGGTGGAATCTGGCAGGGAATTAGCATAGGGAGGATATCAAGGTCAAGGTCCGCAAGCAAGGCAACAGTTACCCAAAATGGGGGCCAGGGCCCTGCAGGTCCCCCTTTTATTAAAAAATGAGCTTCTGACTTGGGTTGCGTGGGACGTCAGCAGGTCACCTTACCCATCATGGAGACACCTGCCCAGGCCACACAGGTGCTCTCTCTTAGGTTGGTGAGTGCCCCCCAGGCATTACCCGTCTCTGAATACTCATTATCATACCGGCTCAATCATGTGTGAGCTGCATGGTTAATTGCTGCCAAAGATCTCAAAGTGGCACTGGGAGCCAGTGCTTTTAAACTCTGAGCAATCTCTGTGGTCCCAGAGTGTTCTCTTTGTTTCACTTACTGAGTTCCTTTACTTAGAACCAGTCCTCTGCTCCTGGTGTTATCCATCACAAGTCTTTCTCCTGTCCCAACCTCACTCATGAGCCGTGTCCTGTTTTCACTCCTTTCTCAGTTCCTCACCTAGTTGTACCAGAGGAATCACTCCTCTCGTTTGCTGGGTATAGTGCACATCAGGGGTCAGGGTTGCTTACTGCCAGGGTTTCCTACCAGCCAGCGATCTCCTGGAGAGTAGTGATGTTTCCTTACAGTGCTGATCTTTACTGCTTGCTTGCTTACTTTAAAAAAAAAAAAAAAGCTTTTTTATTTTTTGAGATTGTAATATAATTACATCATTCCCCCTTCTCTTCCCTCCAAGCCTTCCTATGTCACCTTCCTATGTGACAAGGGATCTGTAAATCATTGAACCATGCAGGCATGTGATTGAATAGATGAATGACGAAGCAGGAATGTTGTAAAAAGAGCTAGAAGACCCTGTTCTCAGATGATTTGAATAATGAATGGATTTAAAGAGCTTTTTCTTTTTTCTTCTTAATGAAGACTATTACTACTCTCCCTTTCTCCCACTGTCCTCTGAAGACAGTGTCAGTCTCCTTTAGACCTTAACTTCTGTTCTGTTTTCCTCTAATTCTGTATATTTCTCAGTTTATCACTTATTTTTCTGTTTAACAGAATGTTTTCTAAAATGTGAACTATATTACTTGAGTAGTGTTTCATCTTAAAAAATGGAAGAATGAAGGAATTGACTTTATTTTATAAATGTAGATTGTGACTGTTCTCATTTTCCACATTTTAACTTGTTTAAATTTCTAATTTAGTCATTTTGCTCAGTGACAAATGCCTCCAGAAGAATTTGTTCTTTAAAAAAGAAACCACAAAAATATTTTGAGAATTTAGTAACTGAGAGTTAAGACAAACTGTTGGAAATTACTAGAAAGATGGTAACAAGCTGTAAGTGAAGTCAAAGTGAGAGCTAAGAGAAAGAGGAAGCTTCAAGGCTGTCCTCATGTTCCTCCTCAGGTATTTCATCTTCACATCTTTCTGGGCATATAAGATCTACTATGTCTACGGCTTCATGATGCTGGTGCTGGTCATCCTGTGCATAGTGACCGTCTGTGTGACCATCGTGTGCACATACTTCTTGCTAAATGCAGAGGATTATAGGTGGTAAGTACTTGCAGGTGCAACCTCTCGGGAGCCTAATACCATTTTTTTTTTTTTTTTTTTTTTTTTTTTGTGTGTCTTTTGAGACAGGATCTCTTATGTAGCTCTGGAACTCGCTATATAGACCAGACTGTCCTCAAACTTATAGATATCCACCTGCCTCTGCCTCCCAAGTACTGGGATTAAAGTTCTGTGCCACCACACCCAGGCAGTATCCTAGTATCTGAAGTTTGCCTTTGAAGCCTGTTAAGCTGAGGAAAGAATTTCCACAGAAATTGTGCTGTTTAAGATAATAGAGGAGCTGGGGGTGGTAGTACACACTTGTAACCCTATCCCTGAGGAGACACTTGGCTATAGAGTGATACTCTAACCCCAAAATAAAATGAATGAATAAGAAAGATAGTAGAGGGATTTTTTTTCCTCTAGTTGTAAATATAATGAAAATTTTATAGGAAAATGGTATCAGTCCAAGTTTTTTTGTCCTATTTGAAATATTTCTGCAAAGTGCTTGATGCTGGGTTTGTGAGGAAGCATCTTTGTTTTAAACTTTGGTCTGAATGGGAGAATTGGTTTATTTAAAGTCCCTCAGAGAATGTAACAAGACTCTGGAGTTTCTAGTTCCCTAGGCTCTTTGTTAATATTTAAGCATCAGGTACAAGGATTTGTTTTTAAGCGTGTAGAATTTTAAAGGATGTTTTTTTGTAAAATTCTTTGCCTTAAAATTTTGAGTGCTATTCATTTCAAAGACATAATCCTTTTTCATTTTGTTTTTTTCCCAGGCAATGGACAAGTTTTCTCTCTGCTGCATCAACTGCAATCTATGTTTACATGTATTCCTTTTACTACTATTTTTTCAAAACAAAGTAAGTGGAGTTTTTCTCTCATGTGTTACCTAGTAAACTACCTTTAAATGATAAGAGTGTAAAGCATCAGATTGAAAGTAAACTGTGTGTATTGAATATTATTTTATTGTATTGCAGGATGTATGGCTTATTTCAAACATCATTTTACTTTGGATATATGGCGGTATTTAGCACAGCCTTGGGGATAATGTGTGGTAAGTTTTTAAATTATTGGAACATCATGAAAAAAATTTTGAGCATCTCAGACTCAGGAAAACACTGTAATTAGAAATTAAGAAATTCTGGGGCTGGAGAGATGGCTCAGAGGTTAAGAGCACCGACTGCTCTTCCAGAGGTCCTGAGTTCAATTCCCAGCAACCACATGGTGGCTCACAACCATCTGTAATGAGATCTGGCGCCCTCTTCTGTATACATAATAAATAAATAAATCTTTAAAAAAAAAAAAAAAAAAAGAAATTAAGAAATTCTGGGATGGCAGGGTGGTTCCATGGGGTAAAATTTTTTCTGCTCAAGCCTGACAAGCCTGAGTTGGATCCCTGGAACCCTGAAAACTGGATCCAGAGAACTGACTCCACAGAGTTGTTCTCTGACCTCCATTCATGCCTCACCCAATAACAATTAAATAGAAATCAAGGAATCCGTTCTGTTGCTCTATCAGGAACACCAAGGTGAATCCAAAAGTTTGTCTTCAGTCTTTTTGACTCTCCTTTAAAATCTGATCTATTGTTTAATTTCTGTTTTTGTAGCTGTTGTAATGATAACTGCAGACCACAGAATTACTGTGATTAGTTTCTCATTCATGTTGGGGAATGTCTTGTTTTGATATTGTGTCTTTCTGTGTTGTTCAGTCTAGTCTTAAACTTCTAGACTCAAGTGATCCTCCTGCCTCAGCCTCCTGAGTAGCTGGGGTTACAAGTGTGTGTGGTACCACATGCAGTTGAGAATTGGCATTTTAAAGTATGTGATCAGTGGGAAGGATTATAATGTCAGTAGGTGTAAGGTGTTGCCTGAATGATTTCTGCTTAGACAGTTCTTGGAATGTTGCTGAAGGTACCAGTGTCTAGCGGCAGCACAGGTTAATGACAGTGAGTGCAGCATACCGATTTAGTTTTTCACATGGTTTGGCTGATCATATCCCTGAGATGCTTCCCGTGTTCCTCTCCACTTCGCCATACTGCCTGTGAAATAGCGGTTCAAGCTACAGTAACCTTCAACAGGTAGTTGTAGGTTTTTATTGGGAGGCATGTGATGTGTGTGAAGATAGAAGCCATTGATAGTTATTGCCTACTTTAAGTAATTCATTGGTTGTTATAATGTTGTAACACTTATTCCTGTTTATTAGCATAGATTTGTTTATAAACAGAGTCTTCTTTTCCTCATCTGTTTTGTTACCTTGAGATAGACCAGTTTGGTGAATACTAATTGGTTCATGGTTGGGGGTGTAGCTCAGAGTGCTTGTCTAACGTGTAAAAAAATTTTGGGTTCAATTCCTAGTACTGTTAGAAAAATGATTAGTTAGATTTGTGTGTGTGTGTGTGTGTTTACTATCAATTAACTCATGGAAGATGTAATTTAAAAATTTTTAAGGAATCCAGTGAAGAATGGTCATTGACCAGCTATTCTAAAAGGCTCTGAGTTTAAAAAAAAGAAAGAAAAGGTCCCAGATATTTGTCTATGAAGACTAGTGTTGTTTATTCATTCATCCATTCATTCAACTTATTCAACAAATAATCATTGAGTAACTTTCATTTGCTGGGTGCTCTTAGACACAAAAGGTAAATATTTCATTAACAACATGCCCTGTTTTCTGAAATTTTGATCCCCATTTGAGATTTTTTGTTTGAAGCCAACAGTTTAAAGCTCCGGACCCACTTACCTGAAGTCTCTTTTGTCTATTCCCTGAAGTATGTAATCCTTTCTGCCAACTCTACAGCTTTTATAACTTACTTATATAGAAAATGGAGACACCAGAAAGTATCTTTCTCTAGAGTTATAACACTATGGGGTCATGCTTCTCTCAATCCCCAAAGCCTCCCTTTCTACTTCTTATGGCTCTGTAAGTTTTTGGATATTACAACATCTGGATATTGTCATGAATGATCATTTACACTTCTAATACCAGCACCCAGGAGGCTGAGGCAGAAGGTTCCAGAATTCAAGGACAGCCTGGGCTACATAGCAAGATTGTGTCTCAAAAAAAAAAAAAAGTATTGCTTTAATGGGTTGGATTTGATGTTACCAAGTCACTCTTTCTTTTGTGAGCTATATTTTAATTCCATAATTACTGACCATACAAGTAATAATTGTGATTTGATTCTAAATAACAAGTTAAGTTTGACTATAACAGATGCTTTGCAAAACAAATAATAGCATTTAAAAAATTCAGTGAGAATACTAACATAAAGACATTACACTGAAAAAGGAATAGAACTCTCTAGAACAGAGAACATTTAATATTTGTAAATGGCAGACTCTGATCCCACTGTATTTGTTTCAAAATACATTATTTTATTTTTGCAGGAGCAATCGGTTACATGGGAACAAGTGCCTTTGTTCGAAAAATCTATACTAATGTGAAAATTGACTAGACACCTGAGACAGCCTGGAACTTCGGATCAGTTTCTCTTTCATGAGGGTGGAACTTGCACAGAAAAGAAGAATAAGCGCAAGAAGAGATTTGGGCTGAACACTGGGTACTTCGTGGGTCTCTTTCATGGATGGCTTAAAGTAACATCTATTTCCATTGATCCTAGGTTCTTACTGACTGCTTTCTCCAACTGTTCACAGCAAATGCTTGGATTTTATGCAGTAGGCATTACAGTACATGGCTAATCTTCCCCAAACTAGCTCATTAAAAATGAAATAGACCAGCTCTCTTCAGTGAAGAGGACAAATAGTTTATTTAAAGCATTTGTTTCAATAAAAGAACTAGAGGGAAACGTGGATGCTAAAATTCCATGAGTAGAAATCTTCCTGGCACTTGGTGTTTCTATGTTATTGAAAAATGATGTTCCAGAAAGATTATTTTTTCTCTTATTTTTACTGCCATTGTTGATCTATTGTGGGACATTTTTATATACTGAACCTGGGTTCTTTCTGACCTGCTGTTGTTCGTCCCTTCACTCAATTGCATCTTTTTTTTTTTTTTTTAAACAAAATTAAAAACTATTAAATTCTGCATGGAATATATCTGCTGTCATCTTAATCTTAGTTGGATCAACCTCATTTATTTATCTTAAAATTAACTAGTTATATCTCAGTTCCATCCAAAGAAAATACAGTATGAAAATAGAGGTGTATTCTCTATAATGCAATTTACTGTACAGTTAGAAAGCAAAGTGTTAAATGGAGAAAATACTTGTTTTTATTAAACATTTGGAGATTTAGATAAATTACATTTTAACTGAATGTCTAAAGTGATTATCTTTCCCTCCCTCTCCCTAAGTTAGTCTTACATCTTTTTTGGGGGGTTTCAATGAAGGCTTTACATAAGAAATTATTAAAAAAATAAGGGGGGCATAAGTGTATATACCATTAATAATGTCATGTAGGTGTAGGTTCGTGGACGCATTTGGATGTACAGATGACTGGAAGACTTCTTTGGGATGATGATTGCTGTAGAAATGTGTGGGTTTGGGTGGCTTTTTACATCTTGCCTACCATTGCATGAAACATTGGGGTTTCTTCAAAATGTGTGTGTCATACTTCTTTTGGGAGGGGGTTGTTTTCTTCTTTTATGAAACTCCTACTGGAGCTAAATTTGTAATTTAGAAACATTTAATTTTGTTAATCCTGTCTGGGACATTTAAGTAACATCTAAAGCATTATTGCTTTAAATGTTCAAATAAAATTTCCTGACCAAATTGTTCTGTGACAGTAGATGTGTTTATAATTTGGAGGTACCTGCTCAAAAGGCAATATTCTAAAATGCCATTATTATTTTTTTGATACACTATAAAGTATACTTTTCAAATACAGAGGACCCACACTTTAAGTCCCCAAACACAGAGCCAGGTATGGTAGTTTATGCCTATAATCCCCACTCCAGGGAAGCTAAGACGGAAGGTTGTAATGAATTTACGGACTGGGCTACAGAGTAAGTTATAGGCCACTCTGTGAGTTATGTGCTACTCTGTAAGACCGTTCCAAAAAAAAAAAAAAAAAAGAAGAAGAAGCAGCAACAAGTCCAGAAGCCTGTCTATGGATAGTTACAGATAAACTATGAGTGATAAACCCGTTATATGAGATTGTGACATACAGATCTAAATAAACACTGATTGAATTGCTGTGCCATGTGAAATAGAAGGGAATGTGAGTGGCTAAGCCAACAATGTTAGCTCATTCAGTGGCTGAACAGATGAAGGCTATAGAAATCTCAAATTGTTTTAATTTGCACAAAAATTTCTGGATCTGCTCATATTGTGAAGTTTTCTTAGAACTATTGAGTTTCTGATTCAGTACTTTGCTCTGCAGTTACCCAAATCTATACTGTATATTGGTGTTTTTAGAAAGACTCAAATCATCTGTATTAAACTTTAACAAAACTCATGCATTCATAGTTATATGAGAAATTTTTTAAATCGATGGACTCCGTGTTTTAAACTGAGGCATGTGACATCTTTAGGGTGTTTAGATTCTTAACCTTAAGTGATGAACTGTGGTCAGTCATCTTCAAGCCAGAATCTCAGGTTCAATGTCACCTACTAATTGTTAACATTTTATCTTTATCGCCTGCCCTTATGATCTTAAACTAAAAGGCTCTATTTGTTTATATCATGTAACTTTTAAACATATAAAGTATTTTTAATATAAGAACACTTAGTCTACAGGTTGGGGTGTAGCTCAGTAGAGTGCTTGCCTGGCTTACACAAAGCCTTGGTTCGATCCCCCACACTGCATAAACTGGGTGTGGTAGGACATGTTTGCAGTCACAGCGTTCAGCAGGTAGAGGATATCAGAAGTCCAGTTAACCTCAGCTACAGAGTGAGTTCAGCACTACCCTGTGCTATATGACACTCTATCACTCTATCTTTAAAATGAAGCAAAACACTTTGTGTCTGATGGAGTATATATAACTAGATAGTAAATTTTTGTCTTAATAAAATATTTTTTTCTCATAATCTTGCAGGTAATATGTAGTGTTCTCAGAGAACATGGCTGTTTCAGGTGCACCTATTTTTTTCTGCTAGGTTGAGCTCTGGAGTTCTTTAAAGTCTACAATGAAAAGTAATTTTCAAATATTTTAAATACGTTAAAGTGAATATAAATTACTTCAAAAGATTATTTATAAAAAGACTTGTATTGATTGGTTTATAACCAGAGGGGCAATATAAATGTATATATTGAAAAAGATGTAGGTCACAGGTGGCTTAGTTCTCCCTAGTTCTAAGTTCATAGAATCATTCAAACAATACCTACGTTAATTGGCAGGCGAAGCTTTTGTACTCCATTAATGTTGTGTCTTTAATTTACTAACAGCTGCTTAGTTTGCCAGCTGACACTTTGAATACTGTCAGAAACTAAGATACAAAAACTGTATCTGTGAGCATGTTTCCTGAAAATTAACTACATTAGAAATTGACATCCTGTGCCGGTCTCCAAGTGCTAGAGTAGGTTTTGAAAGAGTGGAACTGACCTGGCTAGAGGGACCTCCAGTGTGCTAGTATACTGTCTAGGCTCCCAGACTGTGTTGGTTTGCAGAGAAACCCCATGCCCTTAGAATCATTGTCTTGTACTATTTGAACCTCATGGCTGGGATGCTCTGGTGTTTCCCACTGGTGGTGGGTCGCCCTTTTTATAAAGGTGGTTGCTGCAAATTCCAGTTCTTCCAAAAGCCACTTGATTTAAGGGTTTATCCACAAATTGTGCTCATTTTGATAAAGCATTTGTTTCTTAAATGTCTACTAATCACTTTATGCCAAATGTCTTGCAGATGTTATTTTTAAACTTCCTGAATTTTTACAAATGTAAAAAGGAAAAAGTGTATTAGTGTAATTTGTTCAGGAGTAGCTACATACTGAAGGGCTTCTATACATGAGTTCTAGGGGCAAAAGCCTTATGTAGAAAGCTGTACACTGAAGTTCCATCTGGGTTTCAATTTAGATTTTAGCATTTCTTAGTGCTTCATTCTATTGGTTTATTGGCACATGCAATAAGAGTATTAATTTACAGAAGCACAGATGTTCATGTTTTCTATCATGTAAAATTCTATAGTTAAGCTATATTTTAGCAGTCAAGATGTTAAAAGAGATCAGAGGAGTGGAAATGTAGGAGGGTTGTTTGAAAGTGTACTTAGTACTAGACTAGTTTTATAGACAAGGAAGAACAGAAGGGTGGCACACACTTGAAGACATTCAGTATGACTTACAGTCCAGGTGAGGGGAAGTGCTAGTCCTTTCCAGTGAACGTGCCTGAAGGTTTCCTGAATTAGCATTCCTCCTGGAGCCATGTGTGTGCCGTGTGCAAAGGTAAAAAGTTCCAAGCTGACCATGAAGTTCTGGTGGATTAGGCAAGCACAGTTTGTGCTTGCCCTCACCTCATCAGTTTAGGCTCTTTAGAGGTTATAAGTGCTGTAAGAGCTAAGTGTAAGGAGGAAAGGGTTGTCTGGAGGACAGCAGAGAAAATTTTCTATAAAAATACCATTGGGCTTCTCATCTTGTTCACCTCGAACCTGCAGATCCCCACGGAGCACATGACAGTCAAAAGGTGGGAAGACACGGTGATTGCCCATATCACTTCCATTTTGTGTACACTCTGGGTTTGTGTAGGCGTGGGCGTATTCCAACTGGCTTTTTAGTAATAGAAATCCAGTATATAATGTATCAGATACAATTGAGGTTCTCATCTAGTCTGTTAATTTACCTGAAGCTGGATTTTTAAAAAAGTAATAAAAAATTAAATGTATTTCCCTTGGATGCTTGCTTTCTTTCCTTTTTGAAACATGAACCAAAGTGTGAGGGATAAGATAACTTGTCATCATCAGCCTGCCTGCCGAGAGATAACTGATTGAATTCATCCCACTGTTAGATAACTCAGGGCTGAGCAGTTGTCTGGGGTCACATAGTACATGAGCTTATGTTGAAGACCCATACACTTTGTGTGACAACAGGCATTCTAGAACAGTGCAGACAACTATAGACCATGGCCGTGTTGTGACACACTACACAAGTAGCCAGCAGGCCAGAGATGGCTGACTCCTGAACTGAAGGATTTAACATTTCAGGTCTAATTGCCACATCTGCCTCATTTGTATTTTGAAGAAAACAACATTGTACTGGCAAGTGGAAGGAATGGTAGAGTAGGATTTCTTTTGAAAGCTGTTCTGTCTTTTTACTGTTCTTTATAGATGAGCTTTGAACCCCTGTCAGCTCTCTCTCCCCTGTGCCTGTCTTTCCTGTGATTGGCAATGCACTGGCTTTGTCTAGACTTCGTTGCTTTTTCTAGGAAATTTTACATGGGCCTCCCCAGTAGGTAAGACATGAAGGCAGCTTAAGGGGCTCTCTGAGTCCAGAAGTAACAATTGGTGCCTGGTCATCTTCATTGTTGTCATTGTAAAATGCAAATGTCACCTCTCCAGCCTGCAGAGCAGCAACGTATACAAATGGAGAGAACGGATGGTGATAAAATCTGGTTAATTTCTCCAGTCCTGTTTGTGCTTTTTGGTTTTCATCACCACTTTTAACTAGTTTTAAGATCCTTATCCACCTCTTTGGTTTTTTAAACTAATTAGTTTCCTTGCTCAATACCTGTGCATGTGAATTCCTTTAGCCATATAGTTTGGTTAGTGCAGATTTGGCTCACTACTGATATTTTCTTGCCTGAATACTTTGGTTAGAAAACTAGGTATAGATTCTATACCATAGAGGGAAGCCTGTTGGTACATACAGATTCTGGACCATAGAAGGAAGCCTTTTGGTTTATCCCCAGCTTCTTGTTTTTTGAATAAAATGAACTACTCAGCATAATTTTAACAAACAGGCCTATATCCAGTCAAGTGGGGTCTATAAATTATTTGAAATACTTGTTTTAAACAATTTTCACTTTCAAAGTTTGCTAAATGTGAATAGAGTTTTCAAGTTTTTTAAAAAAAGACTTGCAGGGGCATTTTAACTGGCTATTTTGTTGTTGTTGCTGAACTTACAGCGTCTCAGTCTAAGTCATTATTACTGCAGGACTAACTGTAAAGTTCAGACAGGAAGAGTCGACAGAGATACAAGTGATTCAGGTTGGGGTTAGTTTAGTCAGGTCAACGGAAGTTAGCTTCAGTAGGGAAGATGTGAAAGCTTTCACACCTTAGATGTGACTGTAACAGACACTGGCATGAGGATGCGGGTGTACGGCCACCCAGGTAGGTGTCCAGGAAGAGACATGGAAGCGGGAAGAGGCAAGACCCCGTTAGGGTGATGGTAGATGTTGAAGGCAACAAGAGAACTCGGGAGGTGGTGAGAGTCCAGGCTATATGAAGGTTAGGAAGCGTCTGAAGGTGATAGAGCGCCTAAGATGCCACCTTGAATAAGACAGTCTTAAAGAGCATGACCATTGGAAGAGTCATTTACCGTCAAAGGACTCAGTGGTGTAAAGGAAGGGATGAGCCAGGAGAGTACCTATGTCGTTCTGAGGTTTACCGCCTGTGCTGAAGGTAAGGATGGGAATGGGGGGTTGGCCAGGATGGGGAAGTAGAGGAGGCTAGAAGTAGATCTGAAGGAGTCTGAGCAGCTGCAGAATAATGTGATGCGTTTGGGCAAAGCAGTGCAGATAACAAGCTGGGCAGGACGTAAGGAGAAGACTTGTTGGAGGTTCTCCACCAGGCCAAAGGTACTGGAGAAGTGATGATAAGCACTGGAAGTAGAACTAAGGTGAGCAGCTTTAGGTCAGAACGCCTGTTCTAAATCAACCTCCACTTCTTCCATGAGGTTTAGATTTTTATTTATTTTGTGTGTACAAGTGGTGTGCCTGTGTGTATGCCTGTGTACCACTTGTGTGCACCTGGTGCCCAAGGAGGCCAAAAGAGACTAGAGTTACAGACGGTAGTGAGCCACCACATAGGGGCTGGGCATTAAACCAAAGTCCTCTGTTAACGGATGAACCATCTCTCCAACCCTGGACTTCGATTTTTAAATATGCTTTTAAGTTTATTTGAGCAGAACATAATGGTACAGGCCTATCCATCACTTAGTGGCTAAGACAGGAGGATTACCACAAGCTTGAGGCCACCTTGTGCTAAATAGCAATAGCCTGTCTCAAGAGAAAAGAGAAAAAAGGTGCATGTCTTTAATCCCAGTACTTGGGAGGCAGAAGCAGTAGGATCCTTGTGTTTGAAGCCAGCCAAATCCATATAGTGAGTTTCTGGACAGCCAGAGCTACATAGAGGAAACCCTGTATCAAAAAAAGGGAAAAAAAATAAATCCAAATTAGCTTGCTATGAAACTAATGTGTGTTATCAAGAACCGCCTAGGTGATAAGAAAACTATTGAACATTCCTCTTCAGTCATTCCCATCTTACAACCCAAACATTTGCTGCTTAACCTATTAGTTGGTAGCCAGAGAAACATCCAAACGAGCTTGACACAAAACTGTGCAGCTTGCTTTATCTAGGATCACGGGTCTTCAAAATATTTGGCTAAAGGGTATTGATGAAAAGATTGGCAGCTAACCCACCAGGTGGCGATTAGAGGCGATAAAAGCTCCAGCTTCTGTGCATGCCAAAGACCAGCCTCTAGTGTCTTTTCCAGAATTCTCTTAATGAGGAAGCCAACTGGCTGTTTTCGTGGGGCCATCTGGAAGCCTGGAAGTGTCACAGAAGTTTGTTAGCCCTTTAGATGTCGACTTTGTGGACTTATCTACTGACAGGTGGTGACCTTCACTGGGGTGCATGTAGCAAACCATGGCGTTGGGTTTGACTCCTAGCAGTCAGACAGAAATGTCGTTCGACCTCCTACACCTACGGTCCATTTTAGTGACCACTTGGCCTTCCTTGCCATTTGGTGCCAGCTGTTCCCCTCAAGTCCCCTCCAACCTGCCAATTCCAACAGATCTTGCTCAGCCTGGCTGTAAATTCTGTGAACTCATTTGATGACAGCTCCAGGCAGGGTTATCCCTCCATTTCTCTGTGAGAACCAAGACAAAATGAAATACTCCATGTAGCATCCTTCTGGTGACTAATTGCTACTTTTCCTACTTAATGGAGGAGACAGATGATCGTAATGGGAGAAATTTAGAGTCTGGTGTAAAGCCCAGGTTTGGACCTGTTAACTGCTTTGTCATCTAGCAGCTATGAAACCGTGTGGTAACAAACCCCAAAGAGAAGCTCAGTCCATCTTTCTTCTTGCAGTTAAAAATTTAAAATTCGTGCTGTGATGCACTTACAAATTTGTACAGCACATTGATGTGCTTTACTGCTTGATTAGGGCAATTTTCTTGTATAAAAGGGTCTTTGAAAAATTCTTGTAGTAATAATGTATGTCAACGTGGATCAGTTCCGACAATTTTTACAATTGAAGGTACATCATAGAAATGAGTTTCAGATAGCTTCTGATTATCCCCCTAAATAGTTTGGGCGCTTGAAATAACCAGATTTGAAGAATCCCTCATTTTTATTTTATCAGACTAACAGCAAGGTTTGCTCGGTTTGTCTGTAACTTCAAAGAACCCAGGGCTGTTGGTTTGTGAGTCTTTGACTACCGAAAGCATGCCGTACTGGGACCTTTCCTGAAGGATAAGGTCATCCAGAGGCAAGTCTGCACTCTTAGACTATCTTCCTTACATGTCACCAGCCACAACTTTGGGGTTGGTGGGTGCTGCGCTTGCACCTGTGCTGGCGGGACCGGGGCTGTTGAGAGTAAGAGAATCCTACTGCCTTCTGCAGAGAAGCAAATGTCCAAAAGCACGGGCTTGGCAGCAAGGTGGACTGGACAGTTCACACCAGGCTGCTGGCCCCTCTGTCCGGCCATGCGTATATCCGGGAGTTGTGAAATGAGTTAGTAGAATAAGGTAAGGCAAGAACCCCAGCCTCAGTCTTGAGGAGCAGTGCTGTACTGTGCCGGTACAAGGGGCCATTCGGCCAGGTGGGCACACCCCGAGGGCCCCTGGCACTTGTCTATCCATCAGCATCTTCTCTTTGCTTGGGTTCCTCCGAAGTTACCGAGGTGCAGGGAAGAGGAGGGGCCTCTCCTAGGGCGCCTAAGTGATTGGCTGTCTGGGGCCCTTGGAGAGGGCGTGTGGTCCAGCCCTGGTGGAGAGGGGCGGAGCGGCCACTGTTCCTATTACCGCCGCCGCCAACACAGTTGCAGCCACCGCAGCCTCGGCCACTGGGCAAGTCGTGCTGAGCAGCGGCTTTCCGGGTCGGGAACGCCTTACTGGGCTTGCTCGGTACCCTACCGGTGCCTGGCAGTCAAGCAGCGGCCACCACATCTGACCCTGTGCATGGTGTTTCGCTAGATCTAAGCTTTCTGTGCACGCTAAGTCCCTCAGATCCCTGCAGACCCCTTGCCACTATGCCCCCGGCGGCTGCACTTGGCACCCTGGTTTTATTGCTGCTGCCACTGTTCCTGCCGCTCCCCTGCGGTACTGGGGTTCTTGGGGACAACTCGGATGTTGCCTTGGACTACTGGGCTTTGGAAGGTGAGGAGGGCACCGAGCAACAGCTGCATTACCACGACCCCTGCAAAGCGGGTAGGTACCATCACTGTCCCCTGTCTCCCGGCAAGTCCGGCAGAAGTTTGCCTTTGAAATGCAAATGAGCGGTGGGCAAGGCGGACCACTCTGCTCCTGGGAGATGCCCGGGGTTTCTGGGGGAGGGAGGACAATGTCCACCGGGAAACTGCTTTAATACTCCTCTAAGTCCCGGACATCATGGTCTCGGTTAGCAATGCGCATCGGGTAGCTGCTGCAGGAGTGGTCCCAAAGCGAAAGCCTCTGTGGGGCACGGTGGGCTCTGGTCGCCTATCAGGCACCCGGCACCCGCTACCTCCGGACACTGCAGGAGTCGAGCCTGGCAGGGCACCGACGGAGAGTAGCTGGTTTCATTGGCGTTCTCAGCAGTTGGAAGTTTCCCGTGAAGTTTCCCAAGGTCTGCAGTTACTCTTGGGAAGAGATTAGAAGACAGACAGAAAAGCTTCACGGGAGGCAGAAGGAAGAGTTGCCTAGGGAGAACGCCCAGGACTTGAATTGCTCTAGCCTTTCCCGCAGTCCCCTGGGCACCCGACTGAGATGGAAGTCAGCAGGTGCTCTTAATTCCACCAGGAAGCTGCGCCCCAGAACAGCACCGGACACACCGGCCTTGTGAGCGCAAACTGGCCCCAACTCTACAGTTCCAGCTGCCAGCCCTCTTGGGCCTTCAGGGGTGTGTGGCAAGGTGTAGCGGGGAGTCATGAAGCACCCTAGCAAAGGTTCCTGGAAGGACCTAAGCACATCCAAAGCCAGAAGCTGGACGGGGGCAGGGAGATAGGCAGGTGTGTGTGGGGGTGGAGGGTGGGGGTGGAGGTGCAGTTCCCAGACCCAGGGAGGCGCCAGACTTAGATCATCTTGAAGCTGCTCCCTGATGGTGGCCAGGAGCCCAGGAGTAGTGTTCCCTTTGGCCAGCGCCTCACCTGTTTCACTTGCCAGTGGGCAAAAATGAGGGGTAGGAGGCAAGAGCGTGGCCTTGAGGGTACTCAGGGGATCAGAGCGCTTGCTCTTGGCACAGTGGCCCACCAGGTCTAGGCCAATTCACCATTCCCTCACATCGTAAAGACCTCTGCCACCCTCAGTTTCCTCATCTCTAAACTGGAAACAGGGCTTATGGAAATTTCTTGCCAATGGAACGAATGGGGGGTTGTCCTTGTTGTTACTGTGGTCGCTCTAGTGTGTAGGCTGGAGTCAATTCACATGCCTGTTGTCTGGGGAAGATGAGGAGGTTCCTAGGAGAGTCTCAAAAGTTCAGGAGAACAGAGGATCCTATGCAGGTTAAAGGTCAAACGGAGTGTGGGGGACCCACTCTTACACAGGGAAGACCCCTGAAGGATATCCACCTATTGCCTTACACATGAGCCTCAGTTAGGAAGTAGTCAGAAAGGGTGATTTTCAGACAAGTGAAGGCATACCACCATGATCTGACTGTGACATCCAGCTCTTTGTTCATGGCCAGGATGTCTCCTGTTTACTGTTAGAATGGTGTCCTGGTCCTAAAAAGAGAGCGCTTAGTTTTGAAAATATGGTGGAGGTGAACAGGACGGACAGTGACACTTGCCAGATCCTGGACCTTGCCTGAGGAGAGCTGCCTCTGAGGTAGTAGGGCAACTGGGGCCAGGGGAGAGGTTAGTTTGAAATAGGCTGGGTGCTTCCTGTACGTAGGAAGCTGGCCTAGATGCTGTAGATGCAGAGAGAAAGATACAGATCTGACCCAAAGCTCCCACCTGGTCTGAGTCTCCAAGGACAACCCTGAGACAAGTTTGCCATTGGCTGTCCAGTGACTTTAGGGAAAATTCTGGGTAACAGAGACATGAATGCTCTGACTATTCACAGACAGGATGGGATGGGGCAGCAGGGCTGGAAGGTAGAGAAGCCTCAGTGTGGTTCAGCAGCTTTATTGCATGCTTCCAGGCCCCACCCCTACCCCGACCCCCACGGCAGCCTCTCCCTGGACCAACCTGATGCTAAGAGCAGCCAGAAGAGAGGATAGCAAGAGAGACCTGCAGCAAGAAAGCAACACAGTCCGCCCACCCTCCTGGGAATTTTCATCTAGGGAGCACCCTTTTGGAAGGCCAAAAAGGAGATGGCACACGACTGAAGTCTCAGTGGAATGGCAGCTTCCCCGCTAGGGGGACCACACTTCCTGGTAGCATGTTCAAAGCTTCCCTTAGAAACAGCCTCTATCCCGGGGGAACCGTAACCCGGAAGCTCTGGTCAGAAGGCCCGCTCCTGGCTCTGCCTTGACCTTCACATACAAACCTTCCCCACCTGGTTCTATTCCCCACCTATCAGCGGACAAGATCTGTCCCCTCTGGGCCTCGGCTTCTTCCCTGTAGAATGGACATATTGAGTTTGTTAGAACTGAAAACTAACAGATCTGGGGAGCCTCTCCATTTTTAAACGTTTTAAAATGACAGTTTTCTCCATTTCTTTTGTGTTCGGGTGGGGTGCGCTAGAATGCCATGTCAGGCACGCGCCGATCAGAGGACAATTTTCAGAAGTTGGTTCTCTCTTTCTGCTGTGTGGTCAGTTTTCAGAAGTTGGTTCTCTCTTTCTGCTGTGTGGTCCTGGGCTTGAACTCGGGAGCTTGGGCTTGGCAGGAGGTGCCTTTACCCACTACACCATCTTGCTAGACAAGAAACTCCTCTCCTCATCTGCATAACCTGTCTTACCCTGAACCCACATGACACCATGTAGGTACTTGTGCTTGAAACCCCGCCTCCTCCCTGTTCAGTGTTCTCTGTCTCTGTGACTTTTGTTGTAGCCTAGCCATCAAAGCTGTGTGAACTCGTAAGTGCTGTAACCATTCTCCGTGTCATAGTTACCATTTTATCACGTGCTGCTTACTGTTGCCACCACTCTACCCTTACCAACTTCCACCTACTCTGCCGTGGATAAGCTGCATTACCTGTAGGTCTCCCTTTGTGTCTTTGTGTCCTCGTTTGTGGATAGGAATAATTTCTGACAGATTAAAGTACATAGAATGATAGATATGTCAATCATTGGGTACTTCATAAACAGATTTTCTAGAAATGTGTTGAAAGAACATCTTCATCACTGAAGCTTTTGATGCCGTTTTAAACTGTCAATTCTAAATTTACTAACAGTAGATGCTGCAGAGAGGGTGGTTACTAAGTCAGATGATGGGGGAGTGGGAACCCTCCTGGCATGCGCCTGGGGAGTAGCCATGGGCTGCTGGGGCACGGTGTCTGTTGGTTCATAGCTCTATTACTGGCTTCTCCTTAGATACTGCTCACATAGCCAGACACTATACGAGAAGTCACAGACATTCTCTGCATCTCCATGATGGCAAAGCTCTGCCTGCCCTCATCCACACTTCCTCAGCTGAGTCAAGCCCTGGGCCTGGTTCCTCGTTCCATCCGGGCCCCGCTATCTATGTGGCTGTTAACCATGGTGTCACTCTCCTGTGTCGCTCTATCTGCAAAACAGAGGTGGTAGCAAAATCTTTTGCCTTGTAATGTAGCCCGGAACCAGTTTTAGCTGGCTTCTTTACGAAGCAGAGCCATAAACAAGGACCCGTGTGTAGACATTTGGAGAGTGACAGAAGGAACAGCAGGGAGGGTGCAGGACACGCAATTCGCAATTCGGGGAGGGAGGAATTCAGTGAGGGAGTGGGATTCAGACGGCTGCTCTAGGTGGTGAACTTGGGACCCTCCAGGACCTCTTAGAAGCTTCCAGGCACCTCCTAGAACCATCCATCCAGAGAATGGAAGACTGAAGTACATCCAAAGGCTATAGCCTTTGTTGTTTACTTCTGCTCCCTACCCTGTTATTGGGGAAGAACTCACCCCTAACTTGGCGTAGAACAACCTGACTGCTACGTCATTAGGTTCCTGCCTCTGTGGATTAAGAACAGATAGGGTGGTGTGTATCTGTCAGCTGGAAAGACTTGCAGGCTAGGACAACAAGGGGCTGGAATCCACCTGATGGCTGCCCCCACCTCCGGTCTACCCATGGCCTGGTTGTCCACTGGGTTGGTGGGTAGCGATTCTCAGGTTGCCTGCCCCTGTGGCCGGGTGGTAGACTTCCTCACAGCATAGCAACTGGATTCTAGGTGGATCTAAGAGAACCAGATGGAGGTTTCAGTGCCTTTGGTGACCACCGCACATCCTCACATCCACCGTGATGATAAGTTTCCATCCCGTTCTAGGGGCTGGAGCATAACTCCCTTTCACCAGTGGTGGCGCACGCCTTTAATCCCAGCACTTGGGAGGCAGAAGCAGGCAAATCTCCAAGAGTTCCAGGCCAGCTAGACTACAAAGTGAGTTCCCGGACAGCCAGGGCTGTTACACAGAGAAACTCTGTCTCACAAACAACAAAACAAAACAAAATTAAAAAGCATGTGCAGTGGGTGAGACTGATGTAGCCAGTTTTAGAAAAATACCTGCCATGCTCTTGAGGCATTACCTGGGTTCTCTAGATTTAGGGGTGGTTCTGAAGTGGAAAAGTGGGGAGAGAGGCAGTGGGTACATGCAGCTTCCCAGAGTCGATTGAAGAGTGTGGGACTCAGGTCACCAAAACTGTCCGCATAAAACGTGTGATGCAGAGGTTCTTGGACAGCCGCTGGACTTACTAAGCCCAAGGAAACTGGCTGCCAGCCTGCTTACTCTTTAGCTAGTGGCTTGGCAATGCCAGAGGCATCTGACAGCTGTGACCCCTGGATTCAAATATGATATGCGGAGTTGTTGACCCCTGATGGCTTAAGGCTCAGGAGCCAGAGTGAGAGTTATAGTGTGACAGATGGTTCATGACTCAGTTTGGGGTATCCCTAGCCCCTGCCCATAATTTCAAATCTCACCTCTGTCTGGAATTTGGGGTCTCACTCTACCTTGTCATTTGCTTCAAGATACCTTACCCATGAGGTCTTTTTAAAGGTTTACCAAGAGACCTTCTGGCCAGCTGCTGTCCCCAGCCCTTCCAGGTCCTGATATGAGGCCAGAATATTCAATTCCATGAGATCTGGGGTCCGGTCTCTGTGCCTGGTACCCAGAGCAGCACCCAGGTAACTCTGGTTTGTCAGTAATTGCTGAATGAGGGAGGTAGGAAAGATGTCAGTCTTAGGTGGATTGGGTTCATGGCGGAAGGAACCATGCATTTATCCTCAGTCTGAGTCATGCCGCAGCCCTTACCAGAGAGTGTCAGAGGGCAGGGAGACAGCAGGTTCAAGTTCTTCATGGCAGGGGCAGGTCCCCTGGTTTTCTAAGCGGAGCTGAAACTATGTGGTCTCTTCCTGTCCCTTATGAGGCTCCTAAGGCGTATACTCTGGAGAGAGCAGCTGGCATTTTTACATCTTTATTTTCATCCTCTCCTGTCATAAGGTCCTTGTTGATGGGCAGATGGCTGATTTAATGGAGTTAAATTTCTCTAAGGCCTTGTATGTTAAATGCCTTTCCACTCTCCAGACAGGAGCATCATCTGGTCCACCTGTCTGCCTTTTCGTGAGACTATGTGCATGTGAAGAAGTTACTTAACCTCCCTTGTTCTGTTTCCTCACTTGCAAAGAACTACTTATCCAGTTTTCAGGGTTGTCATGGGACTAAATGATACATGTTTTATCAGTTTCTGAGCCCATTTTCTGGAACTAGGAGGTACCCAGTGATTGTCATTTATGTCATCAGAGGACAGAGCAGGTGCGTGTAAGCATTTCCTGGATGCATTTGTAGAAATGCGGTAGAGTGATTGAAATGTTTGCAATAAGTGATTTCATATTGCATGATCAGAGCTGGGGATTTGTTAAATAGTATCTCAAAAGTAAAGGGGTTGGGGGCTAGAGAGATGGCTCAGCAGTTAGAAGCATGGCTGCTCTTCCAGAGGACCCGTGTTTGATTGCTAGGACCCAAATGATGGCTCATGACCATCTGTAACTCCAGTTCAGGGGATCTGATGCCTCTTCTGGCCTCTGCGGGCGCCAGGCATGCAAGAGGTTCATAAGCATACATACAGGCAAAATGCCATACACATAAAATAAAAATAATTAATTTAAATTAAAAAGTCTGAAAACTGTTTTGAAAAAGTAAGTGAAGGGTGACTTTCATGCCATATTCATTATATTTCAATAAAAATATAAGTAAACAAAGGCTAAAAGGAGGAAGTGTGTCTAGGGAGGAGACTCTGGCTCCTGTGTAAGGGTCAGTTGATTGGCTCAGTGCTCAATTCAGTGCAGATGCAGTCCATGTAGCATCACATGCTAACTGAAACCTGGGATTCCCAACAATAGCCAAGACTTCTGCTGGGTAGGCAGTGTCTGGGGAAGGGGCAATGAAGACGGGGAGCCTGTCAGGCCCCTTGAAGACAGGGCTGCTCTAGGAGCCCACCCACAGCAAGAAACACCCTCACACCCCTCACCATCACCCCCCGAGGAGGCATACAATGTGGGAGCTGCTACTTTGTGAATGGGGAAACTGAGTTTCAGGCTTGAACTTTCTGTTTATCATTGATGCTCGCTCCTCTGGCTTTCAGCACCACCTCTGTGGACTCAGCCTACATTTAGTAGACAGAAATGTGCACCCAAACGTCAGAGGTTGCCTCCCATGTCTTTTAGGAGTGGAGTTCATCTTTTCCTGTCCACCCTGAAGGGCTTCATATGCCCCTTCCTGGGGGCATCCTTTCTTCCTTAGTTCCGCACATGAGTCGAGAGTAATAATGTGAATAACCCTAGATTTGCAGTACTCTGGCATGGGTGGTCTCTGATGTTGAAGGTCTAAGAGCTTGTTGGACCTCAAGACTGTAGACTGCCACCCAGGCTGGGCATGGTTGGTTTAGAAGGAATGCCTCTGGATGGAAGCCAAATGCACATATCATTCCATAGTGCTTCTGTGGTGAGCTATGGTCATCAGGCTGACCACTCCCTCTAGGAGCCACCCTCTCATGCCATGTTCCACACTCACATTTTAGCCCAGTCTATCTATTTCAGACTTTCCATGCTCTGTCACTTTAACTGTGAGACTTCGAGAGAGTCCTTGGCCTTTAAAGACACCGTTTCCTCAGATACATGCTGTGGGTAACAGAAGCCCCCGTAAGCAGGCCATTGCTATGTGAAAGGCACTTGACAGAGTGTGTCTAGCAAATAGAAGCACTTAGTAAATGTGAACATCTGTAGAATTATGTGGCTCCTTAGCTAGCTACCTGTCATATCTCCAAGTGTGCCTATTTAATCTGTTCACATGATCACTTTGTTTCCATTACAGGGAGACAGCTGGGAGGAAGCAGGCTTACCTGTACAGGAAGATGTCTGAGTTCAGAGTTAAGACCCTGAGGAGACCTGTCTTAGCTTGATGGACAAATAAAGTACTACATGAATATTGACTACATGGGGTTTCTAGGCAGATTACATGATTTCATATAGGCATAGCTCTTAGGAGAATACTTAGATCACAGAAGATATTAGTGAGCACTATGGTTTGTATTACTATCATTCACTGGAAGCCGGCAAGTTTCCTGAGTGGCAGAAAACCCTACGGCTGAACAGTTTTAAGAGTCCTATGTCTTCTTGTCATGCTGGTGCAGGTAGCCCCTCTATGTTTAAGGATCTTTACCTCAAAACCGCAGTCAGCCATGGATCTCATTAGCTCACTGAAGGTGTTGAGCTGTGAACTTGCCAGCAAGCCATCTAAAGAAACCAGCCCCCAAGTCTGGGGATAAGCAGTGGGACCTGACTCCTTCTGACCTCCCCAAAGCCGTTCTCCTGTGACCTCCAACTTCCAAAGAGCCTAGGTAGCAGTGAGGTTGTCATCTGCAGCACATCTGGCAGTGGCGTGCCTCTTCCACTAGAGACCTTGTAAAGCTGTCACTTGATGTCTCCCCGGAGTTTGCTTCTCACCCCACCATGGTTTCCAAGTGGAAGAATGATGCTACCAACTCTCCACTCCACTTCCGCTTTTGAGCTCAGGCCATACCCCATGTTTTATAGAGCACCATGTACCAGCCTCCCACATAGACTGGGAGATCCTGTGGAAGCCCATGGAGTATGACTTGGGTTTTTAGGCTATTGTCAGCACTGGAGGCCATGGTTTGGGTGCTGTCCAGGCAAGAACCTGGGCTGGGACATTTAACTTGTTAGTGTAGGAACTAGGATGTCAGATCCCTACCATAACCCCCCTCTATCCACAGGCAACAAAGCACCTCTGTTGTGCTCAGTCTCAAGGTTGTCAGGACACCGTAGGCTAGCCCCTCTTCCCTGACTTTTTTCTATCTTTGCCTGAATCTTGATAAGGATGAGAGAGTTCTGGCCCTGAAACTCTCTTGGTTCCAAGGCACTGAGAACAATGTGTAAATAAATGAAGATCTTGAAACGTGTTTCCTCTCTTTCCCCTAATCCTTCTTCCAGAAGGCCCAGGGGAAGAACATAGGTGTAAGGTCAGGAGAAAGAGAGGATCCAGCCATGTTCCCCCTGAAGAAGTAAAGGATAGAGATGAGCCAGCTTCTCAGGGAAGTCCTTGTTTGGAGGAGTCAACATAAAGAAACATCCTGTTGAAGGCACCATTCTTGGCATCAGGCAGCCTGTGGTGTGCAGTTCATAGTCGTCTTACTACATGTGTGATTTGACCAAATTTCTTAACCTCTCAGAGCCTCAGTTTATTCCTTTGGGAAAATAAGAATGGCGTTCAAGTCCATCATGACGGTTTGTTTGGAGATTAAATGTGGCAGTTACTGTGTTGAATTTAGTGTGCTGTCCTTGAGCTCTTACTCTGCTCTTGTAAGTTTCTGTTATTCTTTCCCCTTTAAGACTTTTCCTATGAGTGACAGTCTGAGCTTCTTGTGTGTGTTTCTCTCTCCCTCTCAAGGCCACAGAGTTCTCCTGGGATCCACAGCAAGTGACAAGTGTTAATTTCCTGAAGCGAGGAACGGGTGGCAGATACCAATATGCATAAGAGGTTTTTCCCAGTACCCACTCAGCCTGCTCATAATCTACTTCTGTCTGGATGCAAACCTAGCAACAGGAGCCCAGCTCTCCTGCTGATTGGTTAGCGACCTATCTGTGATCACGCCATCCTCTACCCACTCCTGCCAATTGCCAATCAATATTCTCCGGCTCGCCTGCATGAGGACTCAAGGGTTGATGTTGAGCCTGGGTCTGCCTACTTCACCAGCTGGGCCATCTCGCTCCTCTCCTCCTGCTGCAGCTTACCCGCCATGCCCCTATTTCCTCCCACCTGGGTTCCTGGTGGGAGTTCATGTGAGTCCTTGAAGCCTGTTCCCATAGGAGATGTCAAGCTACCAGCTCTTTAACTCCCCTTCAGGTCCTGGCCAGTTGTCCTCCCTGTCAAGCCAGCTCCAAAGTCTGTGCCTTTCCCCATTGGCTCAGGAAAGTGGCTGCAGGTGCAGAGTCCTCCCAGGTACTGTAGCTGGGAACCTGGTTGCAAGCCCGACCCTTGGCTTCTCTCATTTTGTCATGCAGCCCAAGCCAAGTCCTGCTGGCTTGGTGTCCAACTTTGAGCCTGTCCATCTCATTTCATCCTAACTGCTGCCATCTTCTTCTAGGCCCCTGCCAGCTCCTTGTGGGTTCCTACACTCTCCAAATCTGTGCATGCTGCAGGCAGAGTGGTCTTTTGGCCTTTTTTGCTTGCTTTTTTTTTTTTTTTTTTTTTTTTTTTTTTTTGGTTTTTCAAGATAGGGTTTCTCTGTGTAATAGCCCTGGCTATCCTGGGACTTACTCTATAGACCAGGCTGGCCTCGAACTCACAGAGATCCAACTGTCTCTGTCTCCCGAGTGCTGAGATTAAAGGCGTATGCCACCACACTTGGCTGGCAGAGTGGTCTTTTAGAGCTCACGTCTGAGCATGTTTGCAGAATTGGACACAGTTTAGGACTGTTAAGAACTTCCCAGGCACTTGGCATGAGAATGGTTGGTAGTTCTGAGACCTCGGTTACTGCCCACCCTTTCTGGCAGCCCCTCCCCCTCGCCTGCAACTCTCCTATGGGAGGGTCTTCTTAGGAGCCTCTCAGGGCCCTCCATGTAGTCAGCTCTGGTTCCTTCCTTCAGACTCAGCCTGCAATTCCTCCACACCACTTACCCAGCCACATATCAAATTGTTTCCTTTTTCTTAGATTGCCCGTTGCCTTTACTTTCCCACACTGGCACTTTTTCTAAATAGAACTGGTCAGAGGTACTGA
This sequence comes from Peromyscus leucopus, assembly GCF_004664715.2. NCBI lineage: Eukaryota > Metazoa > Chordata > Mammalia > Rodentia > Cricetidae > Peromyscus > Peromyscus leucopus. Next base: position 47,887,211 of record NC_051063.1, on the reverse strand, counting down.
TGTTTGTGACAGGCTCAGCAGCTCTCCACACACGGGGCAATAAGCTGCTGGGGGAGAAACCAGGCTCTCTCAGTTTCCTGCCACCAGCAGAGTGTCAGTGCCTGGTGAGTGCCAGCAGGTGTTTGTCCAGTGAAAACCTGAGTAAATGGGATACCATAGGGATCCAAAGGTGGGACTCACCATGGGACAAGGAAGGAAGGGTTACTGGAGAAGGGTGTGGCAAGCTCTGAGCTGGGGCCAGAGGGGTAGGTGGAATTTGGAGAAGCGGGGATGTAGGCAGAACATCGGATAGAATAGTGCGAGTCAATGGGAGGCCTTGGGATTCTTGGGACATGATGGAGCTGGAACTTCACTCCTGCTTATTTTGAAGAACAATAGTAACAAGGTGGAAATAAACCTGGAAAAAAGTGCATGTCAGTCTGAGGCACTTGAAATATATCTTAGGGAAATGATTTCTTTGAGTGGAAAATATTCCAATGAAGATATATTCAATGCTTAGGACCTACAGAAACAGGGAACACCTGACCAGGCATCTAGCCCTGAGAGATGAGAATCATTGTTATCCTGGGAATGGGAAGGAAGAGGAGATGGAACAAGATCACACTGTGTGCATGGGAGGGGTCCTAAGCTGAAAGGCCATAACAGAAACATGAATGAGGTTGTCGAGACAAGTTCAGTAAGCTCCAGGGCACCTTTGAGATAGGAGGGGGAGATTTTAAATCATTTTTCTGATTTATACACCCATGGTAGAACATTTAGAAGTTAGATATAGGAAGGACTGAAAATGTCCAGTCATCCTACTTTCTAGAGGTGACTGCTATAAACACGGTGTGTGCTTCCAGACACTCTGTGTGTGCTTGTAACAGGAATTCCCTTTTCCTGAATGTACTGTGCAGCTAGCTGCTCTGAACTTTCTATCCATTTTCTTAGAGCCATGAACCTCTCTATATGGCAGTGAGGATGCTTATGTAACAGCAGACTTATATAGCATCAATTTAAGTTGTTTTCTTCATGGTTGCATAGATGCATCATCATTTGCTTAACAGGTCCCTTTGTAAGACATATAGATCCCCCACACCTCAACAATAGTTTTCCTTTTCTTTTGTAAGTGATGCTGCTGGAGACATCCCTGTGACTGAATATTTATTTACTACAGGCTGGGGAGTGAGTCCAGGCAGGGCCTTGAGCATGTTACAGAAACACTCAAAGCTCATTTTGTTATTTTGAGACAAGGTCTCACTGAATTGCCTCAGCTGGTCTCTAATTCCCTGTGTAGCCCAAACTGGTCTTGAACTTGTGATCCTTCTGCCTCAGCTTCTAAAATAGCCAGCTAACTAGATTTTTATACACATCTTTATTTTTTGATACTAAATTCCTATAAATAGAGTTGCTTGAAATATAGATAGATGCTCTTGGGGTTGGAGCTGCTGACACAGCTCAGTGGTAGAGCACATGCCTAGCACACCTGAGACTCTGGGTACGATCCCTAGCAGGGCAGAAGCAAAATGAATCAAATACTCCAGCACATTTTTTTTTTTTTACTCTTCCTTGGTTCCCTTGAGGATTGGTAGCATGTATTCTAGCTTTGAAGGTCAGTGCCGACTTCAGAAAAGTCTTTTGTTGTTGGCTTTTTTCAACTTGCAGTTACAGTTTAATTTGCATTCCTTTCCAAATGATTTTGAACAATTAGAAGACCTTTAACACTAAGTGAACGCTCTTAAAGAGTAAAAATGTCAACTTTTTTCTGTCATCTTTGCCACAAGTAATTGTTTAGAGGGTTTTATTGTTTATTTAGAGAGCCGAAAAGGTATTTTGTACTATACCCACTGTTTCTGCCCCCACAACCCATGGCTGTTCCCACCAAGATGAAGTGGCTAGTTACTGACTCATGTTAATTCATTATGTTTATCATAGTGCAGGTGAGAGACTGAAACCACACCAGGCATTTGAAGAACAATTAGTAAATTTAGTATACCTAGTTGCTAACCTGCAAAGGGGACCAGGAGAGGTAGAGAGGGCCCAGAAGAAACAGGGATGCTGGGTATATAAAGCAATTGCTAGGAAAAGAGTGGGCTCCCACCCCATCCCTCAGGCTGATATTTGAACTTCTTAGGAGAGGTTGGGGCCATGGCCTTTAGAGGTTGAAGTTCATGGGACATTCTGGCTCCAAGACCTCCAATGAATGGCCGAAGCCACTGAAAGTACAGAATCTGGTCTACACTGACTCTTCCCCTATAGACCCTACTGCCAAAGCTAATGTGTTCCATGTTTCAGGCCCCAGAGCTTCCTTCTTGTCCCCTTCCTTGAGCTTGCCCCTTAACAAGAAAGATGTGGACAACTGTGGTCAGAAAGATACAGGCAACTGGAAGAAAGGCGCTGTGACGTACTGTGGCTGTGGACCTGGTGACTGAGATGGCCACTAACTACTAATAGGCCAGTAGTGTGTACAGCATCTATGATAAAGAGCCATATGCCACCCAGGACAGGATATAATGGTGCAAGGTTTTTTTATATATATACTATTCAGAACAGCACGGGGTTTTAAAACACTTATCGTCTCTTTCTGGAACTTTCCATTTGATTTATTTTCAACTTCAGTTGATGGTGGGTGAGGCCATGGAGAAGTGGGCAAATGTACATCGGGAAAATCCCTGCTGGCTAGGAACTGCCCAGTGGAGACTGAAAAAACTTGAATGGCTGGTGCCTGTGGTTCTCCTGAATGTTGCTGCCAGCAACTCCTAAAGGGAAAGAGCGATGAGGCCACCAGAACCTGGGAACAAATGTCCTTCCTCCTTTATGCAGTGTCATCCAGGGCTCTCCCCCACAGAACCCCACGCTGTGACGGATGGTAAAGGGGGATTTTTACAGCTCCCAGCTCCAGAACAGCAGACCATGAGAAAATGGGGAGGAGCGGGATTTACGGGCAATGCACGTCCACAGCTGGACATCTGGTCCTTTGTCACATCAGAGTCTGGAGTCTGCAGTCTGGACTCCTGGGAGCTCCATCCTGGAGATGCTCCAGGGGCCAGGCCCTTCCATCTTCCCACCTGGAGAGGCCTTTGTCTTCATAGACCAAGATGGCAGCCAAAGCCCATGCCGCCATCGATGACAGTCTGGATGTGAGAGGCAGGGAGAAGAAAATCACTAGGGAACATGAGCAGAAAGACTTCCCATTTGCCGTGTATGCGTCATCTCATTGGCTGGAACTTAGTCACATGGCCACAGGTATCTACCTGGGAATCTGAAAGCTTTACCCTCAAGAGCATTTGAACTCAAGTCTGAGGTTCTTTTCTTGTAGAAGCAGTGAGAGAAACCGGTAAGCAAAAGCAGCCTGTGCCGCAGTCGGCTGGATGCTCTGGGGCTTTGAGTAGGAGGTTCCATCAGGATAACAGGCCACAGGCATTGCTGAAAGTTCACCAGCTGCGCCATCAAACCTGATGGAACGTCGGGGCTGGGAGAAGCCGTGTCTGTTCTAAATGTTCCATTTTCCCAGTGAGAACCCTGTGGTGTGGAGGGGCGGTGTCTTAGGGAGTCGTAGGGAGAGCTGTGGCTTGGCTAGGGCTAGGCCCCAGGCCTCCTCTTCTCTCCACCTAGTATATCTTTCCGCTCTGCTCACTGCTTAGGTCTCCAGTGGCCTTCAGCTTCAGAATGAGTCATGCGCAATTGCTCGTATAATTTATGGCTCTATGAAAGATCATTCCACAGTGGAGAGATTAGGACTTATGAAATGTGCCTGGTCCTGTAGTCAAGCACACATGATGTACAATGAAAATCCGAGATGCTCTTGGCTTTTAGGACGTAAACTGCGTCTTCCTTGATGTTATTGAGTGGAGTCGGGGTGGGCTTCTGCTGTGGGAGGCAGTGGGTGTGAGATGCAGAAAATCGTATCCTGCTGAGATCTAGTAAATGAGAAGTACCACTGGGGTCAAAGGAGTTGCTTAGCCCCCCCATCTTCCTTCTTAGCTGTGGAAGTAACCGAAAGGTTTTTCTCACGATAGCTAAGTGAGTGAGGATGCCCTGTGGGAAACAGGATCACCGTGCATGTTTCATATTAATGAAGAACTAGTTAGAGACACGGAGTTAAGGGAACAAGCAAGAGGGGGGAGATCCCCAGAGACAAGCCTCGCTCCCTGTGCTGAAGAACCTGGGAGGAAGCAATGTTAATGGTCTCAGAACCGGTAGGAGGGGAGGCGGAAGCATGAGATACCACGGCCAGACCTGGAGCATCTCAGCAGGGAAGAAATACCCAGACCTCCTCTCCCTCTTCCACCGCACAGTCTGCCAGTGTTTCTTCCTTGTTTAAAGCAACCCCAGGGAGAGAGGGCAAGAGAGCTGGGAGGTGCAGGTGCAGGACCAGACCTGCTGGGCAAAGGACAGAGCAGAAAGCTCAGGGCTGGCTCCAGCTTTTCATTTACCATGACCATGATATGTTTAACATGTTACTAACAATTTGTGAGTGGAAAAAGTAAGGGCACGGGCAGTGTCCCAGTGCCAGTAGCAGACATTGCTGACTGATTTAGGTCTTTCCAGTGCCATCTAAGAAGTCACCAGTCGAGTGGGGAAGGCCCATGAGATGAAAGCTATCTGGAGCTTTAAAGCTTAGGCAACCTTGCAGCTGGGATGGGCCTGCCCACACCGATCTGCTGCATACATTGTACGGTTTCAGTTTGCTGACAGACGGTTCTGATTTCAGTGAGTCAAGCTGTGACATGGCCACTGACCTCTCAGTGTGACTGTGCGGTGATCTGCAGATGAAGGTTCAAGGCAGAAGACCACATCCACCTTGGCCACCAGCCTAGGCACCCACTCTCTGCTGTGAGAGGCCAACAGTTTCAAGAGCTGTTCTGCAGGACTCCACTGTGCAGGGCGCTCTCCCAGGTCCTGACTGACCCAGGAGTCCCGTGGATACTTGGATCCTACAGGGTCTCTGATGTGTGCACTCGGACCCCTGAGTTGGGGTTTAGGGGGTGGTGACTAGATCATCCTTAACTGGAACAAATAGGTAATGGGTTCTGGGACAAAGGAGGGCGGAGATGACAAGTAGGTCTCCACTGGTTCCCTATCTCTCAGTCAGAGCTGGGCTATGTGACTCTGCCAAGATGCATTAAGAGGGCATGTTCAGGTTCAATGGATAGGAGGGTTGAGATCAATGAGGGACATTTGTCCTGGGTAAGAAAGAGCAAGTCAGAAGAGGTCCAGGTGTGTCTCCTATTTGTCATCCCTCAATTGAAGAGGACTACGGTAGGGAATCGGCACCTGGTTTTAGCTTCCTGTGCCCTGGTTTCCTCCTGTGGGGAACAAGTGTAATGCTTAGAAGGCTTTTACATTTGCCATCTTAGAAATTCCTGGATCCAAACTCATTTTTTTTCTCCCAAAGACTTCGATATAAAACTCACAACGAATCTGTTTTGCCCAATTAAAATATTTACTGATTCCCACTCCTCGCTGCCATATGCTCACATAGCTGAGCCATTCCATCCCTCAAGAAGGCCACTTCCCCAGGAGCAGCTGCGGACTCGGCAGACAGGAGGCTTCCCATACTAAACAGATCCTGCCCTTTAATCTGCACCCAAAGATCCAGGAGGCACGATTCACACCCGCCTGCTTCCTCTCTGGCCTCGCAAGCCAAACCTCTCCCCACCCACTTGCTACTGGGCGAGCCTGAATGCAGAGTGCTGAAATTTAGGGTCATGGTTTCAAAGTTCATGGTCCTGAGAATAAACAAAAAAACTATTGTGGTTGCATAGAGCTGTGGACCCCATTAACACTGTCCCATGAATATTTATAGCTGGGAACTACAAAAGAACATAGAGGCCATATTGTAGTCCCTAGGGATTTCCCTTCCATGGGGTCCTTTCTCTGTGGGTCACTTTAATGTAAGCTTTGCCGATTTAGTTGCACACTTTAAGCCGATTAACTTTTTACTTAAAAAAACCCATCCCTGTTTGTTTGTACATACACTGCTCTGACAAAGATTCACACAAAACTGCTTCAAACCTGTTAAATCCCTCCGCTGAAAACTCACAGAACGAAAAGCATCTCTGGGTAGGATTTCCCTGTACTTCTCCTGCCTCTGGCCCCTCTACCCCACCTCTGAGAGTATCCTGAGAGGAATAGCAATAGTTTGCACCTTCTGTGTTTGGTTCCTGCAGAAGCCTAGGCTTACCCCCAGATGCCCACCTTAAGAGAGCGTTGGCAAGGTTCCTAGCTGCTTGAGTGACTTGCCACAGGGATGGGTAAATGATGAGCCCCAGGCAGATCTCAGTGTATGTCTAAAAGACATTGGAGGGAAACCAATGATTGGAGTTGGGGGCCTTAGAGACCATTGATTCTGTGGGTTCCCAAACTTTAGTGTGAATCAGAATGGGGTGTGACAGAGCCTGTGTTTAAATGTGTGTTCCTGGGCTCTGTCCCTGGAGGTGTTTATTTCATCACTTTGGTTGAGTCCTGGAGTTCCTTACATCAACATCCTCTTTAGAAGCTCAGTCCAAGTGGACTGAGGGCCAGACCTCCATCAGCTTGGAGCTGCTCAGCTGTCTCATGGGCAGGTGAAGAAATGCCAAAGAGGGCAAACGTTACTTGTATGGGATCACGAATAGCTTCTTGTGGAAGTTGTGGAAATGTGGAAGCTGTGCCCTCTCTACCAGTGTAGACATCCTGAGATACAGCCTCATCGAGTGAGATGTGTGGTTAGGTAGGAAGGGAATTGAAAAGTTCCCAAGTGTTAAGTGTCGATGAGAGAATCAGAAAATGGCTGGTTGGGAGAGGGGAGGGGAGGAGAGGTCACTGTCGTAAGGTCCCTCCATGCAGAGGCCAGGTTTCCTGGGGTTTGGAGAGAACCGCTGGAGGAGGCGTATAGCCAAGAGGCTCTGAGAAGGCTAGGGGCTGGCTGATCTATGCTATTTGGGAGCTAGTGAGGCGTAGCTTGTCAAGGGTGGCTGGTGCTGACAGCAGCATCGGAGGGGGTCTCCCTCTGCCTGGCTCACAGACTCCCAGCTCTGTGGGTCTGGCGCCCCAAGTCAGGCACCTGGTTTCATTAAACACTAGCAGAATCCCAGTGTCTCCAAGACTCAGAGAAAATTCCAGTGGGGAGAGTCATGAGGGATCTCCAGGGCCACCTCCCTGCACTCTGTCCCCTCTAAACACCCGCCCAGATGTCCTGTCTTGGCCATGCCAGGTGCTTATCTGAAACAGAACAATCTCTGCCGAGTCTACCCAGAATCCCAGTTCCAGAAGCTGGGCCTGTATGGGAACAAAGAACTGAACTCAAATATGGAATTGGAGCCAAAGGTCTGATTTCTCACTAATCTATTCCCTAGGTCTGCTGGGGAAATGACTCAGTGGATAAAAGTGTTTCCTGTGAATCCTGACAACTTGAGTTCAGTTCCCAGAGCCCACATCAAGGTGGGAAGAGAGAACTGATTCCATGAAGCTATCCTCTGACCTCCACACGTATGCCATGGCATGTGCATGCCTCCCCATCATAAACACATGCACAATAATAAGTAAAATGAATCTAAATATTTTTAAAAGAAAGTATACTTTTAAAATCAGTCTCTTTTTTATATTTCAACAGTTTACATATACTAACTTTAAAATTGGATTTGAGGAAGAGAGCGAAGAAGATTGACCTCTGACTCCTATGTATATGCACATACTTGTGCATGCACATCTCCCACATACATGTACACATCCTCACAAACATGTATTTATACCACATATACGTGCATACATTTCTTTTGACCACTTTATGAAGATTCATTCCCTTCCTCTTTCCTCCCTCCCTCCCTCCCTCCCTTCCTTCTTTCCTCTTTATTTTCCTTTAATTTTTGGAGACAGGTCTCTCTTAATAGTCTAGGCTGGCCTAAAACTTACTATGTAACCCCAACTGACCCTGAACTCATGGAAGTCCTTCTTTCCAAGCCTCTTGAATACTAGGATTACAGGTGTGAGCCTCCATTAAGGTTTCTATTTTTCATTTCTGAAAAGCATTCTTCCTATTGTAGTTCATTCGCCATCTCTTCCTGAAACGCCATTTACTTTGAGTCAGAAACCATCAACAAACACCACCACCTGTTGACAACTCTGAATTCCTGGTTGAAACTGGCGAGGTCAGCCAAGCGGAGATGAGGACAGAGGTTCGTTTTTATGGAAATGCACCTGAGATTCTTTCTATGACTCTGCATTTTCGAGTTCTAATCCCATAAAGAAATTACCCAGTTTGATTTCTTCATTACAGCCATGGAAGACATAACAGATGGCAGAGAGATTGACTCCAGTGTCATGGGTGTTGAGGACAGTCTCTTGTCACTATTACCAGTGCTTTTCAGAGTTTAATGTGTATATAATTTACTCAAGGGATCCTTAAGCATGCAAGTTCCTTCTCAGCAAGTCCAGGATGGCCTCTGAGGCTACATGTTTCTGTCAAGTTCCAAGATGCTGTCCGTGCTCCTGGTTCATGGATAACGGTCTGGCTTACTACTGGCAGTTGGCAGTGGAAGAGGCGATAGGCATGCCTGGAGAATTTTCTCATAGAAGGCTTCCATGGGTCACACTCTGTCTTTTAGTAATATTTCATTAGCTGAGTGTTTTAGATATACAGTTGTCCCTTGGTATCTTTGGGGACCGGTTCCAGGGTTCACTACAGATACCGAAGTCCACAGATGCTCAAGTCCCTTATGTCAGATGGTGTCATACTTGGCATGTAGCACTCTGTACTTCCTCCTGTGTAATTCCTGACATGGTGTAAATGCTTTATAAATAATTGCTACACTGTAACAATTAGTGTGTGTGTGTGTGTGTGTGTGTGTATGTGTGACAACCTGTAAATGTTTAGTATAGACACATTGTTTTTTCAAATAGTTTTTGATCCGTGGTTGGTTGAATCTAGGTATAGAACTATTAATACAGAGGACTGACAGTAGACTTAGATTTCTAAATTTTGTTGAAATAACCATTGATTTAATGTTTTATTTATTTGGATTAAATTTTGTTGTGTGAAATTCAGTTCAAAGTCCACTTGAGTTTTCCCTAATTGATTAAGCCACTTGTTTCAACATAGTCCATCCAAGAGTCAACTATTTTCCACAAATTTGTAAGAGCTAATTTTTTGTAGTTTTCTTACATAATCTAGAACCTGATTCTAGACCATTCTTTATGACAGGGCTGTGGTAGTCTTAGCACATTCTCTCTTGACTCTTCTCACATAATTATCGAGGTGTACTTATAGATAATTTTGTCAAAAATAAAAAGTTAGTTGTAGTTTTTGAAGTGTATGAACCTACACACCACCTTAGAGTTAATCTTTAAAATTATAGCCTTTCTCATTCATGAATATAGTACATTTCTCTTTATGTGTTACCCAATTTTCTAGTTTTTAATTTTTGTGTATTTGTGCATGTGTGTGTGTGTGTGTGTGTGTGTGTGTGTGTGTATTTGTGTGTGCATATGTGCCATTGTGCACAAGTGAGACCCAGAGAGCAGCTTGTGGGCCCTGACTCTTTTCCTCCATAGTGTGGGTCCTGGGGATTGAAGTCGGGGCACCAGGCTTGGCAGCAAGTGCCTTAACCAATGTGCTATCTTGCTCACCACTTTCATAGTTTTAGCAGGAATCTGTATTTCTTAACATAGTGCCTATTAAACTTATTCCAAAGTATCTGGTTCTTTTTGCTCTTTTAAATAATTATACATATATTATATGTCATTGTTTTTATTATATTCAACTTTATATTTGTGACATGGTCACTAGCCATAGGCAGCAATTTAAAAAATAAATAAGATTTAAGCCGGGCGGTGGTGGCGCACGCCTTTAATCCCAGCACTCGGGAGGCAGAGCCAGGCGGATCTCTGAGAGTTCGAGGCCAGCCTGGGCTACCAAGTGAGTTCCAGGAAAGGCGCAAAGCTACACAGAGAAACCCTGTCTCGAAAAACCAAAAAAATAAAATAAAATAAAATAAAATAAATAAATAAGATTTAAATTTTAGTTTCTCCTTCACATTAACCACATTCCAAGTATTCAGGAATAACAGACAGTTAGTGGGTACCACATTGAATCTCAGATATGAAGCCCCTTTAAAAGGTGCTAAAAGTTTCTATTACATAGCAGTCTGCTGTGTGATTGTTGATACATTAACTTTGAACCAGTTATTTCAATGTATCTCTTGGATTTTCCGAGAAAGCAGTTGCTTCTGATCAAACTTGTTTTCTTTTCTGAAATAGTATGAGACCATCTTCCTTCCTATCAATGAAAGCAGAAGGGTTACCACCCCCCACTCGAGCCCACGTAGTCTTCACTAATTGATCACAGCACTTCTGCTGTTGAAACTTCTCTCTTCAGTGTCCTGCACTTCTCCATGGAGACACAACATTAACCACAGTGAGGTGGAGAGAGGGGACTAAAGCCTCTCTCGTGGTTTGGAGAACACATTGTAGCAGGAGTTTGGGGTGTTGTGAAATATTAAAGATGCGTGACATTCTTTTATGCTTTCGGATATTTGTTTAATGATGCAAAGATGCGTTGAATTCTTTTATGTTGCATTTGTTTAACTCTGTGAAGCTGTGTTATTTTGCCTGTCTAAAACACCTGATTGGTCTTATAAAGAGCTGAACAGCCAATAGCTAGACAGGGGAGAGAAATAGGTGGGGCTGCATGCAGAGAGAATAAATAGGAGAGGAAGAGAGAAGAGAAGGAGGAGGAGCGAGAGGAGAGGAGGACACCAGGGGCCAACCACCCAGCTACACAACCAACCACAGAGTAAGAAAGAAAGGAAGGAATATAGAGTAGATAAAGGTAAAAGCCCAGAGGCAAAAGGTAGACAGGATAATTTAAGTTAAGAAAAGCTGGCTAGAAATAAACTAAGCTAAGGCCATGTATTCATAAATAAGAATAAATCTCCATATTTATTTGGGAGCTGGGTGGTGAGCCCCCAAAGAGCAAAGAGTAAGACAACCAACTACATTGGGGTCCTGAATCACCACTGAGTGCCATTGTCTGAACTCCAGATGATTCTGGGGGAGGTGCCTTTCTGAGTTGTGGGCAGGTGGCTTCTTGAACTGTCTTTGGTGGCGTCCACGGGATCAGTTTTGGAGGTCTTGGGGTGGAATCTGGTGGAGTCTATAGGACAGGAAAGCAGAGCTCGGGATACAGACTCCATCACAGGAAGCCCATGGGGGCCACAGGGAGAGGGACATGACTCACTGTGGCAAGGGCTCTCTGGGCCCTGATGTGGCATGGAATCTGTCCATTGTGTGATGCCTCAAAGCCAGCCCACACCCTTTTGTGGCTGGTGTGGGTAAAGGCTCTTCTGGGCTGGGCAATTGAGAAGGGCAGTGTTCCAAGGAAGGGCGGTGTCCCACCTTTAGAAAACATCATTCAGTCTAAGTATACATCACTACTCATGTAGACCATTGCTGAGGATCTTGAGGTCTACAGGACAGAGGTATTTTGTTGTATTGACTGAATGGGTCCAGGTGCCTGCTTTGTGCTCAACACTTGCTCACACCATCTCACCTGATGCTCACAGCAACCTGGAAGGAAGTGATGTCACTGCTTATCACCATCTGAGAGATGAAGAAGCTGAGACTGAGGGAGTTAGGGTTGTTTGCCTGGTGTCTGTCTCGTGGGCAGCAGCTACCTGATCCTGTTCCATGCTTTGTGGCCTCTGCCTTGGTTTTTCTTAGTGTGGGAAGTGGGTTTTGACAGATGAAATGTGTGAGCATAAACCCAGAGCCTGTCTTCAGGGCATTTAGAGTGTTGCAAAGTGGGAGATGCTGAGGGGCTGTGAGGTGGAGGGCTGGGCCTAGAGAGGCTAGGGCTGGGGCCAGGCTCTGCCACTCGCTGGCTGTGTGACCTGAGTGAGTTGTTATTTATTTATTTTTGCTGTGGCTCTGTTTTCTGGTTTGTAAGGGTACGGAATCCATAGGAGAATGTCAATATATGAAAGGGGGAAAAAGTGACACATAGATTGAATCCATTGTTAATTGTAGAGCACAAAAACCCTAATTCTAGATGGGCTGCCCTGGCCCCCAGTCTTGTCTGCCTGAAGCCCGGCGTGTGTAGGTACACGCACAGGTACACACACAGGTACACACACAGGTGCACACACAGGTACACACACAGGTACACACACAGGTGGTACCCGCACAGGTGCACACACAGGTACACACACAGGTACACACACAGGTGGTACCCGCACAGGTATACACACAGGTACACACACAGGTACACGCACAGGTGCACGCACAGGTACCCGCACAGGTACACACACAGGTACACGCACAGGTACATGTACAGGTACCATATCTGTTAGGTGATAGATGACACAGTTTAACCCTACAGCAACACAGACATGAAGGGGTGTGTCAGGGTGGGAGGAGAATTCACGAGCAGAGATGTGGGAGTTGTGGTTGGCAGGGTCTTCAGGATAAAGAGAGGGTGAAGCGAGGGGAGAAACACATGCCAGGAAGAACTCAGTGACAATCAGGTGGCTCGCCTTGGCCAGTCCTGTGCCAGCTGTTAGCAAACCTCATCTCAATTATTTCTCGCACAACGCTGAACATCAGTTACATTTTAATCTCCAGATGAGGAAGCCAAAGCCGAAACAGGTCAAGCGATTTGCCGAACGGGATCATGGGGGTGCACCTGGTGGGGCAGAACTGCTCATCTCATCTTTAGAGCATAAAGAGAAAGAGAGGGGTCTGGGCCTATGATCCCAGTCTCACAGCTCCACTACCTCCCAGTGGGGGCCACCCTAGGTCCACACCTTTAATAGATGGGCCCACGGGGATTTGTCTCCAAAGCAGAATTACACGTGCATCCTGATAAACCATGTCTGTGTTCTTCAACACTTGTGCTCAAGATCCCAGGTGCTGGACTTGACTGTCTAAGGCAGTGGTTCTCAACCTTCCTAATGCTGTGACCCTTTAATACAGTTCCTCATGATGTGATGACTCTTAACCAGCAAAGTATTTTCATTGCTTCTTCATAACCGTAATTTTGCTACTGTTAAGAATCGTAACGTAAATGTCTGTGTTTTCTGATGGTCTTTGTGACTCACGTGAAAGGGTTGTTCGAGCCCCAAAGGGTCGTGACCCCACAGGTTGAGAACTGCTAGTCTAGAGTATTGCTTTTCCCTAAAGAGGAAACACATAGAATGGGGGAGCCATGCACAACAAAGAAGGGCAACAGATACTGTGAGTGATAAGTAAATGATGGCATTGTGCTTTTTCTTCAGAAAGGAAGAGGAAAGAAACAGCTGTCTCTAGGTGATGTGTTGCCCATGGCAGCCTGGACCTAGGGTGAGATGGAGGGGTGTTTATAGGCCAAGGCTCTGGGTTCCCATGGTGGTTGGCCCAGATACCATGGCTTTAATGCAATTATCATCGAGGCTCCAGGAGAACTTTGATTGGCAGGACTGTCTTTTCTAGGATTTGCTCCCTGCATCCAGTGCCTTCTGGGGAGTTAGCAAATCCCTTTTTCTGACTTGCAGGCTTAGTTGACCCACTATGATTTCTCTTGCTAGCTGTCTTCTGGGGAGACATTGCCCTGGAGGAGGAGGATCTGAAGCTGTTTCACATCGACAAGGCTGAAGACTGGACTAAGGTATCCACGGAGGAGGAAATGGGACACGACACCGGCAAGTATTGGCCCCTGATCTGCTTGGGCCCTAGTGGGCTGCTTGAGAGTTCCACTAGGAATCTTTGGTATCTTTGACCTGTAGGTCCAGGGACCTGTATGGAAGACCTGGGGGAGGGGGGCACACCACCTCCTCTGGTGGAGGCATGGATCTGGGACCTTAAATTTAGCTGATTCTTCTTTCTCTCCGTAGCATGTACTTGTTCACATTTGTGCACGTGTGCATACGGGATCATGTACAATTGTGTGTGCATGTGTGTGGAGACCAGAGGTCAATGTCAAATGTCTTCCTCACCCATTCTCTACCTTTTGTGAATCGGTCTCTTACTGAACCTGGGGCTCGTCAATTTGGCTAGGCTGGATGGCCAATGAACTTTAGGGATCTGCCTCTCCCTGGACCTTACCCCCAGCGTTGGAGTTACAGATGTGTGCCACCACACTTAGCTTTTTAACGTGAATGCTGAGTGTTCAAATTCAGGTCCTCATGATGTCCAGCAAGTACTTTATCAATTGAACCATCATCATCCTAGCCCAACTTAACTGATCCTTCTAAGAAAATCTACAATTGCCTCTGTTGGAGGGTTCAGCCTAGAACCCCAGTATTGGTTCTTAGGACTCTAGCTTGAGATTTTGCTTGTCCCACACTGGAGAGAATTGCTAAGTGGGCTCGATTTAAATAATGTCTGACAATACTGTCGACAGTAATGACTAGCTTAGAATAAGATGTTTGGCTATGGGGAATTGTCACTTGTTTGACTGACAACCAGGCAAGTCCCTGTGCTGTCTGGGGCAGGAGACCCACCCAGTCTGCCTTCTGTGGCTGCTTTCTCTCTTCTCTCTCCTGACTGCCAACCTTGCGATGAAGAGCAGTGAGGCTGGTCCCCTGGGTGCTCCTCACCTCCCTGTGCACTGGACCCTGTGGCTTTGCAGCCTCCTGGGCCTTGGTGCAGGGGACTGAGTGTGGGATTGAGTATCCGCACTGGCAGTGGTAACTTGTCATTTGGTGACTGAGGCGCACAGCAGCCTACTGGGAACCTTTCTCCAACACAGCCTTCTTTCTCTTGAAGCTATTTTAACCCTCACCCTGGGTCAAGTTCAGTGCTGGTGAGAGAAAAAGGAAACAGCCCAACCATTTCCTTTAAGGGAACCCTCACACCAGGCAGACAGGTGTAGATTTGATTCCATTTTCCTACGTCTAAAATAGGGGTGAAACTAGGATTCATTCCATAGAGTTTTTGAGGTTGATGCCAAAGGTAACAGGTTTGCTCAGTGCCTGGCATGTAAGACTTGAAGGAATGGGAGGTGTAGCTATAAGATCTCAAGAAATGGGGTGTATCCCTGATGATGTAGTTGGTGATGTCAGGAATATTCCTGAAAACTAGAAAGAAGAGGGTGAGATGTGTTCATGTTGAGAGGCTCTAAGTCACATGAGGAAAATGAGCCGCTAGTGGGATTGGTTGAAAAGCTCTCCACAGGGGTTGACAAATGAAGGGCCAACATTGTCACTACGTTGTGGAACCATTGCTAGGGACTGGGGACTGGAAGGAGCCATGAGACACCTCAGACTTCCTTTGTGGGATCTTGAGTCTCTGAGCAGCACTGGAATTTGTGTGGCCTCTTCTACATGGTCTGAAAAGTCAAGCATTGAAATATTTTTCATAACAGCATGCCCACAGCCTTAGCTGTGCTCCAGCATGACATCTGTGCACACTCTTCCTCATCCCTTCCCCTGGCGTCTGGAGAAGATGACCTAATGAATCTGTCCTTAAAATGGTTCTTAAACTTACTTTGCAGTATTCCTCAAAACTAGTGAACATTTAGTATCTTGTGCATGCACTGTGATGATCTTTACACTATGGCCCTCACGTGGTACATTCCAGACCCCAAAGGCTCCTATGTGTCCCCCTTAGTCAGCGCTCGTCGCTAATCTAACCTTTCCCTGTTTGCCTGTGCATTCCAGACCCTGAATGAGAGTTATTCTGTCATCTTTTATTATCTTTCATGACTGCAAAATCCACCCACGTGGTTAATGGCACAGTCTCTTTCTAGTGTTGTGAACTATTCTGCTGCCTGGATGGACCCTAGCTTAGCCAACAGTTTCTGTTGACAGACATTTGAGTAGTTCAGGGTTTCTCGCTGTAATAAATCTGATAATGGAAGAACCTATCACCTTAAGCACTTGTTGCTCGTGGGCAGCTTTCTTGGGTGGAATGGCAGGGTCCAGGGTTCAAGTCGATACTGTCAAATCATTTTCAAAAGTGAATGTGCCAATTCACACTCCGGGTTGAACATACTTATTTAGGAAGCAGGAGTGGTACCCAGGCAGAGTCTGCTGTCAGTTTTGGATCTTGGGTTCCTTAATGTGGTCCCCTGTCGCCCTCTGGCTCACACAACAGAACCATGTGCCATTAGGAATTCTCGGATTTGCCCCATCAGCTCTTTCTGCTTCTCCCAGGGCAGTTAGCATAGCATGGCTTGGGGGTACAGGAAAAGAAAATGTGAGGGAAAGGCTCCAGAGAGGCTAGGCAGTGGCCAGACACCATACCATGTACAGCTGCTAGAGTGTCCTTCAGGGACGATCACCTGAGGATGCTGTGTGAAGGGAAGTCCGGTGGTTTACCTTTTTCAGAACACTTGCTCAGAATGGATGTGGGACTCAGATGTCTATCCTGTCTGTCCTTATCCTATGAGTTAATAGAGGACAGATCACACTCAGCTTTGGACTCCCCAGAGGCAGGCCATCACCTTGGACCTAGAAGATGCTGCTGGCCAGTGTTGATGACGACAAGAAGATGGGGCTAGCAGAATTCGCAGACTCGGGCCTTCTTCAGGAAGTCAGGGGTGTCAATAGGGCTTTGATCCCAGAAGGATGCTGTGAGCACTGATCCCAGTAACAGGCTTCGGGCTTGCACTACCTGGGCTGAATCCCAGAGGTGGGCCTCAGTTTCTTCATCTGCTAAATGAGAATGGAAATAATTATTGCCTCCTAGTGAGATCATGAGCACGTAGGGAAAAATATATGTGATGTGTCTGGCACCTGATACATGTTCAATAGTATTAAAAATCTTAATATTTGCGAAGAGAAGACTGATGCAGGGAAGGATTGGAATCAAGGTGAGGACTGGGGGCTGCCACATGTGGAGGGCCCGGGGCCTGGACACCAAGCCCTCACACAGCACCGATGCTCCCTCCTTCTTTAGCTTAGTGCAGGCTTTTTTCTCAGGGTGTTTTCGTGGCAAGGTAGTTTTTACTTCAAGTGCTTTTCTCTGAGGGTCAATTGCACTTTCTATCTCTCTAGAATAGTTATTTTATTTTCAGGTTGGGATTTTTTTATTGATTTTGCTGATTAAACTAATACTGCTTTTTTTTTTTAAGTGCAAAATCTCATAAGTGGGAAAAGAAAATTCTGTTATCCCAGCCCCAGGGATCACTGACACTATCTATTTGCTAGATTACTTTCTGTCTTGATGTGCCATGGCCATGTGTGCAACCACACCCCCCCCACACACACACACCTTTTCACTTTTCTTTTGTTTGTTTTTCAAGACAGGTTTCACTGTGTAGTTTTGGTGCCTGTCATGGATCTCACTCTGTAGACCAGGCTGGCCTTGAACTCACAGAGATCCACCTGGCTCTGCCTCCCAAGTGCTGGATTAAAGGCTTGCACTACAACCGCCCAACACTTTTTCACTTTTTGTTTTGTTTTGTTTTTCGAGACAGGGTTTCTCTGTGTAGCTTTGTGCCTTTCCTGGAACTCACTCTGTAGACCAGGATAGCCTCAAACTCACAGAGATCCACCTGCTTCTGCCTCCCAAGTGCTGGGATTAATAAAGGCGTGTGTCACCACCTGGCGACACTTTTTCACTTTTTAAATACAAAGATCTTACTGGAATGTGCTGGTATAGTCTACATGTTTGGTAATATCCCATCATGGATGCCCCTCACTCCATGCCAGAAAGCTGTTATGATGGTGAGGGCACTAGTTAGTGGTCCACAGGAAGCCCTGTCACACCTCATCTAAGCCCTTATATATGAATGTGAAGGCTGTTTCACTTTTGATGTAATTTTTAAATGAGAGATGATGTTTCTGGGAAGAAATTTATACATAGATCTTTAAGCATTTTTTAGGTTAAAGAAGTAAATTTAAAAGAAGCCACACCATAACCCACTCTTGTTAAGTTCAAATGTGGGGAAGGGTGTGTTCTTCATTTTAGTTCACCTAGTTTCTAAGCTTTGATAAGTGCAGTTTCCTTTCTTGGAGGCTGAGAAGGGAGCTCCAGCAGGAGAGGACTGAAGTCCCTGCACAGGGCGACAGGGAAAGGGCTGGCACTGCAGGCCAGCCCACAGGCCAATTCATCCTGTTCTACCCTGTGAAGTTGGAGCTACTCTCCAGGCTATTGGACACAGGGATGTCAATTGCTTCTAAGGTGGGGCAGCCAGCCTCTTTGCCTAGAGGTGCCCTGGGGATGCTCATGTTCGGAGTTTACGCAGGGGTAGCACCCTAACCAGAGATTAGGTGTCCCAACTCCAGGTTAGCTGCATCCTACCTTGACCATCCCATTGCCATCTGGCCATCTGGAAGCAGTGGAGAACAGTGTGGGAAGGAGTCTAGAATAACAGGCAGCCATGCTCTTTTTTAGGAGTCTATTTGGTGCTCTGCACTGGCACATAAGCCTTTGAGGACTTTGGAGCTTTCAGTTGGGACTTCTGTCACTGTTCACTTAGGCCACAGGCTTGAGTTGTTAGAACTGTGCTTCCTGCCTCAGGGTCTCTGTCCTCATCCTGCTTCCAAGACACCTTCCTGGGCACTGTACTATATTGTGCTATATAGAATAGTGCTCCCCACTTCATGTCTATTAGAAACCCAGAAAGTGACTCATAGAATAGGGACTTTGTAGATGCAGTTAGGGAAGAATCTTGAGATGAGAGACTCCTTGGTTTAGAGTGGACCCTAAATCCAATGACCCAGTCTTCATAAGAGGAGGAAAGGACACAGGGATACAGAGAAGAGGGGATGTAGAGATGGAGGCAGCCCCTGGAGGATGCTGCCACCAGCCAAACACAGCTCTACTCCTTAGACCCCTTCAGATGTTCCCATTGCTTATCCGAATGCTTCCTTAGTCTGGCTCTCAGTTCACAGTCTACAGAGACAGGCTCCCTTCCCCTTCTGTCCTCTCTCCGACCCCAATGACATCGTGTCTGTCCACACCCTGAGCTTCTATCCATCTGGCCTTCTGTTCCAGCTACTCTCTCTGCTCTAAGTCCCCATTCTACAGACAAAGAAATGAAGACCAGAGCAAGCTGGTGACTCATCTCAGCGCTGCAACTGGATGCCTCTGTGACACCTCTTTATTCAGTACAGCTGCCAGCTGCAGGAGGCCACCTGGCTGACAGTGCTGTTGAAATGGCCCCATTTGGGCGTGTAGTGGAAAGAGCTCTAGCTTCTCCATTTTGGGATGGGCTCAACCCCCAGTCCCAGCAGCTAGCTGACCAGAGGATGCGGTGGTGGCATTTGTATGTGCGTGGTGGGGCCAGGAGGCAAGAGCATATCCTTCAGGGAGAGCCCCCTCTGTATGCTTTTGATTTGCTGTGAGAAGAATGGAGCCCTGAGCAGGCATGGGCCTAGCTGCTCTGTGAATGGAGCTCTTGAATTAACATTTTGGAGTTTCCTAAAGCTGCTAATCGGATTAGCTGTGTAGTGAAGGAAGTACTTAGCGGGAGACACACTGACACACACACACACACACACACACACAGAGAGAGAGAGAGAGAGAGAGAGGCACACACACTTTCCAACCCTCTTGCATCTCTTCGTATGCCTGGCAGGACCTGACAGCCCTGTTTCTGAGTCTGAAGCACTTTTCCTCTTAACAGCACAAAGCTGGGCAGAAGCCTGTGTGGTCAACATACTGCATTTTTTGTTTGCTTCCTTCTTCCCTGAAGGGCTGAGGAAGCTTGCTTTGAACATTCCCATCTTTGCAAAATGTACCATAAGAGGAAGGTATATTTATCTTGCAGTTACCTCTGTTGGGATAATGGATCTGAGTTCCTGATCTTTATAAAGAGAGCTCTGAAAGGGGAAGCGGTTTTAATGATTTATTGGTGCTGATGGAAACCGATGTTTCCCGCCGTGTCCATTCTGAGCCACTGGGCTGTGTCCATCCCCATGGAAGAGGCCAACCTTGCTGTAACTCTTCCATCCTTAACTCCTGCCATCTGTACAGAGCATAGGCAGAGCCCCAACAGTTTGGCTTCGGGGCTCAAAGTAAATAAATGAGCAGAGGCTCGTCTAAGACATAACAGCTTGTGTCCTCCCTCTGGGTGTGATCTTTGAATCCTAAAGTCTTTGCCCATAGTCTCTTTGGCTTCTAGATTGCCACTTCTGACCCTGGCCACAACGTAAGTGGCAGAGGGTACCCTCATCTTCTCCCTGTCGCCGCTGTAATAGAGGGGCTGATGAAACTACAGTCTCACTGATTTCAGGAGAATTTGAGCTCTGGTGTTTCAGACTATGGGAGTGATGTGACCAGTGACTTAGACATCAGAGAGAGCTCACTTTAGACATCAGAGACTGCTGTGTCCCTGGGAGGCATGTAGATATCCGAATCAAATACCAGGATTTCTGGGCTCTGTTTCCCAAGGACGGAGGATCTGAAAACAGACTCAGGATGTATATGCTTCCCAACACATTTTTAGCCTTAAGGTTCTTGAGGGAATTAGTGGATGGAGTGATTTTTAAGCAGGCCCATAGATGGACCATGAATTCTGAGTATCCACACCCATGGCAAGACATTCTCCAATCTATTTAGACATGACGTCCTCATTTTACCAATTCTCTTTGTTGGGTGGGAGTGCTGCCAGATTACAGGTGTCCAGGCAAAAGATGGGTTAAAGTGTGTGGTTCCTGTGGTGTCTCTATGGGAGGCTCGATATCTTAAGCATGTGAATGCTAGGCTGGCTTCTTGCTGGGGCAGCACCCAGGGTTCAGATCTGTCTGTTTGCATATTAGATACTGCCAAGTGCCATCTTGGAGACACTTGGTTGTTGGGGATTTGTGGTGTTGGCACCTCTGGCTTGAGAAGCTGAAGAGGGTCAGGGGGCTTCAGGAGCTTCCCTCACCCACATCCCTCCCACTGGATCCCTCCCACTGGATCCTTCCTGCTGGGTGAGGAGGGACCTGAACAACAGGCTTGGTGTCTTTTATTCTTGAAGTATGTTGCACTTGTCATTTTGATTTTGAGGGGGAGTCTGATGAGCATCAGTGAATAGTACTTTGAGGAAAAAGGCACACACAGAATTATACATACACTCACACCTAGACACACACACACACAGACACATACACATTTACTCGGAATTTCAAGAAGTTTAAACATTATGTATCTTTAAGTTGTTAGATTCTGGCCCACACCCTCCCTTTTCTGGGTGCTTCCACAACCTTGAGAATGTTCACTTGGGTGGATTTGTGCTGTGGATGGATGTGCCTAAGAGTTGGGCAGGCTCGGGTTTGCATCCCTGGCTCTGTGTTGATTAGCTGTGGATTTTCTGTTTGTAAGATGAGACACTTACTTTATGTGTCGTTTTCTAGACTCTAATCTTTTTTTTCTTCTTCTTTTTTTTTTTTTTTTTTTTTCAAGACAGGGTTTCTCTGTGTAGCTTTGCACCTTTCCTGGAACTCACTCTGTAGCCCAGGATGGCCTCGAACTCACAGAGATCCGCCTGGCTCTGCCTCCCGAGTGCTGGGATTAAAGGCGTGCGCCGCCGCCACCCAGCTCCTATACGCTAATCTTACCTCATGGGAGAATCAAATAGATGTAGTTAGCAGAAACATTGTCCCATAGTGTGACACCACTGTGGTTCTAGTCTTTCTGGTCCTTGTCTGTGTCCCAGACCCTGGGCTCCCCAGGAATTCCTTGCACTGCTCTGCCATGACCCAGTGGGAATGCCAGAGCCAGGCCTGTAGAAACATGCCTGGGCAGGTTCTTCAATTTGATCTTCACTAACGTGTAGGAAATCTCTGTGTCGGCCAACAAGGTTAAGTATGCCTCTTGTTAAAGTCAAACTTTGAAGTCTATGCTTCTCTGCTTCTAGAAAGAGCTTTGAGTATTACCTCTAGCCTGTCCCCTTGAGCTGCTAAGTATTTGTTCCCCATCACCATCCTCCAAAGTGATGGTCAAAGATAAGATGGGTTCTACGGGTACACGGGAGAGCCATCCTCATCTTGCACATAATTCTTGCTGGCGTTCAGCATCCACTTGCATTCAGCTTACATTTATCCTTTGTCAGACTGATAACAGTAGTGACTTACTGAGTTTGGCCTTAGCCTTCCTTCCTTAGTGCTAGTATCAGGCTGGGTGTATAAATGATGCCACTTGTGGACTGTGTATTCTATACACTGGTTGGATCTGATCAGGGGCTCAGACACAACTGCATAGTGGCCTTTCTCCATCATTCCTCACCCCCCCCCCTTCCTCAACACATTCCCCAGAGGCCATTAGGGATAGGCTTATGTGCTTGTTTGTATAATGTGTAAAAGCCCTAGAAGTGAGTACAAGCTTAAAGAATGGTCTCAGCCTCAGAGTGGTGGCCCAGGGCTGAGCAGACCCACATCACCTTAAAGGGAGTACCTGAAAAGTGATGGCCTTAGCCACACAGGCAGCAGCTTATCTTATTGGTCCCTCCCTACAGCTTCTCAGATGGAATCCATGGTCCTCAGGACATCTCTGAGACAGAGAGAACATCCAGGTTCTTGTCCACTGCTCCAGCCTTCCCTAGACTAAAGCCCTCCAGCTGACCTCCCATGATCAGCCTGCCCTCCCAGGAGACTTCTCCTGGACTTCCGAAGCATGGAACTTGATCTTCATGTGTCCTCCACACCCTGCCCTGGGCTCTGTCACAGAGCCCTGCTGTCTCTCTGATGTCAACTTCATGATTAGCATCCCATCCCTCCTTCTTTTCTCCCTTCTTTCCTGTAAGAAGTGCTAACTGGGAGCCTTCTGCGCTCAGTACCAAGATACAGCTGCAGCTGCACATTTTCCACCACGAGGGAGAGCAAGCTATAATGACAAGTGACTGTTGTCAGGATCTCAGAGTATGGGAGGCATAGGAGCTGGGATCCGGAGCCTCCCTCACTGTAGCAGCCACCCACCTCCCCAGAGACTACCTTCCAGGCTGCGATGTGCCCAGCCTGAGAGCACAGAGACCCAGGCAGAGAGGACCAGGCAGGCCCTTAGCAGACTTTCTAGTTCCATGCTTGAAGCTATAAAGAGCAGGGCAGAGCAGACCCTGGTCCTCGGGGGGAGTGGGGCGTGGGGAGGTCATAAGGAAGTGCTGGCCTGGGGGAATATGATGGGGACAAGAGTCAAAACTAAAGCAGAAGTCCACAAATCAAAATCAGGGGGCTAGGTAAGAGCCCAAAGAGGCCAGGGTGAGCCGCTCTCAAAGACACCGTTGAGGTCAGGATGCCCCAGAGCCAGAGCTCTGCAGGTGTGGGACCAGGACTCCAGCATTAGAACCAGCAAGGCTTGGCAGGGCCTCTACCCACGAAGTGTTTTATTTGGTGAGATGATAAAGAAGCATCTGGCCGGGCGGTGGTGGTGCACGCCTTTAATCCCAGCACTCGGGAGGCAGAGGCAGGTGGATCTCTGTGAGTTCGAGGCCAGCCTGGTCTCCAAAGCAAGTTCCAGGAAAGGCACAAAGCTACACAGAGAAACCCTGTCTCGAAAAACCAAAAAAAAAAAAAAAAAAAAAAAAAAAAAAAGAAGCATCTGATAGAGTGCACATCTGCTCTCTGGGAAGGAAGAAAGAATGTAGCATAAGGATTCTGTCATCTCATCGTCCGCTGGGGCCCAGTCAAGGCTGGCTTGCACCTTGGACAGCAGCCAGAGCGCACAGAGGACGTCAAGTGTTGGGGAAAGCAAGCTCACCTGTGAGCTGCTAGCCATCACCAGTGCATCTGTGGGAACTGGAGCCACAGTGGGTGCTGAGACAGCCAGGCAGGTATTCTCAGTCTACCCGGGGAGCCGCCGCTCTTCAGGGCCATGGATCTGGGGAATTGCATCCAAATTAGAAGATTAGCTTGAGGATCCGTGACAAGCAAGTGGGTAAACATGTCCCCAGGTGAGAGATACAGAATCCACTCGAGGTAGCTCTAAAGAAAGAGTTTGTTCTGAGAAGATAAGGTTGATTAATAATAGGCGATAGATATATGAGGGATGGAGAGATGGTTCAAGGAATAAAGTTCTTACTGTGCAGGCATGAGGACCTGAGTTCGAATCCTCAGAACCCACATGGAGCCAGGAGTGGTAGTGTGCATCTGTAATCCCAGTGCTTCTACTGTGAGATAGGGGCAGAGGGGGTGAGGGGGAGGAGGAGGGGAGAGGGCTGGGTCTGGGGAATCCCCTGAAGCTTTCTGGAAGTTATCCTCCAATATGCAGCAGTAAACAATGAAGAGACTTGTCTCAAATAAGGTGGAAGGAGATGACCCACAGCTAAGGGTGTCTTCTGATTTCTACATGTGTGCTGTGACATGTGTCTTCATTCACGTACACACATGCTTTGCGTACACATAAGCATACGTAGACTTTATACGCACACACGTCGGGTGCCAGATAAAGTGAGAAATCCACAGGCATCTGCTTAAAGGGTAAAAGGAATTTACTAGGAAAGAAAACTCACTAAACATAATAGGAGAATCATCGCAGGGTCCTGGAAGGCTGAGGTATTGTCCCATGCTGTTCTGCGGCCTGAGTCAGTCCCCACCATCCAAGCCCACAAGGGAGAGAAGAGACCTGCATAAGTGCTTCTCAGGTCTGAAGGGCAGCCCCGAGGCCGTGCGCCAGGGGCAGATACTTCAAGGTTACAGTTACCCGCTACACCATGTAAACACAGGATAATAGACAATTAATAGACAATTGATAGATAGGTAGGAGAAGAAGAGGGAGGAAGAGAGAGAGAAGGGCTGGCCTCACAGCTCTCTGGGAGTTGTGAGGTGGAAAGAAAGGAATAAGGCTGGTTTCTTTTTTCAGAGACCACAAAATGCCATTTGCTCTTGCACTTGTTCCAATATGGCCACCACACAAATCTACGTCATGATCCTTTACCTTAAACGTCCCCTGCTGTGGCACCTACCTGTGTAGGGTTGCTTCGAAAGTACTGAGAGTGGAGGAGATGGCCAGGGAAGACAATTATAGAAAGAGCTCAGCACAGGTTGACAACGGTCCTGGGAAGTAAGACGCAGGAACAGAGTGATATTGAAAAGGCTGTGGTGTCCATGTCTTACTTTTTTTTTAGCGAGTTCCTTGAATACTGTGAGCAAAAGGAAAATGGTTGGTGCAGCAACCTGGGCTGGAGAGGGAAATGGGGATCCCCTGCAGTGGCTCAGCTTCTGCTGGGGTTAACCCGGCTTTTAGGGCCAAGCCTGTCCAGCCTTGTCTGTGTTTTTTTGGGTCTTTTTTCTTTGCTTTCAGTCAGTTGCTCCTGGTGACCACTAGAGACTGTCCCTTGGGGCATGAGAACCACTGATCTAGCATGTTCCTGCTGGGCACGATGATGGGTAAAGCAGGCTTCTGATAAAATCCGTGTCACAGCCTTGGAGTTCCTTGTGACAGAGCAGATATTAGGGACATTGGGGACTCTGGGTTTCTTTATCTATGAAATGAATGGTAGGATTTCTACTGAGAGCCAGGAATGAGTCTTTGGTTTTTTGTTTTTTTTTTTTTTTTTAGTAAGTTCCTTGAATACTGTGAGGACTGGCCATTTGGAGCCTGCTGCTCATGGTGTAGACTGGGTCACAATAATACCTTTGGTGTGCCTTCATCTGATGCTTCATGCTCCTTCAGAACAATCTGTTTAAATTGCATCTGATGTAGCACCTTATAAAGACTGTCCAGAGTGCTCCCAGAAGTCAAGAGCATGTGACTGTGGGATCGCTTTGTTCCTTCTTAGAAAACTACATCAATGGGCCAGACAGAAGGGCCAAAGAAAGCCCAGACTGCTTCCCACAAAGGAATGGGAACTAAGCCCCTGTGACTGTGGGGGAGCTGGGTCATTGGTTTCAGTGGCAGGTGAGTCTGCCGGTGTGAGTTTGAGGATGACGATTTTGGCCTGCTTGCTCAAGGATGATGAACTGGATGACCTGGACCAGGCTGTGGTTCTTACAGGTTCCAAGGCTGGTATGTCATTATGTCTGTGGTTTCCAAGGAGATCCAGAAGGGAAGTGACGATGTAGCTGCCAGACAGTCACACTGTGCTCTGATCACCTTGCTTCTCTGGTCCCCTTTAATGACCCTTGCTTGTCTACAAACACTGAGGAAAGAGCTGGACTTCATTTCTACACACCTTGTGTTCTGCCTCCATACTCCCTAACACCCTTTCACCCCCAGGCCTCCGTGACTCTAGCCTGGGGCCTCGCTTCCTGTCTGCCGTTAACACTGCCGACAGGCACGGCTTTCCCCTCCACCCTCCAGCCCAGAGGTCCTAAGCTGTCAGCCCCCCAGCCAAATCTGGTCTGCAGATGTGTGTTGTTTGTTTTGTAGTGCTTACATTTTTAAAATTTACTGCCAACATTGAAAAATCAGATTTCTCATAAAAACCCAGAACTCTGGCTTGTCTTGTAGAGCTGGAAGATCCAACCACGCTGGTCCGGAGTCCACATGGCAACAATCAGTGGGTTGCATAACGGGTGGGCTGAACTCAGCAGGGGCAGGTTCTTTGTGGGTTGCCACGGTCCCCACCATTTCTGAATCTTCTTTGATACCCTCATGGGTCACCTGCCTGGTCCCTGGCTTTAGTCATTTGGACTTGCACATTGGCCCAGCAGGGAAGATACACAGTCTTGGGCTCTAATGCAAGTTCCATGATGCTGGTCAAGGTTATTTCTCTCTTTTTACTTAAGGTAGCTCCTAGAACTTCAGCTATTACCTGGCAGCTTAAGAGAAGGTCCTTATTCTGGGGTCTCTTTTCTTCTTTCTGTTGAACATTCAGTCTTGGGCTCCCAGACACCAGGGACACAGGAAAGGCAGGTGGAAGGGACATTCAGTATTTGGCCTGAAAGGGTTGTGGCCCTGCATACAGGATGGCATCAGACTAGGTGCTTCTTGTCACAGTGAATCCATGGCATGGTGACTATGAGTATGCATCAATCTCTCTAACTAACATGCCAGTACCCAGAACCTCACATACAGTAACCTCTGCCTTCTGATGTCTCTGTCTCTCTATCTCTGTCTGTCTGTCTGTCTCTGTCTCTCTTTGTCTTCCTCCCCAGCCCCTCTCATGCCCCTGCACTATGTAGTCCAGAATGGTCTTGAACCTGTGGAGAGATGGCTTGGGTCCGTTTCCTTCTCTAAGTCTTTGTTTTCCTGAACTCTCGCTACTCTTTCTGTGATCTAGCACATGGGACTCATCCTTGGAGAAATCTGTACATTTTTTACTGTGCATCCCTGCAAAGAGCATGGGAGAGAATTATACAGTTCTCCTGACACTCGGGTGGGCAGTGAGGGAGTCCTAGTCCCCTGATGTTGGTTGTGCTTTCAGCTCCTCCAAGTCTGAGCTCAGGGCTCGGGTCAAGGTTCAACCCCAGCCACTCTCCAAGCTGGTTTAGAGGTAGATTTGTTTGCATTCTGTCCACACAGGCGCATTTTCTGTTCTCAAGTATGCATTAGAGATGTGTCTTCTCCCAGAAGCAGACAGTAGATGTTACATGATGGGCACTGCCTGGGGGCTGGCCTTTCAGGGGCCACCTTCAGGAACCTTTGCTCATTGTGGCCATGTTGCTCACCACTCTAGCTGGCCTGGGCATGTAAGCAGTATGTCACCACTGTTACTGTCACCCTTTGCAAGGCCACCGTGCAGGGCAGCCTGAGCAACGATTGCTCACACTCTGGAAGCCTCTGGAAAGAAGGTGTCTGTCTGGCCTGTTCCCGTTCCCACCACACGGCTCTGAGCGCCTCCATTTCCCAAAAGAGGGCTCAGGATTGTCTCTTCCTGTCTTTAGGACTTTTCTGTTCTTTTGCTTTCTGATTGGCTCCTGTTCCCTGAGGGCCTCCCCGGGTCAGCTCCCACCAGGTGGCCCGCTGTTTTCCCTGTACTGTTTCTGAAGTTTCTGTGTTTCTTGCTGGTGATTTGGCCATTTAGTGTGGTGTCCAATTGTGGTACCATGCCTGCATCTCCTGATCTCAAGGAGGTAGCAATGGGCCTTGTAGAGAAACCCATGAATGGCGCCAGGCCTGAATTACACTACTAGCTGGGAAGTCAATGTTGATGAATACGTAATAGATGCTAAATCAAGTCTTTGAGCAGAAACACACACGGAACTATGCTGATCAGTGGTTGGGACTTCGAACAGTACAGCATACAGAATACTTCATGCTGTGTTATATGTAGCTGGCAGTTCCATGCTGTGCACAAGACCATGCATTGCTTCCCTAGGAGCTAGACTCGGGGCTCACTAGCTTAGTGCTCACTCTGAAGAACACAGTGCAAGGAATTGCAAAGATTGACTGGATCTTCTTTCTGTAGGACAAGCAGCACCCAACCACACATTACACATTGTCCCAGCATTCCTTCCTCCTCCCCTGCTCCTGCTAGACCACCAGTGAGCAATAAGACAAGGGCTGAGGTCAAGCACACCCAGCTCTCCAAGCAGCAGCTGGTGACAATAAACCATGAGTTATGCCTTACTGAGCCTCACTTTCCTGTCTGATAAAGGGGGAGACAAATGATAATGCTTTTACCCCAGATGTAGTGTTGAGATACATGTAAATAGTGCTCAGTCTGATTCAGTCTACTTGGGCTGGAAACACGTGTGTGTGTGTGTGTGTGTGTGTGTGTGTGTGTGTGTGTGTGTGTGTGTGTGTGTGTGTGTGTGTGTGTGTGTGTGTGTGTGTGTTTGAGTATGTGTATGGTTTATTTTTAGGTATGTGTATTTGTGTATCTGTATGTCTGTATATGCACCATGTGTGTGCAGGTGCCCACAGAGGTCAGGACATTGGATCCCCTGGAACTAGAGTTACAGGTGGTTGGGAACTACTTGACATGGTTTCTGAGACCTGAACCCTGGTCCTCTAAGAGCAACAAATGATCATAACCACTGAACCATCTTTCCAGGGCCTGGACACACTTGTTGAGGAATTGCTGTAACCGCCATGTGGTCGGACATATCCAAGCTATTCTCTCGGTCCTCAAGAAGCAGACAGTTTTGCAGGAATGGTACACTGTCAAACCGACTCACAGATAATTGTACCATTGGCCAGGGAGGAGCAGACGGTCACTAAGTAGGAGCACTGGATTTGCAAGCATGAGGCCCTGAGTTTGAATCCCCAGTAACCACATAAAAGGCCTGTTATGTGGAGACTGGTAGATTCTGAGAGCTTGCTGGTCAGTCAGCCTAGCCAAAATGTTAAGCTCTGGTTCAGTGAGAGACCCTGATCAAGGTTGGCATCTCTAGTCCTGGAGTACAAAGGCCTCCAGAGGAAGCAGGTGGGACGAGGCCCTGGGTTTGCCTCTTACCTGCTGTGTGCCTGCCGGTGATGTGCAGGTGCTTCGAGACTCTGTTTTTCACTTAGGTGAAAGCTAGCAGTAGTTCCTACCTCATACAACTATGCTGAGAAGCAAATAAGAACACACACACACACACAC
Organism: Peromyscus leucopus; assembly: GCF_004664715.2. Lineage (NCBI taxonomy): Eukaryota > Metazoa > Chordata > Mammalia > Rodentia > Cricetidae > Peromyscus > Peromyscus leucopus. Next base: position 47,857,942 of record NC_051063.1, on the reverse strand, counting down.
ACACACACACACACACACACACACACACAAGCACAGTATTTAGCAAAGCACCCAACAGACAAGGACAGTTACCTCTGTGAGTGCTAGCCTACAGTGAGAGAATAACGTAGAGAATCTTGGCCATTCAGCGCCATTCTTCCAGGGGTAACAGAATGGCTATGCAGAACCTGGCCTCTGGGGTCTTTCTTTCTTTCTTTCTTTCCAAGATAGGGTTTCTCTGTAGCTTTGGAGCCTGTCCTAGATCTTGCTCTGTAGCCCAGGCTGGCCTCAAACTCATAGAGATCCACCTGCTTCTGCCTCCCGGGTGCTGGGATTAAAGGCGTGCGCCACCACTGCCCGACTTTGCACCACTACCCCAGCCTGGGGTCTTTCTTAAGGTCTTTCATTTTTGTTTTGTTATCTAATACCTCGCTATACACAGTTACAGACAAGCACCATACGGAAAGGGTTTAAAGAGATTACCATGCCAATTGTGGTGACAGACTCTCGTTTTATCTCCGGTACCTGCAGGAGCTTCTCAGTCTGAATTTGAAGTCATTGACTCACTTCAAATAAAACATTGAACTTTTATCTTGGCTTGTGATGCTTCAAGTTTGAAATGTCCTATGTCTGTGGTTGGCTGTCTCGCCCAGTTCTACTCTTTCAGACTTCAAGAAGAGTTTGAGAGTCGATGACACCGGTGACAGTGATATGCTGGGGCTGCAACTCGTTCCTAGAGCACTTGCCTCATGTTCGCAAAGCCTAGGTTTGCCCTCAGCAGCCCTGTCCCAAGCTGTATGAGCTGACTCGGAGTGCTGGCTGTGTGCCAGGTGTCATTCTGTGTCCGGTGTGTCTTATCCCCTCTTAATTTACATAGCAACCCTAAAAGGAAGGATAGTTTCTGTACAGTAAAAGAAATAGTGAGCACAGCCAAAAAGGCAAGGCTGTGCTGGCTATGATGGATGTGGAGTAGGTAGACAAGGATACAGGAGCCCCGGAGTAGGAGAAAGCTGGAAGCATAAAGTCAAGCGGAGTACTGGGTATTCCCAGGGTATGCCTAAGCAAAGGGCCTGTGATAGCTCATCCACCAATCAGGGAGGAGAAACATGCAGACAGAGCAGCCAAGATGAGCAGAGGCCTAATACCTAGCAAAATGGCTATCTGGCTCAGTGGCCCTTGGAAAAGGCAGGTTCACGTTTGCCTGATTGAAGTCTCTCAATACCTAGCAAAATGGCTATCTGGCTCAGTGGCCCTTGGAAAAGGCAGGCTCACGTTTGCCTGATTGAAGTCTCCCAGCATAAAAACTCAACCAGCATCGGCATGATGACTCCAGCCTGTACTTTCAGCACTCAGAAGGCTGTGGAAGGAGGATTGGGAACACCACAAGATTGAGACCAGCCTGGGCTATGTAGTGAGTTCCATTTAAGCCTCATAGCCTTCCATTAAGGGCTACGGAGTGATGTCTTGTCTCAAAAGCAGTCTCCCATGATCCTCTGCCTGGGGACAGGAGCAAATTCTAGATTTCATCAACCTGTGCCAAAACACAAATATTTTGCCTGTGAACTTAGAAAAAGAGGGTTGGTTCTTGAGCAGCCTGAGAGGGTGATGACAGGTTCTCTCTGGATCCCACCAATGAGATCCATCCTGCCAAGGTGTGGACTCCTTGTTTCTTCCAGTGGTGAGAGAGAAAAGCGGGGGATTGGGGCGTGGCCTGTAACTTTCCCATCTGCATAAACACAACTATGTTTCTTCCCCAACAAAAGGTTTCCCTGGCAACTTCTGTTTGTGTGTGTGCGCGCACGCGCGTACGCACTTGTACTTACGCATGTGTGTGGAAGTGAAGAAAACATTCTTCGGCAAAATATCCACTGCAATGGAGTTCTTTAAAAAAATTATTTCTCTGTTATAAAAGCAACGGGGGGAATAGTATTTGGAAGTTATACAAATCATATAAGAACATAGAGCTCGCTTCAAAATCTCAAAGCAGAGACTTCCACAATGGTCACTGAGGTCATTTCCAGTCATGGTTGTCCCGTGTGTTTTGGGCTATTTATGAGACTGTGGGACTATGTTGCATTCTATCTGAGTGATACTGGGCATTATTTCTTAACCTGTTGTTTTGTGTTTTCTATTTTATTTTATTTTATCTTGCAATATGATATTTTTCCATTCAGCAAACATACAAAATAGCTTAAAAGGTTACAGATTGTTCCGCTGTATCATAATTTGTCTTCACACCCCCCTGTTGTGGGCACAGGAGCTACAGTCTATTTTTAAGGTTGGGATGAGTGACCCTTGTCCTCCTGGCGAAGCATCCCTCATGCAGACACCTTGATGACTTACCCATGCCTGTTTTAGAAGACTTTGACATATCTACTAAAATTATGAAATGCTACTACCAGCGTATGGTTCTCTTCCACCGGAACCGTAGCCGAATTCCCGTCATTATCCCCTCGCCAGGATTAAATCATTTCATTAACAAAATCTGGCAGTGATCTTTTAACTCATTTTCCCTTTCCCTTCTGTAGCATTTGGAATTTGAAAGCTGCTTGGCATGGGCTTGCTCAAGATCACACATTGATTACCATAGTGATCGCCTTCTTTGTTCTTGGATCGACCTTGTAAAGGGGCTTTGCTGTTTTCCCCTGATGAACAATTAAAAAACTCGGTGGAGTAGTTGTGTTTTGCTAGTGTTCTTGGTGGAGGTGTTCACTCACTGGGCATTGTCTGGGCGTGGCTTAAGCACACCTGTCTAGGAGAGAGGTGAAGACATGGAGTAAAGCGTGGCTTCTGGACTCTGATGGGCCAACCTTGGAATGGAAATGCAAATCCAATAACTGAATGCCTGGTTCATATATTACAAACCTCAGTTTTCTTTTACATACAATAGGAACAGTAACACTTCTTTGAAGAATGGCTCTGTGTTAAATGGACCATTAGACAGGGTGGTGAGGTGTCCCCAGAAAATCCCCCTCAGTGTCATGCCTGACAGGTGTGCACTGAGCCCCAACTCTGGCCGCATGTCCCTTTGTCTTTCTCAGGACTGACTGAAGTGGGATTTCTTCGTTACTATTTGCACATAGGTGTCTCTCTCTCAAAACTTAAGTCTCCACTCACATGCCACCTACCATTTTATAAAATTCGGTTACAAGTTTTCCAAAGTGCTTAATCCCTCCCTGAACTGAGTCCATTGTTTGTGCTAATCCATTAGAACTCAGACACCATGAAGGCAGGCCATGTGGGTAGGAGCCGGCGCCATGCTGCCCAGGGCAGGTGCTCAGCTGGGACTTTCTGAAATGAATAGGCTGCTGGTAAACTGGTTTTTAGGGTCTTGTGCTGATCTTTGGCTTTTGTTTCTTCCTTTTCTTTTTCTTCAAGTAAATCAAAGGCATTTTCTGCTATAATTATCTATAAGGGAACCCTAAAATAATCTGTGGTTTAGAACAGTAGCTATTGTGTTTAAGAAAACTAGGGATCAAGTAATGTTATGCTTTACAAATGAAGGATTGAGGGAATAATTAAAGTTTTGTTTATGCATTTCCATATTAATGAATATTCATAGTCACTATTATTTAAATAGGCAATATTGATTTATGAAACAAGGCACCATCCTCTTGGTTTGAAGGATCCTGTCTCTCCCAGCCTGGGTGTGTATCATTGATATTTCATTAATTATGGCAGAAGGGCGTTGTGTGTACACCAGTGTCTATTATGATGCATGTAATTAAGGCACTTTTTGTTGGGAGCGGAAGAAAATTGGACTTTCCCAAAGAAAAGCAGCTTGCTCCCGAAGTTGCTAACAGATTGCTTCTTAATTGAACTTGGGAGGTGAATTATATGGCGAATTAGAAAAAAGAACAACTTGGAATTCAGTGAATTGTTCCATAAAGGAAAGTGTGGGATTGAATTGCAGATGCTAGTTAGGGACATTTCAGCCTGGCCTCATGCATCATGGGCCATTGACCTCCACTGTATTTCAGAGAGAGTTTGGACAGGCCAAGCTCTCTTTTCAAGGCCTGGAGGGCTTTCTTTCCCAGAAACCAGCTGTAAGTCTGGGTTTCTTATGCAAAGGAGACAGTTTGAATAAACCCCTGTGACTAATGAAATTTACAAGGCTTTGCATATTGTTACACTGAAGAGGTAATTAAACAGCGGGTCAAATGTGTAAGATATATTTGTTTGTATGTGTATGTGTATACATACCTCCGCATGTATGTGCACTCTCAGTGTGCGAGCGTGCGTGCGTGCATGTGTGTGTGTGTGTGTGGTGTGTCGACCAGAGGACAACCTCAGGTATGATTCCTCAGACACTGTCCCCTTTCTTTTCAGACAGCCAAGTTAGACTGGCTGGCTAGTGAGCTCCAGGCTCTCCCATCTCAGCCCCTTCAAAGCAGGGGTTAATTCACCACCATGCTTTCTCACATGGGTTCTGGGGTGAAACTTAGGTCCCAGTGCTCGCTACTTTGGTCCCACAAGCACTTTGCTGCTGGCGTCATCTCCCCAGCTCCTCTTTCTTCTCCTACAGCACTTAGAGCTGCAGCCTCAGCCTTGCCTGTCAAGGACCAGTTTCCATTTTCTACGGGTGACACATAGTTTTTCCTTTTTCTTTTTTGTTTTTTTTTTTTTTTTTTGTTTTTTGGAGACAGGGTTTCTCTGTGTAGCCCTGGCTACCCTGGAACTCGCTCTGTAGACCATGCTGGCATCGAATTTACAGAGATCCACCTGCCTCTGCCTCCCAAGTGCTGGGATTAAAGGTTCGAGCCACCACTGCCTGGTTAAGTATATGCCTCTTTTCCTGGCTGCAGCGATCAACCTTGATTGTAACTCCAGATCACTTGTGAAGCTTTTCAAAGCCTCCATGTCCAGACCATGCCACAGGTCAATTAAAACAGAGCTTCTGAGGGTGGGAATCGGGGGGAGCAGGCCTCGGGATTTTTTACAAAGGTTTCCCAGGTCATTGAAGTTTCAGCCAATGTTGGGAGTAATCTGAGAGCCATTACTCGATCACTGCCTCCCTCTCTGTAGTCAAGCTGAGACACACACGTTTTGCCCCCAGCGTTAAGCTGCCATCATCTTTTGAAACAGCAGTAAGCTGCCCTAGTCTTTTGCTTCCTGACTCATCCATCATCCCTGGAACTGGGCACCTGCTTCATGCCAGGGTCTTGGGGGAGAAATACCCTTTCTTTCATGCTACTGAATCTAAAATTTTAACAAAGGGGTTCTGGCGAGCACTGAAGAGATTCCGGGAATGTGTAGTGAGGTAGCTGTGGACATGGTAAGGGGCTGCTGTGTCCCAGAGAGTGGCGTCCAGTTAGAGCCTTGAGGAGCCAGCAAGGTCTAGCCAGGCCCAAGAGGAGTGTGCTCGAAGAAGATGCTTCCAATAAAAATGGTGGGGTGGTGCCTGTCTGTAAGTCCAGAGGCAGGAGGATTTGGAGTTCAAGGCCAGCCCAGTTTGCACAATAAGGACCTGCTTCAACAAAAATAAAGGAGGAAAGTGGAAAACAGAAACCCAGTCCTTACAGCTTAGTGTGGCTCAGCCTGTGGAAGTGGAGGAAACGGAGGGGGAGGCAGAGGAGCCCGAGAGGGCCGTGTCAGTAAGGGCCTCATCAACCACCCACCAAGTGGGGATTCATCCCGAAGGCAGTGGGAGGGTTTTCACCAGGGAAGTGACGAGGCTTGTCAACTCATCTCCTCTAAGTGGATCCCAGTCAGAACTGGAAGCCTGGGCCAGGAGTCCCTCTGAGAATAAAGACATGTTCACCTCTAGAGGATAAGATCGGATGAGGGACTTGTGCTCTAGTTTTGTTTGTTTGTTTGGGTGGGGGTGTTTTGTTTTTGTCTTTTGAGACTGGATCTCAGGTAGCCCAGGCTGGCCTTAAATTTGCTGTATAGCTAAGGCTGGCCTTGAACTCCTGACCTTCTGGCCCTACCTCCCAAGTGTTGGGATGACAGACGTGTGCTTCCGTCCCTAGCTTAGACTTGAGCTCTTAACTGCCACAGCTCTAACACTGTCACCAACGTCGGGTGTCCTCTCACAGATGCCTGGACGAGGCTCTGGGCCCTTGGAGTTGACTCTACCTCCCAGGCACCTCTCTTGTTCTTGCTCTGATCAGGGACTGTTGTCTGAGGGTGACAAGCACTGTCTGTGGCTGACACTTCTGTGACCTCAGGGCAGCGGAGGCGTCTTGCCTCTGGGCATGTATTTTCCTGATGCTTGGGTCTTTACCACCCAAGAGAGGAAAGATTTTAGCACATTCTTAGCTCACGGCTAACACCATGGTTGGCACTTTAGTTAGCATAGATGGATGCTCTTGGACATATCCACTGCTGTGTCTCCGCCAAAGCCAAAGCTTTCCACCTTTTCCAGCCCCAGCATCAGAGAGCCAAAGGAACCAGAGAAGCCCACTGAGTCCCCGGCCTTCTCTAGTGTCATCCCTCCGGCACAGCCCCAGCCCTCACCACTGCCCTCACTGCCTCCACTACAGCCTCCAGCTTATCTTGAACCGGACTTGTGCCCAGACACAACTTACAGATCTTTCTTCCTGTCTCCTCGCCCTTCATTTTTGGGAAGCCAAATAGGACGAAACTGACTGATATCTACGCTGGGTTCCCACTGCTGTTCAGACACTTATTTTCAAGTTCAGCCCCCATGCTTCTCTCTTGACCACTGCTGACGACTCTTGTGCAAAAAATGGATGCAGTTCTAGGTCTTCTGAATCCTCTCTGGGACCCTCAAAATAAAAGCTGAAGTCCAGAGAATGCCTGCCAGGCCCCACACTAGCTGTTCTTGCAGATGCTGATGGCTGAGGGTCTTGCCACTACATGATAGAGTTTCAGAGTTCTCTGTCCCTTTCATTCCATTCCTGGCATACCCAGCTCCCTGCTGCTGAGCACATTCCTACCCCAGGGCCTTTGCACCTGCTGTCTCCTCAGTTTGGAATGCTTTTTGCCAGATATCTATAGATTTTTGTCTCTTCAGACTTCTTTCTTACATGGAATGGCACCCTGGAATCCTCCTTTTTTCTTCATAGCACTCACGAACAGGCAACTTAAACACGTTTATTTGTTCCTTTTTTTTTTCCCTCCCCTCCCCTCCACCAGAATATAATAATTTCCTGAGGTCACCCCTGCAGCAGTAGTAACAGAATCTGGCACATAGCAGGTGTCAGATGCATATTTTCTGAATGAACACATACCTAAACAAACCCATTACCTCATTTGGTCCCCGCAGCAGTCCATTTGACAGACCAGAGATGCTAACGCCCAGGTTCTCGGCAGCAGTTGCGCAGCCTGTGGGGTGGAGGCTGAGCTGGACCTGGAGCCTGGCGGCGACCCGCCTCTCTCTGCAGATGGCACATTCCTGTGCTGTGGAAGGACTTCATACCGTCAGGATTTCCCCTGACCTTTAGCCCGAGAGGAAATGATATCGCAACTGGAATACCCGAGGGCCGGGAGCTGGCAGCCCAGCCGCCGGCAGCTGCAGGGACTGTGTGAGCGCATTCTGAGCCGGCCAGCCAGGCAGGATGCAGGGAGTCTCCTGTCTCCGCCTGGTGTTGGGGTCCTTTCTCTACAGGAGGCCAGGGCAGCTGCAGGCCCTGCCTGAGTCACAGCGGTGGATGAGGCAGTCTGCCACTCAGGAGTTGATGCCAGGGCCACACGCTGCCTCCACTGGTGTGGACCTGGACACAGCGTACCCACTGGACAGTGTGGTGCCAAACTCTCATCATGCGGTGGTGGCACAGGATAAGTTTTGGCCTTTTGCCCAGGAGACCATGTCCTGAGCCAGGCCATCCTGGGCTCATTAACATGTGCCTCAGCCTTGGCTCCTTTAAAATGGGGTTATACTTCACGAATCCAGAGTGTTCTAAGGGGGAAAAGGGGCTTAGGGGAAAGTTGCTTCATAAACTTCAGGTTTCTCCACCAACGCAAAAAATACCTTCTTGTTTGTTAATAGATTCTTCTTTGGAGGCTTTGATAAAGTTCCATGGTCATTGTATCTCCTGAGCATAGCTCTGCTCCCTGGCGCCCTACCCAGCACCCATCGATGACCCCTCTCATTCTTCACCCCGTAGAAGCCCCGAGGCCCCGCTGTCAGCACAGGCTGAATTTGGTCTTTAGAACTTGCAGCTAGCCTGTCCACTGTTACTCCAGTTCCCCCAACTAGAAAACACTTGTGTTGAGGCCGGCACCCTGTGTGCCTTGTTCCTGGCTGAATCTATGTGTCAGGGATCGAGCGGCACACAGCAGGATGGATTAGTATTGGGAGATTGACATCTTCTCGGGGAGGCGAATACTGACAGGGCATCTACATATGGCTGCCCACAAACACATTTGATCCTTACTGTCCTTGCTGTATGGCGTCAACAGAGTCCAGTTTATGAAGAAAACCCAGCAGCTTTCTGTGGGGAAACCGGAACACAAAGAGAAAGCCCAGGACAGCAGAGCCACAGCCATGAGCTCCATCAGGAGTCCAGTGGCCGGCCACGCTGTTCTCCACCTGTGTGGACCTGACTCCATAGCTTCCCTGAGCGTTCATCCCATCCTCTCTAGCTCTAAGGAGCTGGCCTGGAGCCCCCCCCCCCGCCCCCCTGCCATGGACTCTCTGAATTCCACTCTGAGCAACTTTGACTGACCAAGGAAGATGGTAGTCTCACTAATTTGTGAGTGGTTATATAAAAAAGGGGCGTTTATTGACCCAGTAAACCTTAGTTAGTTGGCCAGATCCTTGCTGCTCTGATTGCTGCCCAGTGGCCAGGTTAGCTCCTTTAATATGTCCTTTTCTCTCTTTTCTTGTCGTCCTCCAGGGGGGCTTGAGGAGCCTTCTGCAAGGTGGCCCAATGTTACAGCCTCCAATACCAGCACCCAGGCAGCAAGAAAAGGTAATGCATGTGAGGCCCCACCAGGCCTCTGAGGGGCCTGGACTTTATTTTTCTTTAAAATTATGGCAAAATTTGATAAATAACCCAAATCTAGCACTTTAACCATTTCAAAGTATACTGTCTAGTGGTAGTAGGTACATTGATAATGTGGTGCGACCTCTTCATCTGGTTCAGACCTTTATCATCAGTCCCAGAGGAGACCCTGTACCCATCAGCTGGTACCACCATGCCCTCAGACCCCAGCTTTTGGTGTCTTTTCTGAAGCCTGGAACTTACTGTGTCAGTGGCTGGGTCCGGCATGCGCACAGACAGCAGAGGACATGCGCGAGAAATGTTTCCTTTGGTGGAACGGATCTGCCTTGCTGTGGCTGGGGTTGGGGATTGGGTTGGGTATGGAAAGCTGTCTTGCTGTGGGGGAATTGGGTAAAAAATTGGGAATTGGGTAAAAGGTGTTTTGCTGTGGGGGTGGGGTATGGAAAGGCAGGATTTGTTGTTTGGGGAATCGCTAGAAAACTCTGTCTTCTAGGTTTGGCTTTTCTTATGTGATACTTGGCTTATGAGTTGAAGGCCTGAGAACAAAGATGCAAGACTTGGGAAACCATGTCTTTCAGAGAAGCAGAGAGTCCATGAGGCAAGAAAGGACAGTAGATCTGGGCTAGGGGGTGGGAGGCCATGTAGTCTAGAGTCTCTGACTGCCCAGGAGCAGTTGCTATTGCCCAGTCTAAAGCCTTCCAAGAAGCACTCCTATGGTGCCTCTATATAGGAAGGTTCAGAGGCCCAAGGACCAGCAGTCCTAAGAGTCGCTGGTAGTATCTGGACACATGTCAATTTTGGAAAAGTGTTTTCTGTTCTGAGCAGTGCTGGGATTAACTGCAGAGCAAAGGAATAATGTGTTTAAACTCTAGAATCCTGTGTTTTAAGAATGCCTCTGTAGGGACGAAATAGAAATCATTATTTCTTATGGTTTATGATTTTACTTCAATATTATTTTCTCATACATATGTAAATATTTAAAACTTCATACACATTCCTACAAATGGACACATGGCTTGATATCAGCATGTACTGTTCTTTAATATTGCCTTTCCCCTTATTTTGACTGTCTCCCTCACAGTCTCCTCTCTCTTCTTCCCAGATAATGACGTTGTCTTCACTTCCCTACATGTTTTTCTGAATGTGTTGTATAGCAGGCTTTTTCTTTTGGACCACCAACCAGCTCCTAAATCATGACACAGAGACTTACATGCTCAGCCTTAGCTTAACTCTTACTTTAATCTGTTTCTCTCTATCTACATTTGGGCTTTTTACTTCTCTCTCTTCCTTCCTTCCTTCCTTTCTTTCTTTTTTTTCTTTCTTTCTTTCTTTCTTTCTTTCTTTCTTTCTTTCTTTCTTTCTTTCTTTCTTTCCTTCCTTCCTTCCTTCCTTCCTTCCTTCCTTCCTTCCTTCCTTCCTTCACTGCTTCTTGTATCTGTCTGCCTGGCAGCTGAGGGGCATCTGGCCTGGGCATTGCCCTCTCTTTCTCCCTCATTCTCTCCTCCTTCTTCTCTTGAATAGATTTCTCCTCCTATTTATTCTCTTTGCCCGTCAGCCCTGCCTATCCCTCTCCTGCCTAGCTATTGGCTATTCAGCTTTTTATTAGACCAATCAGGTGCCTTAGGCAGGCAAGGTGAAACAGCAACACATCTTTACATAATTAAACAAATACAGCATAAACAAATGAAACACATCTTTACATTATTAACAAAGGCAGCAGAAATAAATGTAACACACCTTTACTCAGTTAAAGTAATTTTCTACAGCATAAACAAATATAACACATCTTTACATAGTTAAATATTCCACAACACATTTGGGTTAGCATAAGAACACATGAGGATATGTACATATATAAGCATGCACATCAATGTGTATGCACATATAGGTTTTGTCATTATTTTTTAAAATATAGGATTTTATTTTATACAAAATTTAATGCATCATGATTTGTCACTGATACATCATGGAAAACTCCTCCAAAGTTCTTGCGATTAATGATTAATTTATTCCTTTGAATAGTTGCAAAATATTCCTAGTATGGATAGACAGTTTATCCAGTTGTTCCTTATTGTTACCATCCACTCCACTTCCAGCTCTTGCAGTGTCTGTAACAAACACACCTGAACATATTACTTAGCATGATTTTAAAAGATTATTTCTTTTATTTTTAACTATGTGTATTCATGTGTGTCTCTGCGAGGGTATGGATCTATGGGTGCCCATGGAGATCAAAAGAGAGTGTTGGATCCTCTGGAGCTGAGAAGAAAGATGACAAGACTTGGGGAACTATGTGTCCCAGAGAAGGGGAGGGTCCATGAGTTAAGGAAAGACAGCAGATCTGGGGTACACGGGAGGCCATGTAGACCAGAACTGTGGACAGTTGTGAGCACCTGACCTGAAATGGACATTAGGAACCAAACTCGTGTCATAGCAAGAGCAGTATTCTTAACCGCTGAACCATCTCTCCAGCCCCACTTAGCATGTTTTTTAATAGATGTTGCAATATTGAGTGTCTCCAAGAATAACAATCCACGTTTCCATAGTAACTTACAAGGGTTATCCCTTTCCCGAGAGCCAGGTATTTTAAACCAATGAGCATTAGCTTATTATTACTTAGTTGGTGTTTCTCTCTGACTGCTGGAGGTTGTGAGCATCTTTTCCTGTGTTTGCTGGTAATCCGGGTGTGCACACTGGTAGTCACTTCTTTGTGTCCTTTGTTTATTTTCCCATTGGGTTGCTGGTCTCCTTCTTCAAGTTGCTTTCTTTTCCAGAGAAGCAGGTTCTTCACTTTCCCCCACCACGCTCTTTGAAGAGACTGCATTTGCTTTCATTGTACAGCCTGTGGCTGGGACCACGAACAGACAGTCCCCTTTAGATTCTTTTGGGGGGCGGGGGTCTGGGGCCGTAGTTAGTTGGTAGAGTGTTGTTTGCATAGCACGAATGAAGCCCTGGGTTTGGTTCCTAGCACCACGTAAATTAGATGTCATGGTGCAGGCTTGTGATCCCAACACTTGGGAGGTAGAGGCAAGAGAATCAGAAGTTCATCCTCAGCTACACAAAACCCTGTCTCAATAAAATCAAAACAAACAAAACATGCACTTTTCTGCTTTGCTTATTTGATATTTAAAAACAGTGTCTTTATTAATTTTTTGAAAATTTCATACAATGTGTTTTTATTTTTTCCCTCTTCCCCAACTCCTCCCAGATCCACACCACCTAACTTCATGCCCTCTCTCTCTCTCTCTCTCTCTCTCTCTCTCTCTCTCTCTCTCTCTCTCTCACCTATTGAGTCCAGTACGTTGCCCAATGACTCTTGGGTGTGGGGCCTGCTCTGAATTGTGGTCACACCCTTAAAGAAAACTCCCTCCCTCCCAGCAGCTATCAAATGCCAACAGCGTCTCAGCTAGGAGTGGGGCTCTGTGTCCCACCCCACACACTGGGATTTTGTCTGGCCTGAGATCATGCAGGTCTTATGCATGCTGCAACAATAGCTGTGAGTTCATATATGCCTCTGCCCTGTTGTATCCAGAAAACACGTTTCCTTATAGTCGTACACCTGCTTGGGTCCTTAAAGTGCTTCTACGTTCACTTCCACAATGATCCCTGAGCCTTGGGGTGGGGGCGGGGAGGAGTGTGATATAAATGTCCCATTTAGGGCTGAGCACTCAGAAGTCTTATTCTCTGCACATTGACCAGTTGTGGGTCTTTGTGTTAACTGCCATCTACTGCAAGAAGAAGTTTCTCTGACGCAGCTTGAGAGATGCACTAGTCTATGGATATAGCAACAACTCATTAGGAATTATTTTAATACTATGGCCTTGAGGGAAAATAACATTAGTAGATTCTTCCCTAGGAAATATTTTCTATCTAACAATAGGTTCTTGGTGCCAATAACAGTGCCAAGTATGGGTTCTAACTCATGGAGCTGGCCTTAAATTCAACCAGAAAATGGTTGGTTACTTCTGTAATATTCATGCCACTGTTGCACCAGTGCGCATATCTTGACAGAACAATAATTATTGTCGCTGACAAGGTTCTTATCTGGCTAAGGAAGACTGTGGATTACTATTCTCCCCTGGCAGCACTTTACAGTACCATGGAAGCTAGCCCCTCAGGATGAAGCTTTCAAGTTACTACCTGCTTGGTTTATCCATGTTTTATAATGCCAGTATATGGTGCCTTCAGCTTCTCAGGCTTCAGGCAAACTCAGGGACCCTTCATTTGGCTGTGGGCAAGCAGCACTCAGTGGTAAAGATGGAGCACAGAGCGTGGGCAAGCAGCTGGAGAGAGCTGTTGTCATAGCACCGAAATAGCATAGGTGCCATGTTGAGTTTTCTCTTCCCTGTTTATGCACATACAAAGCACCCTTGAACTTGGCTTCAGACAATGACATTTCATGATTCCAAGGAGTGACTGGACTCAGTGGGGTGCCTCTCCCCCTAATGTCAGCTGGGATCACTCACTTGACTGCATGCTGGCAGCTAGCTTGGGTTGGATGGTCTAGACAGCTTAGTTGCCCCTCTCCCCTTCAATGATCCAAGTCTACAGCAAAGTGGCTGGTTTATCAAGATGGGGAAAGCACAAGAGAACCACCCATTTTGGGCCTGGACCAGAACCCTAATAATACTATTTCTTCACATTTAACTCAAGCCAAATGTTCAAGCTTAAAGAGAGGGGAGTGGATTCCACTCAATGTGGACATTGGTATGAACTTACAAAGACCAGGGGACTTGCTGGTCCGCGTCGATCACTGTCATTACATCTCATGTTTTCATCAGTAATAGCATTGGGGTATTTGTGTTTACTAGTTTGGGGGGCATGAAAGTCATCCAGTTAAGGTGAGTCAGAAACACTTGGGTTTGAATCCCAGCTCAGCTTTTTAGTAGCTGTAACACTGGATACTTTAACTAATTCTTCATTTGAAGCTTGGAGGGAATTAGAATTATTCATTTATATAAAGTGCATATGTAGCTGGAAGTTTTTCTGTGTCCTGCTTAGCCCATGGTCAGGACAAATCTCTCACCTGCCAGTCCTGCAGCCCCTTGGACCCAAATAAATACACACACACACACACACACACACACACACACACACACACACACAGAGAGAGAGGCTTATATTAATAAAACTGCTTGGCTGTTAGCTCAGGCCTACCACTGTCTAGCTCTTACATTTCAACTCAGCCCATTTCTGTTAATCTATATGTCGCCACATTTTCCATGGCTTTACCTGTGTGCCATTACATGCTGCTACCTGGATGGCAGGCTGGCGTCTTCTCACTCAGCCTTCCTCTTACCAGCGTTCTCCTTGTCTGATTATCCCACCTATACTTCCTGCCTGGCTCTTGGCCAATCAGCTTTTTATTTATCAACCAATCAGAGCAACACATTCACAGCATACAGAACATCCCAAAGCATGCATAACCAAGACTCCCAAAGGTTAAGTGAAGCTCCGCTCTCCATTTTTTGTTTGTTTGTTTGTTTGTTTGTTTGTTTTGGAGATTGTCTCACTAGATTGGCCTTGACCTCAGGATACTCCTCCCTCTGCCTCCCCAAATGCTAGGATCCCAGGTGTGCATCACCTAGTTCAGCTTCCATCCACTTCTTTCTTCCCACCTTCCCCTCTAGGAATGACAATACCAGCACTGAGTGCATCATCTACCCCTGGACTGAGACTCCACAGCTGTTCCACAGCTGCACAGAGGACAGGAAGGAATAAGCCTCCTGCAGCCCATTAAAATTCTGAGTCTACTTGGGCTGCATACATGACCAGCACTGTGCAGATGCTAGAGTTTTTGAAGCAGGATGAAGATAACACTTTCCTCTTCCCTCTCATACACCCCTGAAGCCTGCTAGGTACACAGTGCTGCCCCTCAAATGACCCTGACTTATCTGAAAAAGTCAATGAATGTCAAGACTAGGTCAGCCTCTGTACTCTACATCACAGCTGCAGACAAGTAGGTCTTTAATCCAGGGGAGGAGCGAGACCCCGAAGTTGAAGTAAAGGCGGGTTAAGTCTGTCCCACTCTCCTTCCCATCCCATCCCTCTAGGACACTGCTGGATGCCTGCCTGGGGCACATCTTGTTTTCATTTGAATTGAAGATACGAAATGCCAACCCTAGATCTCTCTTTAATTGCAGCCCACCTGTTTTCCACAAATCCAGATGAGACTACCCTAGCAGAAAAGGGAAGCCAAGGGAAATTTCTGGGTTGGTTCTAGCAGAGGTTGTTTTCCTGGTACTATGTGGCTTCCTTTAGTCCTGAAGGTGGGAATTTGTGCCTGCAGCTTTGCACTGGATTTCTAGGCCACTCACTCAACATTCCCATAAAGCCTTGATCAGAGCAGCCCCTTGTCAGAAATTGAGAGTTTAGCATATACTCAAGTCTGTAATGCTGTGTGTGTGTGTGTGTGTGTGTGTGTGTGTGTGTGTGTGTGTGTGTGTACGCAACTGCTGCTAAAATGCATCTTTGCCTAGCTGAGTAGAGCCTGATATCTAGAACCACATTCATAAGAGAATATGGTCCTTTGCCTTTTGGGACCAAACTGTAAAGCCTTTGTTCCAATGTGAAGAAAAGTAGAAGCTGTTTGCACCCCAAAACAAGGATCCCACAGACATCAGCATTCCAGAATGCCATTCCATACCTGAATCCCTGAGTGTCACATCTGTGTGTCCAGGTACACCTACAGAGCCTGACTAACATCGGGCCCCCATTTTACAGGCGATCTCCGAAGCTCTGTACAGTTCTTCTTCACCTCAGAGATTGACAGTCTCCATCTGGTTCCATGCTTACCCCACAGCCATGCTGCAGGAAGTAGTCAGGCTCGGAGGGAAGTTTGTGCAGAGCCACACTGGGAATCAACGGCTGTGTTTATCTTGAACATTTATCTTAAATTCACTGCCCCTAAAACTCTTAATCTCAGCCTTTGAGCTTTATCAATGGTTTCCAAACTCCACTGAGCTTTGTCCTCAAGAGGAGCTTTCAAAACTGCAGGTGCCTGGACTCCAGGCCTGTTGGGTCACAGTTTCAGGGCAAGGGCAGATAGCTGTAATTTTTTTTTCCCCAACAGCTTTCTCAGTGTTTCTAAAGTGCACCCAGGTTTGAGAGCCACAGTGTAAGATAATTTACAGCTTCCTTTTCAGCAAGGAACTGCTCTCGAGTCTTCCAAATGGTCGGCAAGATGTGGCTCTGGCCGTTACCTGTGGGGTGAGAGTTTTGCAGATATCTGTACACTCAGGGTGTTTACTTCTAGTGTGTGAGTTACCACTTGCCTAATGTAAAAATTACAGCAAAGATGCTTGAGAAGTTCGGTCAGTCGTGGCTTGTTTATGGCATGGCTGTGCCTTCAGCTGGAAATGAAATATTGAATAGCAATGGCCGATTCATTCTTTCAGAGGACATGTCACTCCCAGAGCCAGGGAATTTAAATGGCCTGCATCCCCCCCACCCCACTGCACCCCCAGTGTGTTAAATCCTTTCAGATGCCCCTGAGCTCCTCTTGAAATGCAGAGCTCTTGGCCATAATAAATAATTACATCCTTCTATTTGGACTCTGGTTCCAGATAGTAGTAATCCAAGAAAATCCAATAATGACAGTTGCATTAAGATCCCTCTTCCAGGCTAAGCAGAACATCTGTTTAGACATATTTTTAATCGGCAAATGCTTCCTGTGTTGAGTCCTCGGCAAATTAAATTTCTCACTGGACCGAGGGGGAAGCTGTCATTCAATAAGCCATCTCTGGAAATTACACCCCAGTCTGCTTCCAGGTGCACTTAAGATTTTCCCATGCTGACTTGGCCACATAAAACCGGCCCTTACAATGCTGGGTCACGTGTCCATATAGCACAGCTTGTCCAGGCAACATGGGATGCCTCAGCGCTCGTCCCTCGAATGGAGAAGTATTTTTGCCCAAGTCTCCAAAGGAGAATTGGCAGCAGAGGAAAATTAAGGGACTTGTTGAAAACCATATGGGATATGAATAACAAACTTCCACTTGCTACATCTCTCTGCCTGTGATTACTTAAGACAGGATGAGTCTCAGGATGTGAACATTAAGGGTTTTGCTGCTGCCAACCTTTTGGAGAGGTTTCCGCCACAGAACTGTTTGGACTCTTGGGCTGTTTATTTTTAGAATGGCTTGTCTATTTGTTAATTCATTCATTCAAAATACAGAAATATTGAATGCTGCCACCCTCTAGGCACTGTGCAGGCATCTAAAAGAGAGCAACAAAGAAGCCAGCCAGCCACAGTTCTTGCCCTCATGAGGCTTCCGGTCGGCTGGGCCATTTCAAATCTTGAAACAATTAATTCTAGGGCTGGATAGCAAAGTAGGATATGGGTAGGGGCTGTGTAGACAGCCTGGTGGACAGTGTGAAGTGGGGAAGGGAGACCCTGCAGCCTGGCTGTGGAGGGAGGTGCCCCAGTGGGTTGCAGCCAAGCAGTAGATGGCCCCATTCACTGTCACCACATTCAGGTCTTTCCATTTTAAAACGAACAAACAAATTAGACTCCAGGTATAGTGACACATGCCTATAGTCCCACCACTCAGGACACAGAGGCAGGAGGATTGCTACAAGTCCAGGGTCAGCTTGGGCTATAGAGAAAGACCCTGTCTTAAAAAAAAAATTGTTGCCTGGTAGTGGTGGCGTATGTCTTTGATCCCAACACTCAGGGAGGCAGAGGCAGGTGGATCTCTGTGAGTTCAAGGCCAGCCTGGTCTACAGAATGAGTTCTAGGACAGCCAGGACTACACAGAAAAACCCTATCTCAAAAAACAAAAAAAAAAAAAAAAAATTGTTATGTGAAATCTTTGGAGTTTTCAAGAGTTGGCTTCCAAAGTGAGATGATTTTTTTTTTTTTTTAAACACAGTGTGCGCCAAAAGTGTCCAGGCCAAACAAAACACATCTGTGGGTTGAGCTGATCCCAAGATTGCAAGTGTGCGACTTCTGTTCTAGAAATTCGAGCAGTAAAACAGTTTCGGGTTTAAAATGTACTCTATAGCAATTTCTAGGTGTGGAAATAGGGTCAGGGAACTTAAAGGAAGGAAGCTGCGTACCGTGTGTGTGCCGTGCTCCGTCCACCCCGGAAGCAGTGCGGTGCCAGGTTCAAAGGGCAGAAGGTGAGCCGGCTGATGAGAAGAGACCAGGGAATGTAAATGCCCAGAAGGTTCCGATGCTGAGGAGACTGTTTAGGCCAGGAAGCTGAACCGTGACTTGGGGGTCAGGCTGCTGTGTTAACACCAGTGGGACGCCACTGTAGGCTCAGGAGTGTGTGCCCTTCGTAGTATGTGAAGCGGGCAGTGGTGAGTGAACGAAATCCCACACAACACAGAGGTCCTTCAAGAGCTCAGAGGATCAGAATGAAAGCTCGTTGTCTGTCCCAGGCTTGAACCGGAGGAGAGTCTCAATCACAAAGTTTGGTCCTCATCCAGGGGTGGTTTTCAGTCTCCCTGCATGTGCACCCTGTAATTGAGAAATTGATGTAAGAATTCACACGAGACCCCCTAAAATTTCAAGAGTCCTGAAAAAATACAAAGCAAGCCCAGAGCCAGGATCCACAACATACAGCACCCATGAAGGAGACCCCAAACCTGTGTACCTATGGCCAGTGCTAAATGGACTCGGTAGGCCTTTTAATGTGTGTGTATGTGTGTAAAACAACAGTAATTCCAGAAAAGCAGTCATGAGTTTGGGAGGACCTGGGAGCGGGGTGGGGAAGAGGAAGAGCAGAGACCTTGTAAATAGAGTACTCATATATTCAATTCTCAGAGATTTTTAAATTGAAAAAATGGCTAGCCTAGAAACAATCCTAAAACACTAGAAACACAGGAAGTTAATCAATGAAGGATAAGTCAGAAGACAACAGAGTAGAGAATTCACTCCAAGAATATGACCATGAGAAGGAATTTTAATAAGCTTGACTAAAATGAGGAGGAAGCCAAAGGAAGAATTTAAAACAGAGGGTGAAAAAAAGGATATTGTTACAAAGAAGCTACGTTTGAAGACGCACTGACTAGGTCTTCAGTAGATGATAGCTCCATCTATCGATGCAGACGTAAGGTGAAAGGTGTGGCGAATAGAAATGAAGAGACAATTAGTGAAATGGAAAATGGATCTCAGGACACCATGCAAGTTTAAGCACTCAGAGAAAGATACAAAATGTGAAGACACAAACCAAACCAAACCAAAAAACAAACAAACAAAAAGGTGCAGAGAGATGGAGGTTTGAATGATCACGTCTAATAGGTAATCAATAGGAATTCTGGAAAGTCAGAGACTGGGAAGAGACAAAACTAACGAGGCTAGAATGCGGTGAAAAATACTGTCAACTTAGGTTTCTAAAATGTCCCAGCTAATCATTGTTTTTAAAAGAGGGGGATAAAGCATTTACGGATAAAGACTGAGAAATGTTATTATCCTCATGAAAGAACAATTAAACTCATTAAAGAATGCGATCCCAGGCCGGAGAAGGTGAAGGGGCCAATGAACAGGAAATTGGAAGGCGTTTGTCTCATAAACATACTAAGTGCTGCTAACAGAGACTGACTGGGGATTTTAGAGCGTGTAAACAGCAACCAGCAAACGTGGAGTCTGGAGTGGCTTTAAGAGTCTCAGGCTGAAACTTGGGGCTCTGGTTTCTTTAGACAAATATTCTAGTCCACTCATTTTTTATTCTTCGCTCAGTTGTGTATGATTATTAAAATTGAAAACCAATGTCAGTGAACAGAAAAAAGAGTTAGGGAAAATAAAAAAGTAAGTACAGAGAGTTTTCTTAATCTAATTAAAAGCAAGAAAAAGACTGAAAGAAAGACAAAAAAAAAAAAAAGAAAGCTGGTGAGAGGAGGAAATCAGCGTGGGCCTATTAATTACACCAGAAAGAGCTGGACACTTGCTGTCAAGAAGAGATGCACTGCAGGGTGGTGGTGGTGGTGGCGGCGGCGGCGGCGGCAGTCGCACACCTTTGATCCCAGCACTCGGGAGGCAGAGCCAGGCAGATCTCTGAGTTCGAGGCCAGTCTGGGCCACAGAGTGAGTTCTAGGAAAGGCACAAAGCTACACAGAGAAACCCTGTCTCAGAGAGAGAGAGAGAGAGAGAGAGAGAGAGAGAGAGAGAGAGAGAGAGAGAGAGAGAGAAGAGATGTACCTAAAACCAATTAAGCTTATGTGCAAAAAATGTCAATGAAACAGGAATAACTCTGGGCTGGAGAGATGTCTCAGTGATCATGAGTGCTTCCTGCTCTCCCAGAGGACCCTCCAGTTCCATTTCTAAGAGCACATGTCAGGTGCACATCATCAATTGTAATCCAGCTTCAGGAAAGCCAGTGTCCTCTCTGGTCTCTGTTGGCACTCACATGTACATATGGCATGCACTCTCTTGCACATATATACATAAATAAAAATACACCTCAGCCTTATGAATAGGAGTCAGAGAGATGGCTCATTGGGTGAGATATCTGCCACTGATCTGAAAACCTGAATTTCATTCCCAGGACCCACCTGGTGGGAAGAGACCACCAGCTCCAGTAGGTTGTCCTCTGACCTTCACCCACATGGCATGGCATGCATCCCTGCACACACACACACACACACACACACACACACACACACACACAGAGAGAGAGAGAGAGAGAGAGAGAGAGAGAGAGAGAGAATAGAAGAAAATTTAATAATATGAAAGATTTTTCTGTTTTAGCTTGCTGATATACATATATGGTTAAATGTTAAACAAGCTTGCAACCCAAAACAAATCTTACTTGGTTATGTGTATAGTTCTCTTTCTTTGCTGGTGTGGACATGACATGGTGTAGCTGCTGTGGGAAGCAGCCTGGTAGTTCCTAAAAAGGTTAAATAGCGCCATGCGATTCGGCATTCCACATCCAGAGCATGCTCAGCAGGGTGGAGATCTGTGCCCACCAAAGCAAATGTGCACATGATTTATAACAACCCAAAGTGGAGATGAGTCAGATGTTTAACCAAAGAATTGATAAGCTAAATGTGGTCTACCCCTACGGTGAAATACCACTGAGCCACAAAATAGGATGAGAAACTGATTCGTGCTGTAACTGTGGATGAACCTTGAAATAAGCCAGAAGAAAGGGGCAGCAGAGTCAGAAGGCTGCTGTGGCCCGATTTTGCTCATATGGAGTGACCAGAACAGTCACAGCCACAGAAGCCCAGCAGATCATGGGATGGCAAAGCAGAGGGAGGGACCGGAAGTGACTGTGAATGGGGACAGGGTTTGCTTTTCAGTGATGACAAACCCATGCAGTTAGACAGTGGGGTAAATATGCTAACACCCATGGAGTTGTACACTATGACAGGGAACGCTGTGGTGGTGAATTATATCTCACTTTTAAGGAAAAAAAAAAGAAACATGAAAAATGCAAAGAGAAGGAAGTAACTAAATAAATGAAATAAAGGAAGGTGAAAAAGTGAATTTTTAATAGCTGTTTTTTAGGAGAAAATGTAAGAACTGGGGAAATTCTCCAAGTAGGAGTAAGGAGGAGTTTTAAGCAAGCTCACTGGATGGCGCTATGGAGGTCCAGCATGGTGTGGATTTAGTCAGGGAATCCCAGCTTGAGCATTCTGCCCCCAAATCTTTACTATTTTGGGGGGCCCTTTTTGGACTCAGAACCTTTTAAATTATATATATATATGAGTGGAGTGAGGTGAGGTGGGGTGGGTGGGTGAGGTGGGGTGGGTGGGTGAGGTGGGGTGGGTGGTTGAGTGGGTGGGTGGGAGGGTGGATGGGTAGGTGGGGTAGGTAGATGGATGGATGGATGAGGTGCGGTGGATGGGTGGGTGAGGTTGGGTGGATGGGTGGGTGGAGTAGGTAGATGGGTGGGTGAGGTGGGGTGGGGTGGGTGGGTGAGGTGGGTGAGGTGGGGTGGGTGGATGAGTGGGTGGGGTAGGTAGATGGG
Source organism: Peromyscus leucopus (assembly GCF_004664715.2). Lineage (NCBI taxonomy): Eukaryota > Metazoa > Chordata > Mammalia > Rodentia > Cricetidae > Peromyscus > Peromyscus leucopus. The sequence goes on along the minus strand of NC_051063.1, from coordinate 47,836,128 downwards.
TGGGTGAGGTGAGTGAGGTGGGGTGGGTGGATGGGTGGGTGGGGTAGGTAGATGGGTGGGTGAGGTGGGGGGGGGTGGGTGGGTGGGTGGGTGGGTGGGTGGGTGAGGTGGGGTGGGTGGGGGTGAGGTGGTGGTGGGTGGGTGGGTAGGTGATGGTGGGTGAGGTGGGGTGGGGTGGTAGTGGGTGGGTGAGGTGGGTGGGGGGGGTGGGTAGGTGCACTGAGTGCAGTGCCCTGGCAGGACAGGAGAGGATGTTGACTCCCCTGGAGCCACTTGACTTGGGTGCTGGGAACTGAACTCAAGTCTGCAACTCAATTCAGTATGTGCTGTTAACCACTGAGCTACCTCCCCAGCCCTGGACTCAGCAACAAACTCCATTTGTTTCCTTCATGTTTCATTTAAGGGCCCAGACATCACTGAGACCTGGAAGATTTTAGGAGGCTCTGTTTTTCCAGTAATCATTTTACAAAGACTCTACTCTCACCCGCTGCCAGGATCACAAACTGGTTAGCTTTTCCCAAATTATTTCAAAGTCTGTGACAGACATTCTTAGGTCAGGGCTAAGGACTGAGTCTGCTTGCTCTCCCTGTTGTGTGGTGTGCTGGCCCCACAGAGGGTTCAGAGTTATCTGGGCCCTCTTCATTCTAAATCTCCGTGGAGGAGAGGCTTTTTCAGGACCCCAAACAAGCCAGACTCTCTGTGGTCAGAAGCCCAGGGTCTCTACACATATTCTTCCCTGGGTCTGAAACATTACTTCCCAGGGTCCTAAAAAGCCTTTGTGGGTGAAATGCTCCCTAGGACACAGGTTTCCCACCCCTTGTGGCAATTTACCATCAGCAGAACTTTAAGTTTAGGTGTAACTTACAGAAGACTTTGTGGCACAGTAACCGATCCGTTGACTGTATTGCAGATGGCAAGGATGATGTCACCTTTTTGCCTGGCCTTGGGACCTCAGACACCACAGCTAAGACCTTCTCTGCCCGGGTCCGAAGAGCCACAACATCAAGGACAGAGCGGATATGGCCTGGAGGGGTCATTCCTTACGTCATCGGAGGGAACTTCACTGGTCAGTAGCCCTAGATGTGACCCCATTGGAGCCAGGGAATCCTCCTAGGAGGGACTCTGGGAATGAGCAGCTGCTGGGACCACGACAGTCCCACCAGCTAAGGTTCCTTTGTAGCCGTGTAGCCTGGCCCACCAGGTCTCTGCCGGGGCTGTGACTGCAGAGGTCACCCTGTTCTGAAGGCTTGGAGCAGAGAGGGGATTCTTACAGTTTAGCCTTAAATGGCTGCAGGGCCTCTGCAGTAAGCAGGAGGAAGACAGGCGTGGAGCTGTCCATGGTGGCTCCCCGGCCTCAGCCTGGATTAGCAGCATGGACCTGGTAGTCCTTGGGCACAGGAGCAATGCTCCATGTGGTAACCAGGGGCTGCCTAGGTATCATAGTATCACACAATGTGGTATGGCTTCCTGGTCTGTATCCTGGCTCTACCTCACAATCACTTACCATCTCTGTCTACAGTTCGCTGTTCTGAGTGGGGATGGTGCTAGAGAATGAAATGAGTTAATACCGATAAGAACTTAAGACTTGTGCTCAGTGCATCCTGGTATTGTCTTTGGGCTATGTAAATCACCTAGACTGAGGCTGAGGCTGCTGCTTCTGGCCTCGGGCCCTCCCTGCAGAGCCCTGCCTCCTTTTCTTTCCTCTTTCCTCCTTGCTCAGAGCCTCACCAGCCACCGTCTTGTTACAGGGCCTGCCCATCTCCAGCTCTTCAGCACACTTATTCTGCCTTTCCGTCCCTGAGGCACAACCCCAGATCTTTGCCTGGCTGGCTTCTGATCAAGTGATACACCCACAGACAATCCCACTGACTCCTCACCACCCCTGCCAGCTGTTCAGTGTCCCAGCTCCCTCTGTAACCTTAACATCATTCATCAAGACCCAAAGTTTCTTCATTTCTATTTGTGTTTACTGGTCTCTGCCCAAGCTCTGAGGGATCAGGGAGTAGTACCCCTTTTCTTTCCTATATGTCCAGCACCTAGGACAGTGCCTGGTTTAGAGGCTGGATCCCCCAAATCTGCCTACAGCAAGCTCACACTACATCACTGGCCGGATGCCTGAACAAAAAGCCCCATTGAGTGAGTGGCCCAGCCTCTTAGTGCCTTTATTAGTTGGGCTACTGTGGCTTCTATAAGAGGTGGCTGGTGGAGGCAGATGGCCCAATGACTTGCCACAGCCACTGAGAACTCTGAATGAGCAAGTTAGCAGCAGATTGGCAGACCTGAGAGAGGATGAACAGAGTCTGGGAGAGGTGGGGACTTTCCTGGGCTACCCTTCTGCTCTGCTTGGTGACAGCACTCCAGCTTCCAAGTACTTAATCAGGGACTGCCATAAGAAAATGGAGAAGCCTTCTCCCTGTCATCCAGACTGTCTGACAGAGAAAGTCACACACTCAGAGATTAAAAAGTATCCCTATGAGCAGCTGCCACTGCTCTTTGGTACACACATACACTGCGCTCTTTCTGGTCCAGAGTGCTCTGTGTTCTTCTGACCAACAATTTATATTACCTTCATCAACATGAGCTAATTTTTTATATTAAAATATTTTGTATAGGACTTCATGTGATTATATAATTAGTAGGATTGCTATTTTGATAAGTGCTTGAGCTACAAATAATGTGAAATTTAGTATTTCAAGGTGTCGAATAAATAGACAGCCAAGTTATGTGCATTATTTTTGAGAGACAATATAACACTATACCCACATTATATTCTAGACTATGGTGGGAATTTTCCTCATTTTAATCTATCATCTATCTATCTATCTATCTATCTATCTATCTATCTATCTATCTATCTATCTATCTTGCATCATTCTAAACTCAGGGCTCTGCTCCATCACCCTTTGTACTTCTCAATTATTTGTTTCTAGAAACTTCTCATTGCTTCTAGCAAAGTTAAAATATTTTTTGTTCTGATATCTTGATAGATATTGGAGAATGCTTATTGAGTTTGCATGACTGTCAGCTTGGGGTTTTATTATTCAATAACTTTCCAATCAAGGAATTCTGAAGACAGAGTCAGAAAAAGTATGAAATTCACCTGCTTTCAAAGTCCTTACAGGAAATCAAGACTGAATAACCCAGAAAACACTGAAACACCTTCAAAGTGCATAGATGTGTGTGTGTGTGTGTGCAAAGAAAATTATAGAGTGCACAGGAGCACTCTCCTGAGGGTGTGCAAATAGACTTATAGAGTACATGGGAGCAATCTCCTGAAAGTGTGAAAATAGACTTATAGAACGCATGGGAGCACGCTCCTGAGGGTATGCAAATAGACTTACAGAGTACATGGGAGCACTCTCCTGAAAGTGTGAAAATAGACTTATAGAATGCATGGGAGCACGCTCCTGAGGGTATGCAAATAGACTTATGGAGTGCATGGGAGCACTCTCCTGAGGGTGTGCAAATAGACTTATAGAGTACATGGGAGCACGCTCCTGAAAGTGTGAAAATAGACTTATAGAACGTATGGGAGCACTCTCCTGAGGGTGTGCAAATAGACTTATAGAATGTATGGGAGCACTCTCCTGAGGGTGTGCAAATAGACTTATGGAGTGCTTGGGAGCATTCTTCTGTAAGTGTGACAGAAAATGAGGGCAGAATATCATGCTGGGGAGAGGGCTCCCTCTAATCTAGAAACCTACAACCACCAGGTAAGTGACCTGGGTAAGACAAATGTTTAGAAAAATAATTTTAATACAAAGGAAAAGCTGGGGAGCCTAGGACATCATCTGCTGTTAGCAACCCTTCCAATCCCCAGACTCCAAGTCTCTAGGTTTTGGCTGTTCAGAACAGCTATTCCTTCCTCCCTCCCTCCCTCCCTCCTTCCCTCCCTCCCTCCCTCCCTCCCTCCCTTCCTCCCTCCCTCACTTCCTCCTTTCTTCCTCCCTCCCTCCCTCCCTCCCTTCTCTCTCTCTCTCTCTCTCTCTCTCTCTCTCTCTCTCTCTCTCTCCTCCTTTTTTTCTAATGAGTGTTTTGCCTACATGTTTGTCTGTGCACCACGTGCATGCAGTGTTTGCAGAGGCCCAAAGAGGGTGTCAGACACCCTGGGACTAGATTTACAGACAACTGTGAGCTGCCTTGTTGGTGCTGGGAACTGAACCTGAGTCCACTGGAAGGGGCAGCAAGTGCTTTTAACCACTGAGTCATCTTTCCAGCCTCCTCCCCCTTTGACAAGATCTTGTAAAGTCACCCTGGCTGGATGAAACTCACTATGTAGATAAGACTTGCCCTGAACTTACGGCGATGCTCTTAACTCTGTCTTCTGAGTGCTTGGATTACAGACATATGTCAGCATCCTCAGCAAGGGGAACTGTGAGTCCCAATGGATTTCTATTCTCAGTCACCAAAAAAGCTTTTAAAAATAATTTAAAATATTTGACTAACTTATATATACAAGGTATTTTAAGTGTTGACCTGATACATGTATAATGAAACATTGTATAATGATCCCCACAACCCAATTAATTAACACATCCATCACCACCCCTAGTTACAGCTCTCTCTCTCTCTCTCTCTCTCTCTTCTCTCTCTCTCTCTGTGTGTGTGTGTGTGTGTGTGTGTGTGTGTGTGTGTAATGATGACACTTCAAATCTCTCTTAGGCCTCAAGTGAAAAAACACAGCATTATCAGCAGGATTTTTTAAAAATCAGGGCAAACTTTGTCTTAAGACTGTGCCTTCTTGTCTAACGAGGGTGCAATGTGCCCAGGAGTGAAGTGACCACCCTTGCCCTGTTGTTTCAGGCAGCCAGAGGGCCATTTTCAAACAGGCCATGAGACACTGGGAGAAACACACCTGTGTGACCTTCGTGGAGAGGACAGACGAGGAAAGCTTCATTGTGTTCAGTTACAGGACCTGTGGGTAAGCATGGAGGAAGACTGCCTCAGCGAAGGACCAGGTGACAGATGCAAAGACGTGTGGGTCTGGAACTTTCTGTCACACTGTGCATTTCCACTGAGATATGATGTGTGGGAGGCCGGGGTTTGCTGGAAGCTCTTTGTCCTCAGTGGAAGCAGGTGAGTTCAGAGCGTGCCTCCGGGGGGTCTCGGTGCTGACGGGTCCTGTCACCAGGACAGCATGGCTGATGATTCATGTGGAGACAGACTTAGGTCAGTGACTCTGTTGAAGAATGGACAGCTGATGAAGTGGCTGGCAGGTTCTCCCTGCTCACAAGGGGGTGTTGGAATGTATGAACATCTGCCTCTTTAGAGGCCCGTCTCCTGTGTCACATCCTGTGTGCCCTTTCACCCACTCCCCATCCTTCCCATCCCTAATGTCCACTCTTCGTCACCTTTCTAGATTATTCTATTTTACTCACATTTACCCTTGTTTACACATACACATTATAGGCCAGGATCTGCATGTGAGCAAGAACATGCAGTTTTTGTCTTTCTGAGTTTACATCACCTTGCTTAATATCATACTCTCTAGATCCATCCATTTTCCTGATTTTACTTTTCTTCGTAGCCAAATAGCATTCGGTTGTGTATATGTACCACGTTTTCATTATCCACTGATCTGTTGATAGGCCCTAGGCTGGTTCTGTTTCTTTACTGTCATGAATACAGACAACAGCAATAAATACAGATCGTAAAGTCTCTGTGGTAGGCTACAGGGCTCATGGGTACATGTCCAGGTGTGGCCCCACTGGACAGAACCATAACTTTTTAAATTTTTTAAAATAATTTATTTAACTTTATTTTATGTACATGAAGGTATCAGATCCCTTGGAACTGGAGTTACAGACAGCTGTGAGGTGCCATGTGGGTTCTGGGAATTGAACCTGGGTTCTCTGGGAGAACATCCAGTGCCCTTAACCACTAAGCAATCTCTCCAGGTCCCAGAACAATAACTTTTAAAGAAACTGATAAACAGAGGAAGAAATTCTCTCCCTCCAAGCACCAGCTCTGGACTCTCATAAGGAATTTCTTTAGATCTTTCAATGTTATTTTGATACTGAAACTTCCCAAACGGTGAGCGAAAGAACATTTCCAAACTTTAGAGAAGTATCATGGAGTTGCTTGCTGTCCTGAAAGCACCCATAATAGATGAAGAAATTAACAAGGTACAGCTGTACCTCACAGGAATAGCTATGGAAAATTCCAATTAAGATGCTAGAATTCCCAGTGAAGAGTAGCAGAGAGGCTACCTGTCAGTTGTGTAGAGCATAAGATCCACTTGTAAGCAGGAAGTCTGCTCACATGACTGACAGATCAGAAAGAAGATGGCATCTGGTTGACCAACATGCACTTTCTATTTCAAAAAAAGTAACCACAGTGTCACAGTGAATAGATGCCAGCTGTTAAAGTGTGTGTTTTCATGTATGGAGATAGCTTTATATCCCTATGTGTATATTTTATGTATGCATGAGAATATATTGCTCCTAGAAGTATTTCTGTTAGAATTAGGGATAATTCAAAGAGATTTCCGATCTCCACAATTATTTAACACTGCTCTGGAAATGCTAATATGCCTAGACTGGAGAGTGAACTCAACACTGTGAAGATTGGCAGGAACAAAGTCAAGGTTGCATTACTGAGAGTCAATGTGACCATGTGCCTGGAAACCCAGAAAGTCAACTGAGAAATTTAAAACCTAAGAGACTCCACTAAGGCGACTGATCACAAAATGAGTAAAAAGTTAAACATGTTCTTTATTCATGCTTGTCTGGTAGATTTGTATAATGGGAAAATATAACTTTTTTGTTGTTTTTGGATAAGGATTGGATGTAGGAGTGAAAGTCTTTTGCAACATGGACATGTATGTTTACATGCTCAATAGATAATGTGTGGGTGATGGGATAATTGAATGTTTTAATTCCTTTTTAAAAATGATTTGTCTTAGGTGTATGAGTGTTTTGCCTGCATGTACAATGTGCCCCTCATGAAGGCCTGGTGTCTTCAGAGTCCAGAAGAGAGCATCAGATTCCTGGAAGCTGACATCACAGGCAACTGAGATGCCAGCCTGGATGCTGGGAACTGAACTCAGGCCCTCTGCAAGAGCAGCAAGTGCTCTTGAGCACTGGGCCATCTCTCCAGCACCTTTGATTTTTTTTATTTTGATTCTTTTTTTTCATCTTTATTGAAGTAGTCTGATAAGTCTGGTGCAGTGGCATACACCTGTAATCCCAGCACTCCAGAAGATGAGACTGTGGTATTAAGAATTTAAGGTCAGCCTGGGCTACATAATGAGTTCTAGGCTACCCTAGGCTACATAGTTGAACAATAATACAAAAGGTCTGGAGAGATACCTCAGTGTGCAAGAGTGCTTTCCCTGGGAGCTTGAGGATCTAAGCTTGAATTTCTAGCACCCACTTTATTCTCTGATAAACCCATGTATGTGCAAGGGTTTGCACACCCTCACACTATCACCACACACACACACACACACACACACACACACACACACACACACACACACATATCCCTCCCCAAACACACCAACAACAAAACAGTAATAAAACTCTCATAAAACCAGCATATTAGGAATAACGAATAAGTATTTTTTGAAAAAAATAACTGTGTCCAGTATAGACTCTCACTAAGGTCACTAGCAGTGGCATCCAGGGGCACCCTTTCCAGAACTCAGCCACCTTATTTCTTGTCTCTTCTTGTCCTCAAAGAAGGTCCCATGAACACACAACTTAGGAGAGAGATGGGTGTGGGCCATGCTTCATTCTGGGTAGGAAGGTCATTTCAATCTTCAGGTTCTAAATGGGATCTGTGATCACCAAAAGGCGGAGATGCGTTTGAGGGAAATGGTGGTCTTGTTGCGGGGCAGTTAGACAATGAAAATGCTCCCACCTCTGAAATTCTCTCTCTCTCTCTCTCTCTCTCTCTCTCTCTCTCTCTCTCTCTCTCTCTCTCTTTTTTTTTTTAAATACGCCTTTACACCCTGGGTGGCAAAGATGCAGTGGGACAGGGCTTGCCTCTCTCCTTCAGTATCCTCAAGCCCACTAATCTCCGTATTTCTATTTCCCAGCTGTTGCTCCTATGTGGGACGCCGAGGAGGAGGCCCACAGGCCATATCCATTGGGAAAAACTGTGACAAGTTCGGCATTGTAGCACACGAGCTGGGCCACGTAGTTGGGTTCTGGCATGAACACACTCGGCCAGACCGAGACCAGCATGTCACCATCATCAGAGAAAACATCCAGCCAGGTAAGGGATCGTGAGTGGAGTCCAGGAACCATCAAGGTTGGGACAGCCACAGGCTAGGGGACAGTGGGAGGAGGAGGCTTGTAGCTAACTGGAAGTAGTGACCTAACTTTGTAGGTGCTTGATATGAATCCTACCACCTACAGCCTTCCTGAGAACATATCTGCTGAAGAGTGTGGCTTATAACGGAATAGAAACTATGGTTCTTCGTGTTGTAAAGGAAAATGAAATCCAATCCAAGTTCCTAAGCAGGGCTGATTAGCCAAAAGAGGAGCTCTCTTTGCTTTCCTGAGTCTCTTTTGCCATGCAATGGAGCCTTTGAAACTGCAATGCAATTAAGATACAAATGTATGTGAAAAATAGTACCTGGCCTAGAAGTATTCTGCCCCAAGGCAGACAGCATGCACAGATCAAACATGTATGCATCTTTTCATGTCAAATGATTTGGTGTAAAAGTTTGCATTGGAGCCTGGTGAGGTAGTACTTGCTTATAAGCCATGTGCTAGGGCAATTAAGGTAGGAGGATCACAAGTTGGAGGGTAGCCTAAACTTAGAGTGAATTCAAATCCATCTCAGTCAAATAATAAGACCTTGCCTCAAAGAAACACACACAAAAAACTACAACCAAAAAGTCAATATTGAATATGAAAGTAGCTAGCTGAGTAACATAGCTGCCTTAAATCTGCTTTGTGGTATGTAAGTGTACATGTGTGTTCACATGTTTGTGGCATGTGGAAGCCAGACCTTGGATATCGTTCCTCAGGGACTTTCCATATTATTTTTTTGAGACAAGGTTTCTCAGTACCCTTGAGCTTGCCAAGGAGACTAGGATGGCCAGTAAGCCCTAGGGATCCATACATCTCTGTCCCCAAGGTTAGAGCTACAATCATGTGCCACTAAGCCAGCTTTTTTACATGGGTTCCGGGACTCGAACTCAAGTTATCATGGTTATGAGGCAAGCACATCCTCAACCAAGCTCCCCAGGTTGCTTTAAACCACAAACATTTGGGATTCAACCTTCTGATTTATTTTCTTGTTTCTTCACATTGCAAGATCAGAAATTTCTTTTTTTTTGGGGGGGGGGGTTCCTTTTAAATGAAATATTTTGGACAAGTAGACAGAGTGCTAATCTATCTGCAAGCAGAGTTGGAAGTTTCAAGTGGCATTTGGGGAGAGATGTTGGCTAGTGGGGCAGAGAGAACAAAGGGCTTGCCCAGTGTTTCTGGCCTCTCAGACAACACGAGCTCTGGGAAATTGCCTGGGCCCTCCTTCTCCCCACAGCTTCCTTTTGGGTAGTGCCTTATTTCCATAGTCCTTAACAGAGTGCTGTGTCACAGGTCAGGAGTACAATTTCTTAAAAATGGAAGCCGGTGAGGTGAGCTCTTTGGGAGAGACCTATGACTTCGACAGCATCATGCATTATGCCCGGAACACCTTCTCAAGGTAGGACCATCTGTTTTTATTGCACCTGCCTCAGGCTTGGGTCTGAGGAGTCCTGAGGTCTGTGGAGAGTGAGCAGGTCTCGGTATGCTCCTTCCATGGCTGGCCTGTCCATCCTTGAAATACAGTGGCCTCTGGGCTGCAGTGAAATACAATCTAATCATGTTCTTGCTAATAGGATTGAGCCCTGTTGTGAAGCTGGCGTTCCATCATGCCCTCATGTCACAAGGAGCAAACTGGAAAAGAGAAATTATGGAGAGGTCATCTGGGAGAATAACCTAGAGGCTTTTTGTAAAATTCCCATTGGGCAGGAGCATCTCTAATACACATCCTAAACAAATCAGAAAGTGCTTGCCATTGTCCTAGAAGAGGCTGTTTATTGGAAACTAGGCATGTCAGAGAACGAATGGCTGTAAATCATGGGTTCTTTTTAGAGACAAAGAAAACTAACATCTAGCCATCTTGAGAAAGCACAGGTGCCCAGATCATAGTGAGAACAAGGAGGCAGGTTCCTGCTTTCAGGTCTCAGGGAATGGTATTATTCACCATAGAAGGGTGGACCTGCTATTTACCTCAGGCACCCTTGGGGTCTGTCCCATGTGTGGGGCTTGGAGATGTTAAGTATTCTCCATACTGCTCCTGCATCTAGATCACATATGTGTTCTGTGCAGAGAGGAGCATCCCCAGTAATCCCAGCTGATAGGTCTTCCCAGACCTTAAGGAAACACTTAAAAGTAAAAAGAGACACCACAAATATTTTTATCTTCTTGGCTGTTAAGCATCCCCTTAACAACTGTCCATTTATCTAATCCTTCCTCCTAGAAAGGTCCAAGATGGTTTCCAACACACACACACACACACACACACACACACACACACACACACACACACACAAGACAACAAGGGTTAGGTGTGAAGACAGAGGCTGTGTTGAAGTCTGGAATAAATTCAATGCTCAGAATACATGTCAGTAGGATGTGAAGGTTTTGCCAGCATGGACAGCAAATCCTGCTTGTGTTTTCTAGTAGGCAAGGCAAAGAGGAAAACCAGGTCATTTCCTGAGTCTCCATGTGTCAGGGTTAAAGGGAGCCATTGGCCTGGGAGTGTTGGCTCTGGACAGGAAACTGACCACTGAGAGCTCTTTGGTTCTTGGGCAAGGCAACCTCTCCATGAGGTTGCCAGACCGGTAAATCCCAAGTTCCTTGGCCACTAGTCTGCTTCAGTTCTGACCTGCCTGTTGCACCCAAGCAGGGATCCCAGCCCCCTAACCAGAGGGTGCTGCACAATTCAGAGTCTCAGACAGTCTCCTTATGAGATGGGAAGCCCAGCTGCTCCCTGAGCCCTTTCCAGCTCCAGCCTCTGTGCAGCAATCTCTTAGTCTAGGGTAGGTGAGTGTGGAGTTGACAGGTGACCCTGTGCATTGCCACACAGGAAATCTGAAGTGAAAGAACTTCCTCTCCTAGACCAGTAAACTAGATTTGAGAGGTCCATTCTGGGGTTGAGTGGTGGTCTGATTTTCTTTATGTTGCTGTGATAAAATACTCTAACCAAAAGCAACTTAGAAGGAATAGATTTATTTCATCTTATTCTTCCAGATCACAGTGCATCACTGAGGGAAGTCAGAGCAGGAACTTGAAGAGGAAACCATAGAGGAACACTGCTTTCTGGCTCACACCATAGGACCATGCTTGCTTTGTCTGTCTGTCTGTCTGTCTGTCTGTCTGTCTGTCTCTCTCTCTCTCTCTCTCTCTCTCTTGATTTATGTACTTTTATTTCATACATATGCATGATTTGCCTGCATGTATCTAAGTGTACCACACCCATTCTTGGTACCCTCAGAGGCCAGAGAGGGCATTGGATCCCCTAAAACTAGAATTATAGACTGATGTTGCTACCATGTAGGTACTGGGAACCGAATCTCGGTCTTCTGAAAGACCAGCAAGTTCTCTGAACTACTGAGCCATCTCTCCAACTCCCTAGCTAGCTTTCTCATAACAGCCCAGGGTTACCTTCCCAGGGAATAGTGCCACCCACAGTGGACTGTGTCCACGTACATCAATTAACAATCAACACAGTCCTTACAGGCATGCCCACCAACCAATTTGATTTAGACAATTCTCTCAGATGACTCTAGTCTATGTCAAGTTGATAGTTGAAGACAGCTAGAAGAGGGAGCAAGTCCCAACAAGCCTGTGGAGTGGGCAGGAGGAAAGCCTAACCCTAGATCAGAGAGGCGGGTGAGAATGCAGGTGCTGGGACTGGGCTGAGACCTAGCTTGGAAAACATTCAGGGAATGACCTAGTGGCACCCCTTAACCAGGGGCTTATGGGATGGTAGGTAGAGAAAGTATCAGTGTTGTCAAGGACACATCACATTGGCCCAACTGAGAAGCTTGTGTCTTGGGTCTTATTTTGGTAGCTTCCATAACTCTTTATATCACTTTATAATTTTTGGTTGTGTGCCTCGCTATCTTAGTTAGAGTTTCTATTGCTGTGAAGAGACACCATGACCATGGGAACTCTTATGAAGGAAAAAGTTTAACTGGGTTGGCTTACAGTTTCAAGGTTTAGTCCATTATCATCATGGTATGACATGGTGGCGTGCAGGCAACATGGTGCTGGAGAAGTAGCTGAGAGTCCTACATCTTGACTCTCAAGCAACAGGAAGTGATCTGTCCCACTGGTTGTGGTTTGAGCATATATGAGATCTCAAAGTCCACTTCCATAGTGACACACTTCTTTTAACAAGACCACACCTACTCCAACAAGGCCACACCTCCTAATAGTGCCAGTCCCCTTGGGGGCCAATTTCTTTCAAACCACCACACTAGCCTTTGACAGTTGAGCTGTCTCTCTGTTCATCTGCCACATTCCTTCTCCCCTGGTAGACCGAGATCCTTGGGCACAGCACTGTCTCGTTCTCATCCAGTGTGTACCATCCAGTAGAGTGCCGACACATACTAGATATCCAGTAGATTTTTGTTAAGTTTATAAGTGACTGCGTGAGGTCAAAGAGGCCCAGAGAGCCACATTCCAGAGGAACGGGTGAGGAAAATCCTGTCTGTTGTTCTTTCTAAGTCTTTGCACATGCTCACAAATGTGGTGGTTGCTCCTCTCCAGGAGGGAGACTAAGTCTCTCCTATGCAGGGCATGTAGAGCTGTAGGAACAAAGCCACCTTCCTCTCACTGGCTCTTTGCCACCCACTGCACTACGTTCTGGAGCCAGAGGCCAAGCAGAGGCTCATCCTGTTTTTCCTAACTTTCTTTTTTCCTAAATATCTTTTCCCCTCCTGTGATCTCTAGCTCATAATCCCACCGCTTCTGCCCCTCTGGAGGGAACCTTTTCTAACTCCAAAGTCAGCGTGAGCCATCTTATCAGCACAGACCAGAGGAAATCTTTGGGCCAAACCCATGAAATAATCATACCTCATCCAAAGCACCTAGGAGGGAGATTGGCAAGGAACAGTACCGGGATGTGATGGGCAGCTGGTGCTGAGCGGCTTCCCCGAGGCAGACTTCTGTTACTGCTACAATACCTATTGCTGCATAATTTCCCTGCCAAACTTAGGCTTTTAAACCACAACTTACTGGGTTTTTCTTTTGTTTTTTTTTTTTTTTTAACTGTGGGTCTGTCCAGCTCATTCTTCTCTGGTCTTGCCCAGGGCCACTCACACTCAGCTTGATCAGGCTGGGGAGTCAAAGATGGCCAGTCACACACTTAACACTCACTACCAATTGGCCATAGCCCATGGTCCCCCTTCCCATGACCCCTCACCCTTCAGTAGATTTGGCCAGGCCCTTCTCTGCTTGAGGACTCGGGGCCATTGGAGGGCAGCCTGGGTTGCTGCAAGCCTCTAAAAGACCAGGCTCTGGACCTGCATGGCATCACTTCTCTCACATCCCATCGGTCAGAGCAACCCAGAAGGCCAGAATCAGGTGAAGTGAAGAAGTACACTCTGCCTCTTAAGGGGAGATGTCACCTTTCAAAGGGATGTCACCATTAAGAGGTGAGGTACGTTATTTTAACCATCTACCCCAGCCCTCTTATCAACTCTGGCCCCAGAACTTGGAATTTCCCCCACCCCACAAACACGTTATACTGCAGGTGGATGCCTGCATTGCATTTGTGATGGTTTTCTGTATGGAGTTTTGAGTTTTAGAAAGCTGTTTTGTACCATGGGCTCTTCCCTGGCGGGCTTTTTTTTTTTTTTTTTTTTTTTTGGCATTTTGTCAAAGGCTTCTCCACTTCCTAACTGCAACTTGTTTCTCTTGGTTGTTTCTCCCCTGGGGCCACTCTGTACCTTGCCTTTTAGCTCGTGAAAGAACACTGAATCGCCTGCAGAACGCAAGCCTGTGGGATAAAGCCCTTCCTGCTGATGGGAAACACAGTCTCTGGTCTCTTTACGACCTGAGCTGTCTCCTTCCAGCTCTGTCCCCTCTGGTTTTATTGCCTTTCTTCTCCTTTTCCCCTTGGTTGGACCCAGGCAGTGGGGAGTGGTGTCCTTAGAAGTTTTGCTGGGCACAGGTCCAGGAGGCGAGGAGACAGTTCTATCACAGGGATGTCTTTGTTTGGAAAACTCAGAGCTGACAATTTTATCCCCTAAGGCATCTGTCAACCCTTGCCAGTTTAGCCTGAAGTCAATGCTGGGCACTGTCCACCCAGAAAGGGCAAAGGAACATTACTGCAGTGCCACATACAGGGTGGCTCTGGGAGTGGACGGTCTCCGGAATCCAGTGGCCTGTCAGTAACTCGGGGGACTGCATCGATGACTTAGCTCCAAAGACTGGTGTGAGCCGGTGCCCAACCTGCTGCTTTTGTCTCAAGCCACCACTCACTGTGCACAGAAGCCTATTGTTCCCTGAGCAGAGGGACACACTAGACAGAAAGATGAAGATGGCTGGCAGAAGGGTTCAGGCCTGCCTAGGTCTTGGGGCTGGCTCTCCTCTTCTAGCTCTGGCCGCGCACCGAGTCATTCAGGGAGCCTAGCAACAATAGACCTGGCTCCCGGGGTCTTGTGAAGATGAAATGACAGGAGGGGTCTGGCACATAGGGAGGCCCTAAGAATAGTGGAGGAGAGAACATGGTCTAAACATGCCAGGCCTACTGGTGGCTTTGCTGGTCGTCGGCTAAGCCCAGGCTATTCCTTACACAACATGCGGATATTTGGGTTTTGCTGCAAACTTCCTGCTTTAGGGGAGCTGTCACAGGGTACCGTGTCCTTTGTTAGGGCAGAAGTGTCTCTCTATCAAGTATCAGGTAGCTGAATTCAGAATTTTAGTTGTCTTAGGAGTCATGATTTAGGATTTCAAACCTGGTGTGAGGAGGGGAGAAAAGGGGTGTCACTGAAGTGTCTTGGGGGGACTCTGGAAGATGAGGACACGAGACTCAGAGAAAGTCAGGGCGGAGGGTTAACTGTTGGGCATACCAGGCCGCAAAGGACCTCTGCAGATGATCTGGATTCTCTTTTGCTCACTGGAGAGAAAGTGTGCTGGGAGTGTGACTGAGAAAAACAAGCATTTCACAGCCAAAAAGATAACAAGGTGATGTAAGCAGAGAGAAATGGAGATGTGTATTATCCAGTGTGGCGGCGGATTTGAGAGAACATAGAGCTGGAGAGAGACAGAGAGCTGGAGAGAGAGAGACAGAGAGCTGGAGAGAGAGACAGAGAGATACAGACACACACACACACACACACACACACACACACACAACATCTAATAGCTAGGGTGTGTACATTTTAGCTGATTCCTATGATGTAAATAACTATTTTGTGAAATTCTTTGAAAATAGTTCCTGATTGTGGCTGCATAATTTAATTAAAGATGTAGGTGGGGCTTGTGGCTTTTTTTTTTTTTAATCCTCCCTCAGTCTGTAAGGACAGAAAGGAGAAATCCAGTCTTGAGAAACTTACTTTTGGCAGAGGAGAAAATATCAACAACACATTAAAAAAAAAAAAAAGATATGACAGAAAACTAATCAAGTGAATATGGCAACACCAGATGGGAGGGGTAGAAAGGGTCCCAAAGGGTTTTAAGAGGGAGGGATAGATGATGAGGATCCGGAGAATGAATAGGAGTCTCTGAGTAGGCAAAACAGTGGGTGTGGGTAGCCTGGGGAGAGGACAGTGTGTGCAGGGGTTTGTTTGGGACCTAGAAGGAGATAACAAGAGGCATGGCTGGAGAGGAAGTCAGAAGTCACGAGCAAAGGGCCCAGACAGCCAAGTGGAGGGAGTCCTGAGCACACAGCTATCCCTGCTTGCTGGGGTGGCCTCCTTGCAGCACTGTAGGACTGGAGCACAGGGGGCTCCCACAGAGAGGCACACAGTCTGGAAGCTTCTGGAGAACATTTGGAAAGAAGTGCCTGCCGATCACATGGGTTCAGACAGTGGTCTGGGAGCCAGGAGGAGGGCCTGGGCTAACAGGATACCTACAAGGTACACTGGACAGAACGTGGTCACTGGTTTCTTAGGAGAGAGTGAGGAACAGGGAGGAGCTGAGAGCACTTTCAGATCCTGTCTCCAGAGACAAAGGCCAAGGGACAAGCAAAGGGTGGGATCAGTTCAGCCGTGAGCCAAATTTAGGGTAGGATCTCTGCCCATGGTACAGCTCAGGGAGGTGGTGCCAGGTATGGGGGTCTACTAGATGATTCTGAACCGGAAACAATTCTCTGTGGGTAGTTAAAACTCTTCAGTAGTGTCGCGTGCAGAGAGAGCAGAGGCAGGGGCATCATCCAAGCAGGACGTAGAAGTGGTTGCTCTCTCCCAGTTCACACAGCAATGTCTGGGGACCGGGAGAGGACAGTGAGGAAAGAGGCGCTGCTGACAGCTTCCAGAGATTGAGAGACAGACGAATACTGAGAGGACCCCACTGGAGGGACGCGTGACCGCCACTGGTCTCCTTAAATACCAACTGGAGTCAAGAGTGAATGAAAGCTGAACATCGGAAAGGAACGGAGACAGTGCTTTTCAGGAAGTTGGTTAAGGAAGGAACACATGATACTTGGAGACGGGACAATGTGTAGGACAGGCCCAGATAGAGGGTCTACAGGCAGAGGAGGGGGTTCAGATTCTGCAGTGAGGTATGACTAGGTCAGGGCTCAGCTAGACATCTGGGGGTCCTCTTGTGCTTTAGAAATACCCCTGACATTTTAGATCTTAGTCACACAAGTAAGAGTAAGGTGCTAGGGCTTGGAGGGGCCATCACAAACAACCAGCCAATCTCCTATTGTACAGAGGAGTAAACTGAGGCTCAGAAAGATTCAAAGAAAGAAAGGGGCTTCTCAAGTTAATCTACATGGCAGAGTCAGGCCTGGCATAGGATTATGCAGCCTGGCATCTTTGGGTGACCCCTATTGCTCTTGATTTAGCTGCCAGACCAGTTCCCAGGCTCTTCCTGAAGCAGCTCCAAGACTTTATCTAAACAAAGTAGTGCCTAGTGCACAACTCCAGGGGGTGCCACTCACACCGTGACCTCTGGATGGTGGTCCCTGGTTTGTGCAACACGATGGCCCCAGGGTGAGGGCCTGTCGAGGGCTTCGTGGAAGTGCTCCGTACTTCCACTGAGTAAGGCAGGCTTCAGACTACTAGACTAGGGTATAGTTTTCAAATCGGCAGTTGCCTTCCCATTGGGAAATGAGTAGGCAGCCGATGGGGTGGAATGCTCTAAGGCAGCCTGAGTGAAAGAAACCACTCAGTCATAACAACAGGGGGAGGGGGTGGCAAGTGATGGGGACAGGAATGTTGATGGGTCACCAAGAAATGAATGAAGACTGGGAGTCTTCTCGCACACAGCCTGGCAGCCTTGACTTTTCTTTCTCTCTCTCTTTTTTCTCCCTGTAGAGGAGTTTTCTTAGACACCATCCTCCCCCGTCGAGACGACAATGGCGTCAGGCCAACCATTGGCCAACGTGTGCGGCTCAGTCAGGGAGATATAGCTCAAGCCAGGAAGCTGTACAAATGCCCAGGTAACTGTGAGCCATGGGGATTCCCAGAAACTCCTAGCATCCCATGCTACACAACGCATGCTGTGTGCAAGCAACCCCATCCCTTGCTGGGAAGAGCTGTGGGGAACTGAAGGGACGACTATTTGGAAGCTGTGGTTTCTTGTGTCTTTGTTAGGGGGTGTGCAGTACAGTGCAGAATGCTGAAATGGAGAGGCACATCGCAGGCTCAGAGCCCATAGCCTGACTATGGGAGGCTTTTGAAGTTCCTTGGCAAAGCCTTGAGTGCAGAGAGAGAGGGAGTAGAAGGCGGTACCACAGTGGGACCCATTGCTCCGAGAGCCCATCTTCTTTCTAGGAAACCGGGGAATGTGAATATGGCAAAGGAAGAATCAAGAGTTTCTGGCAGGAAGACAGAGAGTGAGGGAAATACTTTGGGGATGATAGGGTCTGATTCCCAAATGCTACAGTCAGAGCAACTTTCTGGTGCTGTTGCCTCAGGGTTGGTCACCAGCCATAAGCTATTAAAGACCAGAGCGTATCTTAGGTGGAGCAAAGCCTTGTCCTGAGCTAGGGCCGCAGTCCCTTCCCCTCAGACTGGCTCTCTTTGCCTTCATCTCTACCCTCATTTCATTTCTGTTGCTGTGATAAAATACACTGACAAAAAAGCCACGTAGGAGAGGAGTTTATTTGGCTTAGAGTTTCAAGCTACAATCCATTATTGTGCGGAGGTCAAGGCTGGAACTTAAGTGGTAACAGTTAAGAGCAGAGAGAGAATAAATGTATGGATCCTACACGCTGTCTCATGTCGCTTTCTCCTGTCTTATATAGCTTGAGACGCCCTGCCTAGGGAATGGGGCCACCTACATTGGGCTGGGTCTTCCTACATCAAATAACAAGACAACATCCCACAAACAAGCCCACAGGGCAATCTGATCTAGATAATTCCTCATCAGGACGCTCTTCCCAGGTGTTCTGTTTTGTATCAAGTGGACAGTTAAAACTGACCAGCTTTGGCATCTTTTCATTCCATGTCATCCTGGGGTCAGTGCCCTAAGGCACTTCTAAATCCATACAAAACATTGATTGTAACAGCCAAGTTTGTGCCCCTGATGGGGCAAAATGAACTTTAGGAGCTCAGGGAGGACAGAAGGAAGTTCCATCATCAACAGCTCCAGTAGCCTTTGCCACATCCTTCAAACCAGATGTGTTTTGATTTGTGGTGAAATATTTGAAACTGGGGCCACTGGAGAAAATCAGGACTGACATTGCCCTGCAATGTGGGACCATGGAGACTGAAAAATGCTGTGTAGGCTGCATCCTTATGGAATGAGGAAATGTATTCATCCAGCTCTCAGTCATCTAGGGGCATGGTAGGGCTGAAATCCAGGACACACGTATCATATAACCCTCTGAATGTAAAGGGAAACCTTGTATCATTCCCTGGGAAATGCCATAGTATTTATTTAGTTACACTGTATATGCTTCTTATTTCCCCAAAGGCTCCCGGCAGCTGGTAAATATCCTGGAGCACACAGTAATGTATCTATTCTTGCAGAATGCAGATGATTATTCCAAAATAATTTCCATGGAACCCTCGGGGGTGTTGGCTGCTGGGAGTGAGCCTCACTATGCTCGGCAGTTGTTCTGTAACATGACACGGAGGCCCTGATAGCTGGGATTTCCTGAGGCAGATGATGGGCAGCCCTCCACATGCCCTTTCCTGTCGCTCCAGGAGCAGCAGAGGATGCTCCAAGGGGTCACTGCAAGCCAAGGCAGTGGCCAAGCAGAGGTGGGATCAAGAGTGGGAGAAAATGCTTAAGGATGCTGCTCATTCCTTGCACTTTGTGGGTAGCCCCATGGTAGGGGTCACCCAGCAAGCCACTGCCTTTGTATTTGGGAGGTGGCAATCCCCAGGTTTCAGGAAATACAAATGTTGTTTGCTCCCAATCTATAGGAATCCCTCTCTCTTCATTTCTTTTAAGGACAAATTACAGAAAGTGATTTTCTTCTCATGCAGATTCTATGTTCTAGACACATTCATTTCTGGGCAACCTTCAAAGACAAATAGACCCAAGAGCTCTCTGTAGACCATCCTTCTATAACTGCCTCTACCCCTGCGCTTCTCTCTGCTTCCTTGTTTGTTTGCTAGTTCTCTCGGAGATAAATGGCAAAAAGAAAAGAATTTAAAGGGGGCATAAATGAGTCTCAGAGCATGTTTTCTTTTGGCTTTACTGACTTATACTTCTGTATTCTCCCTGCTACGGATGTTATTATTAGCAATTATGAAGGCTTCAGTGTGGCTGGGAGATGTGTAGCTCACTTGTCTAGCATGGCCCAAGGCACTAGGCTCAGCCTCTCTCATCAATCAATCAATAAATCAGTTGTACAATCTCTGGAACACTCTTGGGTGCCAAGCCCCGAGTGGACCCATTCCATGTGATATAGGTGATCTCACTGGCCCCCTGAGTTGGTCCAGCTCATGGTCCAATTCATAGAGAATTGAGATCTGAACCTACATCAAGCCATACTGAGTACTGACAGCCTTTGGAAGAAGCCCTGGGTGCTACTCCTTGGCACCAAGATCTACACTTGCTTGCCTTGGCCAGAAAAATAACCATCTACTCAGCTTACTCTTCATCCGTCATTCCCAGGGCTTTGGCTTGGGAAAGCCTGTTACTCCACAGGCCTGGGCAGGGGTAGCTCAGGGGTTGGGGGGAAGAAGCCTCATGTGTGCCTGTATCAGAGTTGCTGTTTTGCTTGTACAGCGTGTGGGGAGACTCTACAGGACACAACAGGAAACTTTTCGGCACCTGGTTTCCCAAATGGCTACCCTTCCTATTCCCACTGTGTCTGGAGGATCTCTGTCACCCCGGGGGAAAAGGTAGGTGAGAACATTAACTCTCCTGATCAGACCTTTGCATGTTGATCACATACCTGGCTAGACACATGAACAGTAAACACAATTTTTAAAAGGTAGGTTGGGCCCCCATCAGGAACAGGGTGGCGCTCTAGGTCGAGTGGGATAGGAGGATCTGTACTTGTAGTAATAGCAGCTGTTCTGAGCACCCACCGAGTGCCAGGAGCACCACTGCTCACATTGGATTCATTGTTTCATGACTTCTCAGCCAGTTGAACCCACACAAATGGAGGCCTGGCATGTACTAAAGATCCACACCACAATCTGTCCTTCACCTTGACTAACACACTGTTCTAGGACTCTAGAGGGCAAGTGTCCCATATAAAATTTCTTGACACCTTGGAGTGTCAGGCAACATGGCCAACACAGTTGGATTCTCTTCTCCAGCCTCTACCTCCACCTGTGTTGACGCCCCAACCCACGTTCCTGAGTATCGTTCACTCCAGCCTTTCAAGCAGCTGCTCTCTGGCTGCCCTCTGGTAGGATGGACTGTCCAGGTCTGTGTCTGTTCTCAGATCCAGGAAGGAAGCCATGGCATGTCCAATAAGCGGGCTCAGGGAACGCCAAGGCCCTGGGTCCCTGGAAGAAGATGTTAGAGGCTTAGCAAGCCGTGTATTCACAAGTTCCGTTAGTCCTGAAGATGCCATACCCCTCTGGAGCTGAGCTCAGGGCCAGGGCCTCTTCTCCTTGGTCCAAGATGGATATGTTCTGCTCCACTACAGGATCTTATGTCCATTTTGTGGACAAGGAATCTAAAGGGAAATTGCCCAATCACATAGTAAAATGCAGATTTGAACTCTAAAGTTTATCTTTTCTTAAAAGATTTGTTTTATGTGTATATGTGTGTTGAGTGTGTGATTTGTGTGTGTACATGTGTGTATGGGTGTCCATGGAGTCCAGAAGAGGGCTGGAGCTGATCCAGATTGCCTGATTTCAGATCCTCTAGAGCTGGAGTTAGAGGCAATTATCAACCACCCAACATGGGTAGTAGGAACTGAACCAGGGTCCTCTGCCAGAGCAGGACACACTCTTAAGCACTGGGCCATCTCTCCAATCTTCATCTTTTTACTGTGTGTTCTACAAATCTAGATATTCTTCAAGTTGTCTCAGAGCAGATCAACCCTCTTTCCTTGGGTCTAGGTGAGGGGATGTCCCTGTGTTCCCAGATCCCTCTAGAATCACACCTGTCACAGCATGCTTCAGTATCATAACTACTGAGGTACTGTTGAATTTATAGCCCTTAAGCACAGTGAGGACAGAGATTGTCCACACCAATGCCAGCATCCCACTTTGTATGGCACAGTCACGGCACAATGAGGGTTTGTTGGATGGATATGTGGATGTCTGAGGATAGAGTGAAACCTGGGTATCTGGAGATAGTGGGATGTGCTGGATGTTTTCCAGGTGTCCATAGACAGTCTACATAGTTTATTACTTCAAGTATAATGTGAGAACAAGAGAGCAATGGCTAGTGTCCACTGAAAGCAATTTTTACAGACTGGATTCTTTCCTTGGTAAGCCATGTAGGTCACTTAATCACATCCTTGCATCAACCCCACATGCTAGATGCTGATACCCCACTTACCATACAACAGAAAATTGGACTTACTCAAGGTGACTAACTAAATTTGATGGAGAGTTGGGAAGTGAATATACACCATGGAAAGACTAAAAACCTGAACAGTGGACCATTGTCATGTCACACAAAGGAGACAGAGTTCACACACATATACATTTGCACATGTGCATGCACTCTCACAATGAAGTATTAAGGCAATGCCAGGGCTTGGAAGGCTGCTCAGTGGGTAGGATAGCTTGCTGTGCAGGCCTGAGGACCTGAGTTCAAGTCTCTAGCACCCCAGTAATAAGAGAGGCATGGCTGTGCATGCCCGTAACCCGAGCGCTGGGAGACAGAGACAGGCAGCCCCCGAGAGCTCGCTAGCAAACCAGCTCAGCCCACTGGTAAGCTTCTGGATCAGTGACCGATCCTGTCCCAAGGGAATAAGGGTGACAGAGGAAGACAAGGGACACCTTCCTCCACCCTCTGTATGCATGTGCACAGATATATGTGCTCACACTTACAGGCATGCTCCACTACCGTACACAACACACAGTGTGATTGTCATCTTGAACCTGAGACTTATACCTTTTGTGTGGATATGACCTGCTAGAGGTATTAACAGGCAGGAAGAGGAGGAGGAGGAGGAAGAGGAGGAGGCCTGGTAATCCCCACATTGTTGACTTGCTGCACAGCAGGCCTATGTGATATGTTTGAACCATGTAAGCTTCACTAAGTCTCAATTATCAGTGCCCACTGGGGGCACAGAGAATATACATGGTTGAAATTCCTACAATTATTCCCATTTCTGCCTCACCCAGCCTTCCCTAGAGCTGCCGGTAATTAGTAAAGTTGATTGATTCCATATCACTTCTCGCTCATCACCTTTTTCTTCCCCAATGGTCTTTATGGTTCACTAACATACTTAAAATAATTAGCCTGAGTAGTTATCCCTCTCAGACCATGAATGTGTTTCCAAGGAAGTTTTACTAACATTTCCTCACTGTAATCTTAAAAGAGCAAAGACTAAGTAGTTCTGTGGGACCAGCTCATAAGCATTCCTGAACCTCATCACCTATCACCAGGTGATGCAGACATGAGAGAAACCCAGGGACACCCTAATCTTAAGATACTCTAAGCTTGGGTTTCTCACTCCCTAGGAATCTGATAGACACATCCATGTTATTTTCTGGTACTCACTTTTCATTTTCTAGGGGACCACTGGACTCTAGGGAAGGGGTCGGCACTCTCATTGATGATCAGGATGGAAAGAAAGCCTGTGAGGGGCAGTGGGGTGCCAGCTGTGATATACTAAGAGCATACTCAGAGTGGTCTGACTTTTAAAACTGTGTTTTTGGAGTACTTGCTGTATACCAGACATAGCATTAGTCACCCTGTATACAGTTTCTCTCACAGACTCTTCCGCAGCCTGCTGGTGTGCATATTGTTTTCCAGATGAGGAAAAAGCTCTAGGAAGTCAACTACTTCCTCAAGATTCTGGAGTCAGTGAAGGCAGAGCTGAGATGTGGGTCCAAATGTGTCTGACTAGAGAGACCTCTGAGGGGGAGAGAGATTGGGGACTCCTACAGATCAAATGTCAGGTGGTGCCATCTGAGCAGGGACTTAGGTGTGGGCACTTACCTGGGCCTGGCAGGTTCTGGAACTTCTAGAGCATTGAGGAAGGGACAGAGGCTTGCCTTGAAGCATCTAGAAAACAAATAGGGCCCGACTTACGAGATGGGGGCATAGGGATTTCTTTAGGGATTCCCTAAGCATGAGTTGGGAGCAGTTTGAGAAACCCGAGATAGAAGGTGTGGGAGACTAACATCAAGCTGTAGTTGTGGGTAGTCTGGGAATCATCCCAACGGTAGCCACTAGGAAGAGACATTGAAGAAGAGCAACACAGTAACACACAGTAAGTGGTCAACCAGTAAAAACAATGGGATGGATGGATGCATGGATGCATGGATGGATGATGGATGGATGGATGCATGGATGGATGGATGGACTAACTTCAGGAAGGCTTTTGGAGACAACTCGTCAAAAGTGGGAGATCATGGCTGAGGGGATGTTGATCACAGCTGTGCTCACGTGCACTTGAGCTAACCCCAGACCCTCTGAATGATTGATGATGTTACAAGATCTTTTCGTATCTCTGAACTTCATTGACCCCTTACCTCCTTCCAAATCCCGAGTCTCAACTCACCCTGGCCCATCTTTTAATGCATCTTGCTTTCTGTAAACCACCTAGCAACTTCAAAAGCCCAAGTGACTCCCCAGAGAGAACTAAAGGACCCATCTCCTTCTGTTTACTCCCCATCCCTCCTAAGGTTTATTATTTAATGTCAGGAGGTTTCCTGTGTGTGTGTTTTGAGAAGACACTCCTACCGAGGTCTGAAGGCTCTGTATGCTAAGGGGTAACATGAGAACACTGGTATGTAAGATGCATCCTTCAGAACTCCTCAGGCTTTGTTGTTCAATCCTACTTTATGGTAATTCTTTACAGATCATCCTAAATTTCACATCCATGGATTTGTTTAAGAGCCGTCTGTGCTGGTACGATTACGTGGAGGTTCGGGATGGTTACTGGAGAAAGGCCCCCCTGTTGGGTGAGTAGACTTCAGACAGCCTTAAGAGAGAAGAGATGGGCCGTTCCCTGGGATGCTCTTACTATCTGGAAGGTTCCATTGTGGCAGCCAGCACAAGAAGCTCTCAAGGGTTCTTGTCGTTGTACAACTGAGCACTCCATTTGGCCACACATGTTAAAGGCTTTTAAAAACTGTCAGCACCCGGTGACCCAGCAATTCTGCTTCTTGGAATTTCTCCTAGGGAACTAATTAAGGAAGTGTGCAAAGCTCTAGCTCCAGGGAGGTGCGCTGAAGCGGGGAGAATCAAAGGCAATTTAAATGTTCAACAGTAGGGGTTAGCTGAGTAAATCGTGACACATCTTTTCAACAGAAAATTCCCATCCATTAAAAATAAAGTTAGAGGTGAGTGTGTATCAACACAGAGAACTTTTCTAGCACTCTGTAACCTGCAAAAAATATGCTACAGAATGGAGTAAATAGAATAATTTCAAACATATATGTGTACATGCAGATGTGTGTAACAGGGATTGCAAAGCCAGCTGCTGTAACAGGCAGAGATGAACAGAATGGGATCAATATGAAAAAACAAGGAGTCCAACTCTGCTGTCCCTAATGGTTCAAATCTAAATTATTTAAACTATTGCGTGGACTGAATCCAACTACAAGAAACCATTTTATAACTTACAAAATAAATCTCAAATAAAGTTAGAGATGTAAATAACACATAGTGGTTATTTCAGAATGGTAAAGGATTTTTTAGTGTTTCTGTTCTGTTTTTAGCTTACGATTTTCTGATAGGCAGGTATTATTTTTGTGGAATAGGAAAGAGTATGGATTCATCCACCAAAGGCAGTTTGGATCTTTGAGTGAAAGGTCACTGGAAGACACTTTATAGACACTTGATGACCAGGGATGATTAATATTGCCTGGAGGATCAGTGGTCTTGGGTCTTGGGAGCCGACGCTGGTACTCATCAGCCCGAGGAAGCCAGCTATAATGGAGTTGTGGAAAAAAATAGGCCAACAAAGAGCCAGATGAAAGATAGTAGGGGATCCTCACTGCTGGAGTGCTCTGAATGATGGCCTGCTGGCCTGGCCAAGTCTAAGGTTTTGGTGATGACTTGGTCCCCAGCATTCCTTCATGTGAGTGGAAAAGCCACTTTTGCTTTGCTGCAAGGAGCTGTTGCCAGGGTGGTTGGCTGCAGATGGTGATGAGACAGAAGGCCCTGATGTTGTGTGAGATCCTGGGTGACCGGGATGAGACAGTCACACCAGACAGGGACAGTCTCTAGGGAACCTGTAGCCTTCTGCATGAGTAACCTCAATGTCAGCTATCAGGGGATAGCACACAAACACCTGTATCTAGTGGAAGGATTTGTTTAAACTCCCAAGGGTACAAACAGGTGGGGATTTGTGTCTTCGGAAACTCCAAGGTACCAGGGAAGAGCCAGTCTGCCTGCCATCATTAGGAGAAATCCATCATGTGGCTAATAGTCCAGACACACAGATCAAGTGCCTCCCCCGCAAGTATGTATAGGAATGTGGGCACGGGCAAGGGAGTATTCTGCCCAAGACAGGGTAGAGTCTGCCTGCACTGGGTTCTGTTTTCTGCCTAAAATAAACAGACATGGAAGTAACAGTCAGAGATATGGGTCACAAGCAGCATTGGTCAGGTGTGCCAAGATGGCACAGGGCAGGGAGAAGACTCGGTAAGCAAAGTGGTCTTTGCATAAGCCTAAGGACCTGAGTTTGGATCCTTAGCACCCACATAAGAAGTCAGGCACTGTAGTGTGTGTCTGTGACTCCAGTACTAGGGGGCAGTAATGGAAATAGGTGGATATATGGAACTCACTACTCAGCCAGGTTAATTGAATCAGTGAGGTCCGGATTCAGCAAGAGACCCTGTCTCAAAAAATAAGATGGAGAGAGAGTGAGGAAGAAAGCTGATGTTGATCTCTGGCCCCACATGCACCTGGGTACATATGCAACTGCATTCACATCCACACACATGTGCAGGTGCACTTGCACACACTTATGTACTCATACAAGCCTCCCAAATCACAGTGAGGATGGATTCCTGGGAACAGGGGTTTCTAAACTTGTCTGATCATCACCATTTCCTGGACAACGTCTCTGGTAAACAACTTAACCAGAACCCACACAGACTGGGTCAGAGAATGGTCCTGCTGGTCTCGGATGTGCTTCTGTCTGGTACCAAACACACAGAAAGGATGTTCATTAGGGAGGAGGTGGTTACCTCCAAGAAAGGAAGCTCGGGGATGGTGGGCAGCTTCATGTTGTGCTTTGTACACTTCTCTACTGTTTGGATCTTCTACAATAATGCTTTACAAATGCTACGTGGGAGGAGCTTCATGAGTACAAGGAACCACAGACCCCCTCAACCTGACAGATGCCTTCAAGTCACTGAATCCTACACTACACGGGAAAGCCCAGCTCCCTCAGGGCTAGCCAGTGACTGAAATTAGTCCAGAGTGCCAATGTCCCGGTCTGGGGACAGGTGACTGCTAAATATTTGCAGTCCTCCCCCTCCCCCAAGCTGTCAGAAGAAACACACCATGTGTTGTTTGTCTGGGAGTCAAAGTTAACCAGGCTTCCTGGAGTTTTGCTTGCTGAGGTTGGCAGCCTTAAAACCCCAGGAATGGGTTAGACTAAAGCCATGAGAGGAAGGAGCCAAAGTCCCCCAGAAAGGGCCAAGGCACGTTCCAGAGAGTGGACACCGGCCAGTTTCCAGGCGTACCCTTTGCTTGAATGGCAAGTGGGCATTTTCTCAGTGGGGATCCTGGTGTCTCTGCTACACTCTTCATACCAGAACAGGACTTGTGCAGTTGGTCGGTTTATTGGTGATGATGGCGATGGCTTGGGTTGATTTTTCTCAGGAGGAAGGGGTTAGGGCTCATATTATATTCTCCCTGAATTGCACACACTCTGTGTGTGTGTGTGTGTGTGTGTGTGTGTGTGTGTGTGTGTGTGTGTGCTCTCTCACATGCACAGTGTTGCAGCTGAGGCATGGCCGGGTGCCTGGAGCCATCATTCTTCATTTGCAGGCACCTCCTTTGCCAACTATTTGGTCTGCTCTGATGTTTCCAAATGCAGTCGTTAGTGAATTTTTGTGTTTGGAACAAGTGCATTGTGTTGGCTAAGCTGGTCCCTGGGAGGGGTCAGTGCCATGAAATCTGCTGGGAGGAGGCAGGTCAATGCCCCTTTGGCAGGAGGGAGAGCGGATTAGGGCGGATTGTAAAGTAGACATCTTGCTCTGCATCGAATTTTTTCCCAGGGCAGTGTGTGAAAATCCAGGCATAATGCGTGCATAACTTTTTATGAATGGACCCTTTATGACGCCCCACAGAGCCTATTGGAGTGTCCTCATCTGCATTTCCTCTTCTTGATATCCTTATTAAACTCCTCTAAACCCAGGAGCCAGATTTCAGTCTAGGAATCGACACCTCTCCATGCCAGTTTCTCGACAGCCTGCCCAGCCTCTTCGGAGGGAGGCTGCTTGCGACCCAGGTTTTCATTTACTGCTTTCAAAAGAAAATGAAGTAGATGAGAATGTTTCACAGCTGGTTAAAGATCACAGATGGGTTTTCTGTTCCAGGGGCCATTTACCTTTAACAGGGGGTGGGGGTTCAGGGGTGATGCCTATAGAGGAGCCAGTTGGTAATCTTAAACACTGTCCTGCAACATGGATTCCCCTCCCCTGTTGCCATTAGAGGAATCACTTCAAGCACCCTACTTTTGTCTGCAGAACTGCCTTGGCATTCAGTGTCACCATAGTACACACAAAAGCCCCTTATCCCATTTCCTTGAAACAGGGAGGGGAGTTCAGAAAGGCCAGGCTGGCCCCTCAGAGTCGCGTGGCCCCCACTACTGAGGCTTCCTGGACAAGGGCAGTTTCCCAAAGGAACAGAAATGATAGTGTGAGGCCAACAGCCAAGGCTGGCACCAACACAGATGTGCTTTGTGGTCCGAGGCCTTGATCTTCATTTGTGCCCGTCCTCTTCCAAGCTGGGACATGACCATGGCCCTTCCATTCCCAGGGAACACACTTGATGTCTTATCCCAAATTGTGCAATGTTCAGAATTACACCCAAGTTCCTTTTGATGGTGACGGTGATGAAGGAGGCAGCGACAATAAAAATCTGCATCTCAAACTACCAGACTTCAAATTTTGCTTCCACCTCCAGCTTTGAGGCAAATGCTCTTATCCTCACTTTGCTCAGCTGTGAAATGGGGATAATAGTACCTAATTCAGGGGAGGGCAGTATGTTAGATTTCCCTTGCTCTGACAAAATACCTGAGGGAAATCAACTTGAGAGAGAAAAGGTTTATTGAGCTCACGGTTTCAATCCATGACCCGATTGCTTTTAATTTGGTGACAAGGCCAGAAGCACCTGGCAGAAAAAACTATTGCTCATTTCATGGTGACAGGTGGGGGTATGGGGACAAGGAGAAGATATTCCTTGAGAGCATACCTCCCACTTCTAAATAGTCCTTAATCTATGAATCTATGAATGGATTGATCAATTGATAAGATCAGAGACCTCAAGACACTGCAGCCTCCCCAAAGCCCTACATCTGATCACTCGGGCCCAAACCTTCAACCCAGGAGGTTTTGGGTCACCTTTAATGTTCAAACCATTGCAAGTGGGGATGAAATAATATAGTCCATGTCAGGTGCTTCAGACTGGGTCTTACATCATATCCATGATGAAAGGGGACTTTCATTAGAGCTTCTTTTCCATTAGAAAAGGCAGAGATGTCAGCTAAGGATCACAAAGATTCCAAGGCGGAACAATATACCTGCATGGGCCAGAGGGCTGGGCAGGGGTGGGGCATCCCACAGCAGGGGTGGCAGAGGGCTCTTCTTACTGAGCTAGGTCCATAGGCAGTAAGAATGTCCCTGCTCCCATTTGTAATTGGTCCTCAGTGACTGTGGCAGCTGGGTTTTTGTTGTTGCTGCTGTTGTTTTGGTTTGTTTGTTTGGTTGGTTGGCTTTTGTTTTTTGTTTGGTTGGTTTTTGTTTTTTTGAGACAGGTTTTCTCTGTGCAGTTTTCGGTGCCTGTCCTGGAACTCACTCTGTAGACCAGGCTGGCCTTGAACTCACAGAGATCCGCCTGGCTCTGCCTCTCGAGTGCAGTGCTCTCTCATGATTTCCTGTTGTTCCCCAGAAACTCATCACAGTAATTGGCCATACCAGATGCCATTACCCCAAACTTACAGGCCTCTAGTATGTTATTTCTTTGTGTGTATGTGTGTGTGTGTGTGCATGCATGTATGTGCGTGGGTGAACATGTGTTCAGGAGCATATGCATATGTAGGTAGGACTAGATTGGGTGCCATTCTTCAGATAGCACCCACCTCTGGGCTGGCTAGCCAGGGAGACACCTCCTTCCCAGTATTAGAATTGTAAGCACACACCACCACGCCTGACTTTCTCACGTGGCTTCTGGACTCAAATTCAAATCCTCATTCTTGCACAGCAAGAACTTGACCAGCTGAGCCATTTCCCCAGCCCCTCTAATGTGTTTCTCCTTGCCAAAGTTTTGGCAAAACTTTTATTGCATTGAATATGACCACCACCAAATCCAAATGGCTAGAGGTGGCAGCCAGAACCAGGAGGACGCAGAGTTACCCGGCACCCCTCTGCACTGTCTCTTCTCAAAGAACGTAACCAGAGCTGACCATCTGGAGAACCCATTTGTGCTACTATTTCCTCCCCAGCCTTATGCCTTTCCACATTTCTCAGAAGAATAAAGCATAATTATAGTGTCTAGTGCCTTGTCCAGGGCTTTATGTGGTGCTAATTGTTAAAACACCCACTTTAAAAAAAATTGAGAGCTGATCACAATGGCACATATTTATAATTCCAGCACTTGAGAAGCTGAGGCAGGAGGATCCAGCAAGTTTGAGGCCAGCCTGGGCTACTTAGTGACTTCAATGCCAGCCTGGGCTACGTAGTGAGACTTTGGGCTTAAGCTGTAGTTCTTTTGCCTCAAGTCGAGGCAGCTCAGGAGGTATCCAAGTCCACACCTTCCTCCAAGCTAGGGAGACACTCTATGGCTCCCCAAGGCCTGTGAACTATGGGAAAGTGGCCTCCATTCTTTCTCAGGAGCCTGTAGTCACGATGCTGTGTCACATCGGGGCTGACATGGGGAACTTTGCATGACTGTGTCGTGAGCAAAGGTCTGGACAAGCCACATGGACAATTCCTTACTGAACCCAGAAAGAACAAGGGCTCTTGGGTCATGTTGCCTTGCTGGGCTGTGTGCAGAGACTAGAGACACCATTTTCTGTTCTCCCAGATCCTTAAATCTCCCTGTGGTTTTTTCATTCTGTTTTAGCCATTGTCTTAGCTTGAGGGAACAGGACAAGGAGTCAGTCCTTATGGGGCTCCACAGTGTTCCTCAGAAGTTCTTCATCCCAGTCTTCCTCTCTGGGTGTCACTGAGCCAGCAGGCTGGGAAACCCACTCTTCTTCAACTCCATGCCTTTGGTATCACATCTGGTTCTGAGCAATTCAATGCTAAGAGGCTTCGGTCTCTGGTCTTTGGTTTCTTGGTCTCAGGCCCCACTTCTGAGGCAAGGGCAGCAGAATGCCCAGTGTCCCAAAGGGAAGAGTGTGGGAGTCATCAGAAAGACACATCAGCAATAGCTCAGCACCATCCCCTGCCCTGAGAGCCACCACAGGACCCACCAAGGACCCACGTGGCAGGGAGAGGTGCCTGCACTCTGCCCTGTACTTGGATTGCACGAGTCCTTCATGGGCATGCTCTTGGACCCATCTTCAGTCCCGAGGGTACTGCAGGATCAGCTGTCATTTCAAGGGTCATTGATTACTCCCTGTCTTTCCTTCAGGATGTGGTGAGGTGAGCTCAATGTCCGTAGTGTCCTGACTGTCCTTTTCCTTTCCAGGGAGGTTTTGCGGCGATAAGGTACCTGAGCCCCTCGTCTCCTCAGACAGCCGGCTGTGGGTGGAATTTCGTAGCAGCAGCAGCATCCTGGGCAAGGGCTTCTTTGCAGTATATGAAGGTTTGTTCTTGGCAGATGGCCACTGGCAAGTGTCTGTCCTTCTAATGCAACCCGGTTCCTTCCCAGGTGTACAAAGCAGCTTGCTAGAGAGTCAAGCTCTTAGCACAGGGTCCAGGCTGAGTACCGCACACTGCCTCTGTCACATTGGACAGGCAAAGGCCAGGTGTGCTGAGCTCAACCACTGTCTCAAGCCCACTGAGTTCTCTTCTCAGCCCAGGTGGGGTATGGATGGTGTCAGGGTAGAGTCCTGTAGAGATGGCAGTGGCCTCTGACCACCCGTGAGAGTTCTTGCCTCATCGGTGAAAAGAAAACCTGGTACTACCCGGAGGTCCCTGTTCATGTATGAGGACTGTAAGATCACCCCGAGGGCCACTTCTGTGTGTTTTAACTCTCCCATCTCACAAAGGAATGGAACTAAAAAGTGTCAAAGTCCCCCTCGCCTTGAATCATTGAAAATTTGGTGAACCCAAAATTTTATTTCACAAAAGAAATTGTGAACACATCTGCGCTTGCACGTGTGTGTCTGCATGCACAGAAGTGTGTGTGTGTGTGTGTGTGTGTGTGTGTGTGTGCAAGCACATGAATTCTCTACAGCACCACCTTTTCCAGGCCCACTTGAGTAAGACTCTGAGGATGTGGCCAGGCTCCCACAGTTGGAATGATTCCCCCATGGTTCCGGTGTGCAGAGGATATGGCTATCTAGAGTTGAAACTCTTTAAAGGCGGGCTTTGTTAGACCCAGATGAAAACCCTGGCTCTTGGAGCCACCTAGTGGCAATAAGTAGCCACTCACCTGCATTTGTTAGACGTGGCCACAGACCAACCCTCTTTTTCATACGTTCTTTCTAAAGCCATGTGTGGGGGAGACATTACCAAAGACGCTGGTCAGATCCAGTCCCCCAACTACCCTGACGACTACAGACCTTCCAAGGAATGTGTGTGGAGGATCACAGTGGCGGATGGGTTCCACGTGGGACTTACCTTCCAGTCCTTTGAGGTGAGCCCTGCTGGGATGTGTTCCTAAGAACGAGTGGGAGCTGATGCGTACTCCATGCTCTCTACAGAGACTGGTTCTTATAGCTCCACAGAGATACGGAAATTGCAACGCTCAGGAGGTTGAGGCAGGAGGAAAGTGAGTTTGGGGCCAGACTGGACTATGTAGTGAGATTTGTCTCAGCAAACAAACAAACAACAAACAAACAAACAAAAAAACAAACCAACAAAACACAAAAATACCAGAAAGGACTGGGGATGGGTCTGGGGGGATGGCTCAGTCAGTGAAGTGTTTTCTTGTCTTGCAGGCATGAGGCCCCGAGTTTGGTCCCAAGCACTCATTTTAAAAAGCCAAGCATGGTGTACCCTTGTCAGCCCAGGGATGGGAAGGCAATGCAGGCAGATCCCTAACTGGTTGCCTAACTGGTGTGCTCCAGGTTACTGAGAAACAACAAAGTAAGAGGCTTTTGAGGAACAAGGGTTGTTTACCTGTGGCCTACACACACACACACACACACACACACACACACACACACACACACACACTCACATCTAAAAGAGACAAGTTTCCACTTTGGGTTAAAATTGGAAGCTAAAAGCCTATTTCAAGCCCATTTCCCTGGCTTCTCTTAGACCCTCTCCAGCTTGGCCACCCCAACTTCTGCAACAGGGACAGCTGCCTCCTCAGACTTGAGAGCGATGGTTGGGTTTTGATTCTGAGTTAAAAAGCCAGGCCAGCCAGTGGCATCCATGTGGCCTCTGTCTTTCGCTTTAGATCGAAAGGCATGACAGCTGTGCTTACGACTACCTGGAAATCCGCGATGGTCCCACCGAGGAGAGCGCCCTGATTGGCCACTTCTGTGGCTACGAGAAGCCAGAGGCTGTCAAATCCAGCGCCAACCGACTGTGGGTGAAGTTTGTATCCGATGGTTCCATCAATAAAGCGGGCTTCGCAGCCAATTTCTTCAAGGGTATGGCTTAGCAGTTTGGCCCTCTGTTCATTCACGGGAAGAAAACTTTCCCTAGTAAAAGATCCCCAAATCTATATGAGGCCTTAGCTGCAAGCAAGGCTGTGGTAGGTGGGAAGCTGCTCATTCAGAATGGCTGTAGGGCCCTGTGGGCTTCAAACCTGTGAGGAACAGGCTCTACTTGGCTTCTGCAAGGAGATTTCTATTTGGGGAAATGAGAGTTAGTGATTTTTTGAAGGGTATAGTGTGTTTGTGTGTGTGTGGTAGCATGTTCACATGAATGTGAGTACATGTATGTGTGTGTGGGTGCATGTGCATGTGAGGCCTGAGGCTGACATTAGAAGTCTTTCTAGACGATTTCTACCTTATCCTTTGAATCAGGGTCTCTCATTTTGGCCAGCCTAGCTAGTCAGCTTGCTCCAAGGATACTTCTGCCTTCTGATGTCGGAATTGCAAGCAGGCTGCCATGCGCACTTGACATTTATGTGGGTGCTGGGGATCTCAACTCAGTCCTCACACTTACACAGCAAACACTTTACCTACTGAACCCTGTCTTCAAGACCTAGTGATTTTACCAGGTCAAATGTATTTAGTGAAACCCTGAATTAATTAATAACAACCCATGCATGACATCTTTGCTAACAGAGAGCTCACTGTGTTTTGTCCCAGGGCCTAGGCAAGGTGCTTTCTTTACCTGGTATTATTTTGTTTCTGTAATAACCATTCCAGTTAGGTTTGGACTGTATTGATCCGAGCTGAGAAGGGCTGCTGAGGGTCACTCGGAGATGAGTGGCAGATTAAAGATCTGAACCCTGTCTGACTCCAGACCCCAGACCCTCTACAATCTTGTCTGGCACTCCTTGGTGTGGGCCAGAAAGGCAACCCAGGTCTTCCACCTCCAGAGGCATTGACTTCCATCCTCCATGCTTGTCCTCAAGGGAGGGGGTGGGAGGACAGTAAGGGAACAAATCTCCTTGATGGACCCAGACCCAGATCACAAAGGCAGACCTAGCACAAGGAAGCACTTCCATGTTTCCCCTGAATGGACAATCAGGATCACCAAAGGATGCACACCCTCCTTAATAAGAACACAAGAGTATTCTCTAGGTCTGGTCTACTGTGGCTGGGTGCTAGGAACATGCTAACAGCCTTCAGTAGAGATAGAATATCCCTGCAGTCCCTTCTTCATGGCTCCCTCATTATGGTACCGCTTGGTGTCCAGCCATCCATACCCACTTCAAGGTGTCCTGCCTTCCTTCCTCTTCTATGTCTCCTGGCTGTGACAGATAAAAATCCCAACCCTTACCTCCACCCCCATCTTTCTTGTGCCTCATTTTTGCTTTATTATTTTAGTTTTTGAGAGAGGGTATTATACTGTAACCCAGGCTGGCCTGTAACTCACTCGTATTCGGGGCCATTCTCGTGCCTCAGCTTCAGGGAGCTCAGATCACAAATGTGAGCCACCATACCTGGCCCCGCCTCTTCTTAGATACCTTTCCTAGGTTCTCTGTAAAGGGACGACTGTCAGAAGGACTGACTTCAAGACATACCACCCTGCTAGGCAGCCTCATGTCCTTACAGAAGCCCCAGTTCCCCCTTGTAGAACAGAAAGAAGAAAATCTGTTGAGTTATGAAGCTCCAATAAAACGATGGCCTGGAAATGCTTTGCAAGCTGCTGAGTCCCAAGGGAGATGTAGGGTTATTGTTCTTCCCATTGGGGCATGCAGGGAAAAAAATCAAGAGACAGGATGAACATCTTATTGCCCAGCTTCCTTTGACCAGTGGGGCACAGCAGGATGCCCCAGAGCGCAGTGTCTGGCTCGTGTGTCTTTGCCAGAGGGAGGGAGCTGGAAACCACAAAGCCTGTGCAGAGCCAGGGTGAGCCAGAGAACCTTGTGCCTTGATGCCAGTTGGCAACAGCCTTTGCCTGGGGCCCAGCTGGCCCATAACACTGGCCAGGGTGCCAGCTGGCCTCAGCACTGATCTTCTGGTGCCAGATGGCAGCCCCTCAGAGCCAATTGGCTAGGCAACAGGCAGAGCCTTGCACGTCTGCTTACTTTAAGAAAGGATGGTGGCATTCAGGGCTTGGCTGGTCCCACAGCCCTACACAAGGAGTGTGAAATCCTGCTTGAATCCCTACACACTCTCATTCCAGCGCAGAGGGACCATACAGGATGTAGGGTGGCAATGAAGACTTTCTTCAAGGTATTTCTTCAAAGTCCTGGAGTGTGCTCAAAGTTCTCTTTCCTTACTTGTCTCTGAAATGATTTTAAGACCCCGTGTGGGTCTCATTATTGAGCCATAGAATGGCTCCTTCTTTTCCTGTGTATCTCGGGGGATGGAAAGAAGCCAGAGCTCTGGCCATAACTGGCTAAACTCGGGTTCTAGCCAATTCTACTTGCATGCTCTCAGATTTTCTTCGAAGGTGTGCACTGTGTGGGGTGAGCATGAGCCAGTGGGCTTGGCGCAGGTGATACCCTGTGGCACTGTGGAGGCCATGAAGCCACCAGACCCTGGCAAGCCTGGTGCCCATTTGCCTGCCACTGACCGACGCTGGCACAGTGCTGCAGACAGCAACAGCCCACTGCGCTGGCGGCTCTTCTCTATCTCCTGCCTTACGCGTTACCCCCTTTGTCTCCACACGAATGGTGCTTTCGTTGATTCAAGTCAACCCACTAGCTTTTTTTTCCATCACCTAGCAACAACTGTGCTAAGAAGTGGTGATCCCCTCTTTCTTACCTCTGTGCCCTGCCCACAACCTCCACATCCCCTGGCATCGGAGCATCCCCCCTCCCCTCCCCATGAGTCTTTATTTATCTTTGTCTTTTCTCATGGGATCTTTTCTAAGTTTCCTCCGGTCGGTTTTGTAAACCCGGGCACTGCTCCCGTCTGTCTGTTCCTCCTTCCCTGGCCCATCTTTAAAGCCCTTCCCTTCATCTGCTCTTGCCCTTCTCCTCTCCTGCTGCCCACTGTCTTTCTGCCTGACCTGGATGGGCCCATGCTGTTATCTCCTTCCACTGTCCCCTAGCGTTGTCTTTCCAGTTGCTGGCATTGCAGAGACTCTGCCCGAGCTGTTTGAAGTGACCACCCCACACACCGACCACGCGCCAGTCCTTCACAGGCATAA
Organism: Peromyscus leucopus; assembly: GCF_004664715.2. Lineage (NCBI taxonomy): Eukaryota > Metazoa > Chordata > Mammalia > Rodentia > Cricetidae > Peromyscus > Peromyscus leucopus. Next base: position 47,799,332 of record NC_051063.1, on the reverse strand, counting down.
TTTCCAACCACCACAAAAGCCAAGGCCATTCTTGTCATTTTCAAACTAGGGGGAAGCTCAGGGAGTTAAACAAGCAGCATCCAAGTCCATGTGATTGGATCACATCAGTTGATCCATCCTGACGCGGCTCCAGACTCTTTCTACTGCCATCTATCATCCTGTATATGTTCATCTTTGCGGATTTTTTGGCAGATGTCTAAGAAAGTGCTTTGTGTATTTCAACACAATGAACAAGTAGTTACTTCAACATCATTTCAACATGTTTAATACTACATTTAATTCATGGCCATGGACAACTTCACTTCCCTGTTCACAACCTCTCTAGGTGCCCAGTGACAAACTCATTTCAGTCTTTGTTGGGTCCAAGAACACCTGATATTCAGAGTGACTCTGTATAATACCACTGAATGAAGCGCAGGGGTTCTGACAAGCTCTCACCCCCCCCAGAGAAGGGCAATCAGGCTGACAAAGGATTCATGCTTCACAGACAAGGAAGACGGGCAGAGAGTAGGCTCATTTGAGTTGGAAAATGGTAGTGAAGAGGGAAAAAGAGAGAGGGCGTTGCATTTCTACAGTTTGTTTCCAACTCTTAAATATTCTGATTTCTTTCATTTGCTTGTGCAACTCATTCTTTCAAGATTTGGCCAACAGCTTCATGCTTTCTCTGCCCTCCTTACCTTGGTGCCACCGACCTACACTCTCCTTCCTGACCCACCCACTTTGCATTTTAAATGATGTCTTTCCTTCATTCTCCTCTTCTGGCATAGGCAGGGCACATCCTGTGTGCTAGCTTCCATGCTTCCATGGATAGATGTACATAGCCTGGTAACAGAGTAGTTTTCCGTTCATTTCTGGTACTCTTCTTGGAGATGGCCATTGCTAAGTACTTGCTCTGCTTTAGTGGCTTGTGAGCTAACAGTGACTCCTGCCTTCTCCTATGGTCAAAGCTCATAGCATCCTACTCCTTGTTGTTTAATGTTTAATAAACACTGGGCACCTGTTTATGCTGAATCCCTTAGGCTCCCAACCTCCAAGCCTCCTTCCTGCTTACCCAACAATTTCTCCCAGGAGCACTGACTAATCTAGGAGCCCAGTGTTTTCTGTATGTTCTTAAGAATTGCTATAAAAATGCTGCCCAGCAGACTTCTAGTTCTGTCTAGGATGCTAGTACATTTCATCTAGAAATGCATCCCACCATTATCTTCCTTTGCTGAATGTCTCTAAGAAGTTCTGTGCTTATGGAAGAGAATCCTAATTCCATGGTATTAAAATGATGAGGCCTCTGGTGTGGAACCTGGTGAGATTCATGAAGCCAATCATGCACACTGAATGGGCGCCTGGTATAATTCTGTTCTCCAACCTGGCTCTTCCTATTCTGCATAACTAGATGCCCCTGTTTATGTGATCAGGATCCCACCTTTGACTCTAGCTGCTGCAGATGACTGTCAAGTACAGACACAGGAGTTTGGGGGAAGTGGTTACTGGAAGTAGCTCTTGTCATAGAGGCATGTACCTGGAGCCTTAGGATGTGGAAGGGAGGGGACACACTGTGCGTCTTGGTGACAGTTTAACCCTGTCACTTTCCCTCCCACAGAGGTGGATGAGTGTTCCTGGCCAGACCACGGTGGGTGTGAGCAACGCTGTGTAAACACACTTGGCAGTTACACGTGTGCCTGTGATCCTGGCTATGAGCTGGCTGCCGACAAGAAGACATGTGAAGGTTGGTACTGGACCTGCCAAGCTGAAATGACAAGGAATTGGAGATTACAAGTTTTAGAAGTGGAGACAGAGACGGGCAGGTGACTGACTATGAAACAGCAGTGTTCAGGAGAGCCACCTATTTTTCTGAGGTAGAAGAAAGTGGGGGCAGTCACAAACATAACAGGTTCCAGCCATCCTTGAAACCCGGAGACAGAGGCTGCAGCTTGTCCCCCTTCTGGGGACAATTCATGTGGTTGCCATGACAAAACCACGAGTGCTCTGGCAGGACACAGTTGAGAGCCCCTCACCTGCTACTTCCCACGTGGCCTGGGTTCAGCCCACCTACCCATCTAAACGAATCCACTTGCTCACACAAGCCAGGTACAGTGAGTAGCTTGATACAGACATCTCTGACTCTCCTTTGGTCTGAGACCTGGGGAGCCCCCCAACTGTAGAACAGGTCAGATGCTCCATCATCACTTTAAAAGCAGTAGATGCGTCCCCAGCTTGTCCTTCCAAAGCCTCAGTGGAAAGCATTTATTTAAAAAAAAAAAAAAAAAAAAGAATCTGAGTCGGTTCAGATTGTCTAACTTTTCCGTGATTATTGAAGGACAGCAGGCCTTCCTGATGCTTGGGGGATATCTCAGTCACTTGGAACCAAAAACAGATGAGTCTAAAATCTGTTTCCCTTCATGCAGTGGCCTGTGGTGGATTCATTACCAAGCTAAATGGCACCATCACCAGCCCTGGGTGGCCGAAGGAGTACCCCACAAACAAGAACTGTGTCTGGCAGGTGGTGGCCCCCACGCAGTACCGCATCTCCCTGCAGTTTGAAGGCATTCGAGCTGGAAGGCAATGACGTACGTCTCTGCCCCGTGACCGATGGGGTGGTAGCTGTGTTGAGAAGTGATTCACAGCTAGGACAGGCTCTCCAGGCAGCAGGGTGGCCTGGGTGAAGCTGCTGCTTCTGGTGGAGACCTGGGGTGGACACTAGGCAGAACTGGGGGCTGTGGAGAAGGGGCGGTGTCTCATTGAGTCACTTCAGCTGCATGTCCATTCCACTGAGTCCAAGGAAGATGGAATCGAGAGTGAGGAGGCAGGAGGTGGGGGTAGAGCAGTCAGGGCTGACCTAAACTCCGAGGTGTGGATCTGGGGACCAGTGTCCATCTGAGGGGAACAGAGGCACCGAGGGCCAGCAGCAGACAGGGATGCTGTCAATAGCCCGTCCCTGTCTCTCGGAAGTGGCGGTGGATAGTCAAGTCAGGAGAGGCCTTGGCAGTACCCCACAGCCAGAGTGTGACAGGAGCGCCTCGTGACTGCACCTGGGAACAGGAGGAGCCCCTGGAGCTCCGTGTGTTTCTCCACAAACCCCTGCCACAGCCCAGCTGGGGCGATCACTCCAACAACAGCAGTGGCCTAGCTCTCACCCACTCCATCACCCTTGCAGGGAACCAAGAGAGACTTCTATGCCCCAAATCCCAACGCAGGAAGCTCAAGAGATGGCCTGACAGTTAAGAGGGAGCACTGCTCTTGTAGAGGACCCAAGTGCGATTCCCAGCACCTTTGTTGGGTGGCTCACACCCAAATATAACTCTCCTGACCTCCACGGCCACCTGCACTCACATGTACAAATCCACATACCCACACATATAACTAAAAATGAAACACATCTTTAAACATAAAACAAAACCAACCAACCAACCAAACAAACAAACAAAAAAACAATACGTGGAAGGCTCTGGTGCCAATCGGGGCTAACCTCCTCAAAATGAGTATTTCACAGAAAACAAAATAGCCATTTGAAGGTAACTGACTAGGCCTTCAGCATTTAAGTTATTTTCAAAGAAAATTCTGTGCTAACTGAGGTAATGTGGATTCTAGTCCCTGCTCCACCACTGCTGAGCCAGGTGACATCAGACGAACGTCTTTCCCCTTCGGGGCATTGTTTTGTTCCTGTGAGACTATGGTGGAGTTGGTCTGTGGCCACAGTTCGAAGACATCCCCTCCCTTGCTCCCCCCTCCTTTGCCATCTCCTCCCAGCAGGGGCCCTTTGCTGAAGCCAAGGCCTTGTGGTAGCCCAAGATATAAGTAAGTAGAAGCAAGGAAGGAGCTTGTATTCTGCTGCCAGGCAGCTGACCTCACAGAGCCTCAGTTGGAAAGCTGAAGTCCCTGCCACCCTCCGGTGCTCACAGCATAGTGACAATCCAGAGGACTCCAGCTCCAGGGCTGGTTGACTGAGCACATTCGCCCGCAGGGAAGAGTGTAGTTCTGAGGTGGACACTCTGCTGAGGACCCACGTGTGTCAGCAGGAGGACCTCGGAAGGGAGGAGGGGGAGGGGAGGACGGACTGGACAGTTTGCTCTCCTGACCTCTGCATGGAGTCTTAGTTGTCAATATGAAATACAAGGGTGAAGCTTATAGTCCAAGAGTTCTAGGGCATCACAACTTTGGTGGCAAGAGGGTACAGAGGGCGGGGTGCCATCAGTGCCCCCGAGGCGCATCTATGAAGTGACTGGGGGAAGGGGAAGCACACTGCCCTGGCCCATGTTCCCTCACAGGTCTGTAAGTATGACTTCGTAGAGGTGCGCAGCGGCCTGTCTCCTGACGCCAAGCTTCACGGCAAGTTCTGTGGCTCCGAGACCCCCGAGGTCATCACGTCGCAGGGCAACAACATGCGTGTGGAGTTCAAGTCTGACAACACAGTCTCCAAACGAGGCTTCAGGGCCTACTTCTTCTCAGGCAGGTGGGGCGGGCCTGCAGAGGCCCGAAGACTCCTGGACCCTGAGTTCCTGCAGCCTCCTCTCTGCCTCCTCCAACTTCCTCTTCATCTGGTTTTTATATTGGTGGCCCGGTTCATCTCCTGGGGACACCCCAACAACTTGCCACATGCCAAATGTGGCTTAAAACAGACAAACAAAAAATTATTCTCTTAAGTTCTATGAGTCAGAAATTGGAATTCAAGGACACCACAAAACATGTAGTGGGTCCTGTTGGTCACGTCACACTGGAGTGTGGCCTGTTCAGAGGGGTGTTTGGATCTCTCTCTTAGTGCTCAGCATTGAAGCAGGCCCATTATTTGTTGGCTTTATAGGTGCTCAGAGTTCTGTCTTTGACTTTTGGGGGTAGGCGGTCTCTCCCTGAGCAAGTTCTGTTTTGTGTTATGGGCACAGCACAGACCTGAGCTCAGAGGTTGCCTGGATGGCATCCAGCCTGGCATAAGCTTGCCCTGGTTGGAGAGGCCGGAAAGACAGCATCCCGGTAAGTCCCAGCTTAGGGTAGCCTGACGAGGGCCGATACTTGGAGGAGGGGACCTGAGGCAGTGGGCACAGCCTCTCTGCCTGAAGTGTGCCATCTGGGCCAGATCTGAAAGGCTGAGGGGGAGATAGTATGACTAGACAGAAACTGACCAAGGTCTGGAGAAGAGGGGGTGTCACGAGCTTGGATTTGTGGGTCTCGGTGTTTACAAAGACTTGTAAGACCAGACTAGCAGGACCCATAATTGTGCCTGGGGAAGCCACAGGTGGGCCAGGTCAGGCAGCCTTGGTCAAAATGAGCCATGAATGCTGGCTGAAGAGTGGGATGCAGTGGGACAGGAGGGAAAGCTCTATGTAGGTTCTGAGCAGGGAAGCCTACAAATCATATGATCAAACCAGGCCAGGCAGGATGGAGCTGAGAGGGCCAGGAATCTCCTCAGAGGCAGGTACGCAAGGCCCTAATGAGGGGTATAGTTCCATGCTTACGCACAGAGCCCGGAGACAGAGAAACTAGGTCTTAGGAGGTAAGGGCCCCCATGAGTGTCAGTGGGAGGCCTTAGGAAGGGAGGGGGAGGGGAGCACCGTACTGGGCTGTGACGTCAGTTTACACTCTAAGAGCTCTGGATAGGGTTTTGGTTGTTCCCATAAAAACACAAGGGTGAAGGCACAATGTGAACTGTTCTAGAACACCACAATTATGATGGCAAGAGAGTCCCGAGGGAAGGCTGACACCTTAATCCCCGAGGCACATAGAGAGCGGGGTAAAGGAAGGAGGGGGTGGAATGGAGGCAGAGCCTCATTTACTACAGGAAGAAGGTGGCAATGGAAAGGTCCATGCCTCCAGAGCCTCAGGAACCACAGGGTAAGAGCCAGCACTAGGGTCTCACGTGACTGTAATTGTAACAACCAGCACTTCCTGGGGGCCAGACATTCCGAAGGCTTTCCCGATTCCCATTCATTTTCCCGCCCAGCAACCCAAGGGGGCCCGAGACAATGGAGCCTGAAGTACTGCCCTGCTGAGGCGAAGTGGGCAGCACCCGCCACCGTGTGGCTCCTGGCCCGCACACTTACCTCTCTACACACGGGGAACAGTGTGTGTTCAAACCTCCGGGTCACAATAAGCTTCTTGCATAGAAGTTGCCTCGACTTGTTTCTTTGCATGTAAAGTGGGGGGGGGGTACAGATATGCCCTCCTAAGCTCTAGTGGGAATCAATTTAGATCACAATAGCATACAGGAAGTGCCAAGGGCCCATTCTAGGGTAAATAGTCAGTATATGGTGGTCATTTTCATCATTGCTGCTTTGGCTGTTGATGTGAACCTGCCCTTGGCTTGGGTGGGAAGCAGGACAGAGAACATATGTTCCGCACATGAAAGTGTTTTAGGAGCACAGAGAACCCCAAAGAGGCCAATGGATGTCCCAAATATTCCAAACAAAGATTCCCCTCTCCGTGGCTGTCACCTCTTTAAGGGGACATGATCTGGGAGGCTCTTTGGAGCCCCAGGGGACAGCGGCAAGCAGGCAGCTCTTCTCAGGAGAGCCCATTGGTCTCCGCAGACAAGGACGAGTGTGCCAAGGACAACGGCGGCTGCCAGCAGGAGTGCGTCAACACGTTCGGGAGCTACCTGTGCAGGTGTGGGAATGGGTACCGACTGCACGAGAATGGACATGACTGCAAAGAGGGTGAGCTGGAGCTGCTGGGCTGGCACCGGCTTCTCTGGGTGTGTGAGCGGGTGAGGGAGGGATGCGGGCGGGAGCTGGCATGGGGAGTCACCGTCTGTAGAATGCCGTGAGAGCTCCATGTGAATCTTCACTTTGGTGGCTCTCCTGTGGGACAGCAATTAATTGTCTTAGGGACAGCTAGTCACGAGGCCCGAGATGAGTGCCTATTGCAGACTGATTAAGCCAGAATCAATATACCTACCTCTAAATTATGGCTTTGCCCTTCCCTGGCTACGTACCCTTCGGCTAGTTGCTTAAATCTTATGAGCTTCGTTTTCCTCTTCTGTGACAAGCAGGGTAAACATGGTAATCATGTGTCTTTCCTTGGGGTTTTGTAAGGATTACAGCCTGCCTAGGAAGTGTTTGAGATGGTCTGATGCAGACTGTGTGTGCTAGGTGTCTGTAAATATGAGGCCCGCGTCTCTGTCGTAACAGTGCCCCAGGCAGGACCGAGAATGAAGGAGAATGTCAGGAATTTCACCTGCTCCCTTCAGAGCCAGATGGTTTTGCTTGTCCAGCCGTTGTGGAAGAAGCCTGCCCTTAGCGTTTACCTTCTTCTGCGAAGGGAGTTTGTGTATCTGTGATAAACGTAGCTAAAGGCCTTGCCCTGCTCTGAGTTGAAGGACTTGGAGGATGGCGGAAGATGTGAAGACCGCATGCCTCTTTCTTATTTGGAGATGGGAAAAATTGAGAGGATGCATGCAAACCACTTAACCACAGAGCAAGACAAACTCAAAATACTAGTCACCAAGCAAGCCATGGTACCACTCTTGGCTAATAACAGGTGATATGGGCAAAGCAGGCCGGCCATGGATGAGATTGATGGAGGGAAGGCATAGTGACCCTTGGATCTCTGTTGACATTCACCATGGGTGGCACTCTCTAGGCCTTTTACATGTGACATTAACACACACCTATGAGCCTGGCGTTCCTGTGACGCATGAGGACAGAGAGGTCTTAATCCCATGAGTTGTAGAACCAGTGCTCTCCTGAACTCGGCCTGACCCCAGGGCCTGTGCTCTCACCCGGTGCTGACTCTACCACGTTCTCAGTGCCAGCCTCCATGTGAAGAGTCATGGTTACAGAAAGGTTTCTCCTCCGGAGCCCGTTCAAACAAAGTCAGCACCAGGTCACACCGGATCCAGGCTGGCTGCCCATACATTGGGTATTGACCCTGAGACTCCCCTGTGATGCCGGCCTCAGTTGAATGACCGCTCTGTGTGTCCCTTTCTGACCTCTAGCTGGCTGTGCATACAAGATCAGCAGTGCAGAGGGGACCCTGATGAGCCCCAACTGGCCTGACAAATACCCCAGCCGGAAGGAATGTACGTGGAACATTTCGTCAACCGCAGGCCACAGGGTGAAAATTGTGAGTTGTTTCATTAGGTTGCTAAGGGCATAAACCTTGGTGTTGGGCAGACATGAGTTCAAGTCCTGCTCCGTGTCCATCATGGAGCATGCCCAGGTCTCAGTTGTGCTACTGAGGAATGGGAAGATGCTATGAATCTCAAAGTGGGGGCTGCTGGGCAGATGAAGGGAGCGTGCCCTGTAACAGCACTTCTTCCGGTGGCACTGTGTGAGGTGGCCGCCACCACACCGGTGTGCAGTGCTGTGTGGGACTCAGTTGTCTCCAGAGCAGCTCTCTCACAGAACATTACACTCTGGAAGAAGAAAACAAACGACTTAATTTACACGGAAGGTTGACAGGGGAAGGCCGAAAGTTCTCAGGTCCCCCAATCCCACTCTAGAAAGTTGTGACTCTCTCCAGAAGTTTCCCACACATGGGAAAACATGTACCTTTTTTTTTTTCTTCGCTCAGATCACTCACATAGAATAAATACAATTATTCATACTCTCTGCAATCTACATCTTTTTCAATTAACAGTAAGACCACTATGCTAATTCTTCCTTCAGTTAAAAAAGCAACAACTGCCTTGCATTTAAAGTCTCGTCTGCATATATCTGATATGTAGTCTTGCACAGCATATTTCATTATTTACAAAAAAAAGTCTGTTCTCCAAATCCCATGTCTTAGCCCCCCCATCCTGACTTGTAGTGTATGACATATGAAGCAACTAACAGCTAGAGAATCTCTCTCTCTCTCTCTCTCTCTCTCTCTCTCTCTCTCTCTCTCTCTCTCCACACACACACACACACACACACACTCAGAGACACATATGCACACGCATGTACATAGGAACACACTCACACATGCACACGCACATACACAAAACACCTCAGACTGTTGAGATGAGCAAGATGGACTTTATGAATGACTGACTAATAATGCAGGGAGGAGAGAAGAGAACAGAGAGAGACATGGTGATTTGCAGGTGATCGTGCCAGGGAGTTTCCTGCTGCACAAGGATAATTAATGGGCTTTCAAGGCATCAAGGGCAACAAAGGGACCCCAGGGCATAGGGCATGCGCCTTGGGCACTTCCTGTACATGACATGTGCTGCCAGTGTAGGAACTGCTTTCTTCTGCCCTGGGTCTCTCAGAACAGTGTGGAATCTGGATGAGGGTGAGTTAAGGATTGAGAGCCTTTGAAAGGCCACCTTTGCCCTAGACTGCCATCTGTGGAAAGATGCACTGTTCCTCGGTGGCATCCTTTCCTGATGATCAGGAAGAACAGCGTACAGGGGGTGGGCGTGGGGGGTGCACCTCAAATCTGCAAAATGGGATGCCTTAACCTGAGGTGTCTGCACACAAGATATTTCCTTGGAACATGGTTGGTGGGTATGTTGACTGAACTCTGCCTTTTTTTAAAACTACAGAGTGTGACCCCCAAACATACAACTAATGTCCCCCTTTCCACTCTGTCCTTTTAGTCAAGCCTTTACCTAATACCCCCTGCTTACCTTGACACCGCAGGCAGACGATCAGTCAGTCAGTCATTGTATGGCTTGAAACTGTTCAGCTCCCAGGCCAACAACTGGGGACAGTCTTTGGTGGAGGGCTAGGAAGAAAAGAGACAGCAGAATCTGGTTATGGTTAACCTGGAGAAGGTTGGCACTGGGTCATGTTCAATTTTCACTCCAATTAGCTTCTTTATTACTCAGTTTCTCCTTCTGTTCCCCAGGGATACTAATAGATCTCCATAATGTCATTAGAATTTAAGTGAGAAAATCCCCATAATTTATTGGCGTGGAAAAAAAAATACCCAACAAATGTCAGCACTTTGAGGCTGATGGCAGAACAGGGTGGCCCTGCTCAAAGGCACTGGAATTTCAAGTGTGTGGTAGTGGGAAAAGGCTAACAGTAGCATCTCTGAAGCCACAGTTCCCATGTTCCATAACAGCTCTACCAGTGAGGACCCTGGAAAAGCCATCCGACATCTTCTTGCAGGGATCATGCGTGGGACAGGGTTGCAAAGACTGAATGAGGGACATTTGTAAAGCCTGTAACACAACCACCAGCATGGGTGAGCACTCAGTCCCAGCTGACCTCCAGCATTAGAGGAGGGGGATGCGAAGAGGTAATTCTGAGTGGTTGGCAGCCTGGGACTGGATGTTGCATCATCATGGCAATGGTGGGCACCCCTGCAAAGCTGGCAGACAGACATCTCCCGGTCCTGTGTGCCCCCTCCCTCCCCTTCCCTTCTCAATGCCCTATCCTTACCTCACTTTCTGCTCTCCCATCTCCAGACATTCAATGAGTTTGAGATTGAGCAGCACCAGGAATGTGCCTATGACCACCTGGAACTGTACGATGGGACGGACAGCCTGGCCCCCATCCTCGGCCGCTTTTGTGGCAGCAAGAAGCCAGATCCTGTGGTGGCTACGGGCAGCAGCCTGTTTCTCAGGTTTTACTCAGACACCTCGGTGCAGAGGAAAGGTTTCCAGGCTGTGCACAGCACAGGTGCGGGCCACTGCTGAGCACCTCCCAGGCTCATAGCTGATGAAGGACCTCCTTCGGTCTGTCTGCCAGGGTGGGGTGAGGAGAATGGCATCCTTAACCGTCCCTGTTAAAAGAAACAGCAGCAGCCGCCATTGGCTGGAGGTTGTTCTCTTTGGATGCCTTTAGCTGACAAAATTGGATGTGGGCAACACTTTGTTGGTGCCCTTCCATCTCCCTCTTTCCCCCTTAAAAATGCACTTGTCGTCTTGTTGACCCGTGAAGTGCAAAGGTCTGAGAACTGAGTGGTGGAGAGCAGCCATTTTACTCTTGAGGGGCCACTTCTGGAAAATGTTGCTTTTCCTTGTCATTTTTTTTTCCTTTTTATTCCTGGCACTCCAAAAGTCAGCAGCTCTGCCGGGTCCTCTGGAAGAAAATAAGTATGCTTCTAACTTATCTAACTGTTAAATATAAGAAAACCAATAAGGAAGTGGACTCTGCTCCACTCAGTCTCAGCCCTGCGGAGGAATGCGGACCCTTTGATCCTGACATTGAATTGCGGCAGAGACAGGGGCTGCCCAAGAACCTGCCGGCAGCGGCTTTTGTCCCTGGTCCTGAGCAGGAGGTCATGATCAGGGGACACTGCCATTCTTTTTAACAGCTCCTTTCCCACTGCAGCTCTTTGTAATAGCCCTTCCCCCTGTGCTCCGCCCCCTCAAGTCAGAGCCAGAAAACAGGGCTCAGAGCAAACAGAACCACAGTTCCCATGTCCAATCAGTCTAGCCTTCCCTGCTTAGGCAGACACCCCACCCCTCATGAGACCCTCTGTAGCTTCTTGAGGATCTATACTTCCCCCACAGGAGTTTAAGGTCACAGATGAGTGACGTCACCCTCTTGTTCCTGTAGACTGAGTAGAATATGGGTGCTCTGGGTCAGAGAGATGGCTCAGTGCTTAAGAGCACTGACTGCTTTTGCAGAGAACCTGGATTTGATTTCCAGCACCCACGTGATGGCTTACAACTGTCTGTAACTCCAGTTTCAGGGGATCTGATACTCTTTTCTGGCGTTCACAGACACTACAAGCACACGGTGCACGTATAAACGTAAAGACAAAACACCCATACACACAGAATAAAATGAAATGGAACAGAGGTGCACTGGGTGGGTTAGCGTCTCAGTGGGAGGTTGGAGCATGCTGGGGAAATAGTTGCAGACTTTCATAAAAGGACTATTTACAGCAGGGCTTGCGGAGCATGGGGGCACCTCAAAGGACAGGACAGGGCTTGAGAACCACAAGCATATATAGTCACCCCAGCCCAGAAAGCAGACGGAGGGATGGGCAGAGCTTTACTGCTTGTGAGGTGTTAACCTCCTTCTGACCTGCGAGTGTTGGCAATGGTTGAACCCAGGCTCAGAGTGACAGGTCACTGGGGTGCTGGGGTGGTGGTGGTGCAGCAGGCCCCCTCTGTGCTCAGTGTATGTCTCCTGAGTTGAGAGGCAGGTCAGGCATGAAGAGACGGTAGCCAGGGTAAGGACAGGGCCGGGCCAACCCAGGTGAACAACTCCAGCTGGGATGTTAAGAACTAAATAGTCCACAATCCACACCAAAAGCAGCTCTGCCTCCCCATCCCCACCCCCACTCCTCCACCCCACCCTAACGCCTGCATTCATGGATCCTTCCAGTAGAAATTGAAGTTTCTGTGTTGTTGGGCTCAGCTGCAGTTCTGATAGGCTTTTATCGCCCCCTACTGGCATCACTATAAATTACAGCTGGTGGGAGTCCTTTCTGCTTCCAGTACCTCCAAGGCTTGGAATAGTTAGATCAGTCACACCCCTGCAACCAGTCAGGAAAGCTACTCTTTGGCTCCTTTTTCCCCCTTGGTGGGGAGAGAGGGCAGCAGCTAGTCTTTTTCAGTGGCATTATTGGGCCCGTTTGGATGCCCCTGGGAGCCCTGCCTGCTGCACCACTGGCCTCAGCCTCTTTCTCGTGCAGTAGGATGGTGAGGTTGCCCATCCCCTCCTGCAAGGCATGCAACGGACTTCAGAGAAGCTTTTGAGAAGCAACAGGCTGACGCCCAGGGGAAGAGTGAGTCTTTGTTCTCTCTCTGCTGCAGAGTGCGGGGGCAGGCTGAAGGCTGGCGTGCAGACCAAAGAGCTCTATTCTCATGCCCAGTTTGGGGACAACAACTACCCGAGCCAGGCCCACTGCGACTGGGTGATAGTGGCGGAGGACGGCTATGGCGTGGAGCTGGTATTCCGGACCTTCGAAGTCGAGGAAGAGGCAGACTGTGGTTACGACTACATGGAGGCCTACGATGGCTACGACAGCTCGGCACCCAGGCTTGGCCGCTTCTGTGGCTCAGGGGTGAGTCTGAGGGATGCACAGGATACCTCCTGATGTCACGCCTAGCTAGAATCCTGCCACTGTGAGCCACAGCCGGGAGTCCATTTGGCTGTGGTAGAGTGGAAAGGAGACCTCCCCAGAGACAGGCTGGGAGGAGCCAGGGGCCTTCCGGTCACACAAAGGACATTATCAGCTGAGGGAGAGCACTTCATCCTCTCTCCCTTTGCCTCTGCCTTTGAGTCCTGTTCCTCATTTTCATTTGGCCTTTGGGCTTTATTAATTCATTATGTTAGTATATACTCACTATGTTCACAGTTCTTATCATAAGCAAAACCAAGTATAGATTACAAATGATCACACATCATACTTGGTATAAACACAATGTTTATATCTGAGGTCATTATTTTTCTCTTTATTATCCACTTCCTGGGCTCACTGTATCTCCCGCACCTGACTCAGGGTGGACATACAGTCTGTGCCCAGTGGGTGTATAGGCAGGCACAAGTGAGTACAAAGTCCTAGCCACTCCCTAAACACATTACATGGTACACCCACCATCTGTCCTGGGCTTCAACCCTTGTCTCTGCTGATTGCTCATGCTTCTTTACTATTGCCTAGGCTTATGCAAATCATTTTGGAATCATCACTGCTTCTGGTGCAAAACAGACATTCAGCCTGGTATTCATGTCTTTGAATGGTTAGTCTTCTGTCTTACCTTGTCTACCCCTCACCCCCCCAAAAAAATAAAAGAAGAAGAAAGAAAGAAAGAAAGAAAGAAAGAAAGAAAGAAAGAAAGAAAGAAAAGACAAATGAGACCTCCTGATGCACTGCCTTTGATAAAACTTCTGAAACCAAGGAGTGCATGAAGAGGAGCCCCTTAGAGATCTTAATTAGTAAGAAGTCCCCTGTGGCACACCTAGGATCTGGCAGGCAGTGGCTTGGCATCTGGCTCTAACCCCACTCTAGACCACCTGGCAGAAGCCTCCTGACACAAATGTAGCAGCTCCACCCACTTGCTGGCCATGACCAAGCGTAGACCTGCACAGCGATCTTCACTCCAGGTTTCCTGGCAGACACATCACAATGTTATAAATCACAGCACAGGAGATCCACAGGATAAGCAGAAAGACCCAAGTGTGGATCCTGCTGACCTATGTGAACTTGACTCTTAGGCTCCTCACATGTAACGTGGACCCAGTGCCTGCCTTCTTACACACTTGCGAAGCCTGCATTAGATGAGATCTGGATGTGGGTAGCCAGTGCCTGCCTTCTTACACACTTGAAAAGTCTGCATTAGATGAGATCTGGATGTGGGTAGCCAGTGCCAGGCCTCCTGGGCCCTGATAGCAATAGATGCTGAATGTGTTCTGCATCTAGCCTCAACTTTGTAAAGTAGAGCCCAGGGAATATTCCTTTGAGAAGGAGCCTGCTTGGATGCCCGTCAGAGCTTCTGGTGATCTCATGGCAGTCATGGCCATCCTTGGGCCCCATCTCAGTTACACACTCCTCTACATTTCAACAATAACAGACTGACCTAAAATCTAGCTTTCCTTTTTCTTTTCCCAGCCATTAGAGGAAATCTACTCTGCAGGGGATTCGCTGATGATTCGATTCCACACGGATGACACCATCAACAAGAAAGGCTTTCATGCCCGATACACCAGCACCAAGTTCCAGGATGCCTTGCACATGAGGAAATAGCATCAAGGCTCTGGCAAGGCAGAGACAAAGGATGTTTTAAACACCCATGAATGAGTAGCCCCCAGTGTACAGTATCTTTCTCAACAACAAAAACTCAAACTACATCCTTGAAACTATGTATCTGGATGAAAAGTACATGCCTTTGGCCAACAGGAAGAGAAAGAGTGTCCCATTGGTTCTAGCTGCAGTGTTACGGATTGCAGCTTCTAAAGGAGGTTAAAATCTGAAGTTCGTGACCAAAAAAACTGTGCCCTTGCTCCTATGGGGCAAAAGGCCAGCCTGGGCTACCCCATCCTCAACTCCGGACTGGCTGCCATAGGCGACAGGCAACACCAGCTTCTCCTGATAACTCGGCTGCCTTCTGTCAGCACTGGACGTTGAGGACAAAAGCTTGGCCGTGGCCGAGTTGTTCCACGTGTGGCTGGAGTTTTGACTTAGCTCTTTCAGAGTCAAGCCAATCAGGAAACCTGAGACTATGTATGGACCCAAGAGCGAAAGAGGCATCTCAGTGCACAGAGGGAGGCTTAGCCTGGGAACTGGCGTCATGGAGTTGGAAGATCTCATGCCTTTTCCTGTTACTGGCCATCCTTGCTTCCTCTAGGGTGCTCCTGTCATTGGTACCCATTCGTGAGGGAGAATCCATGGTCACACCCAGCAGCACACTCACTGGTGAGCACTCCCAGGTTGCTGAGATGACACTCAGAGGCTGAGAGGATGCCGCCTGTGCTGGGGTTCCCGCCGGCTTCCAAACACTCCCAGCTGTGGAGGCAGAGGCATCTGCTCCAGGGAACCTCAACCCCTGGACAGCCAGTTCAAACAGCATCTGCAAGACGTGCCGCCAAGTCATCTCAGGAACAATTCAGGTCTCACTAGGTGAAAACTAGTAATTCCAAGTTATGTAAGAGTCGTCATCTTCCGGAACAAGTGGGTCTGTGGCACACTTCATGTCACCAGACAGGTTAAAGAGCGCGTGTTGGCTACTTTGCCGCAGTTAAAGGATGCAGCCGTCACACTGCACGCAGAATTCTCAACACTCTGACACTTGTTCTAGAGACGGGTGATGTTTACATAATTTTAGCACCTCAAAGCATAATTGAAATAGTGAGGTAGTTTTGAATGGCATTTCATTAAGGCATCTCTGGGCATTATGAGCTAAAAGCTGTGGTATGTTAGCTTTATAAGAGCATTTATGTTGGGATAACTTTAAAATAATGTTTACATAACCGCAAGTCCTGTTGGGTTGGTGGTGAACACAGGGCGGCACAGGAGCCTGCTTCCATTAGAGATGGCGTAGCTCCCGAGCGCCAGAATCCCTTTGTGACGAACCATCACTTTAAAGAAAGTGTTCGTGAAAGCTGAAGGATTTTCTTTTTTTAAAAAGATCCCAGTACACCAACCAGAGGACAACGTCTAACTAAAGTGACTGCTGAGAGCAAAAAACTAGAATGATACAAAGAAAGGGGAAAGAATGCATGGGAGCATTTTGTTCTTAAAACAGAAAAAAAATCCAAGTATTATTAATAATAATAATAATATATGTCTGTATATATGTATCTATGTATGTATGTAAGGATCAGCTATCAAAGCCTTAATAAGGGCAGTATGGCAGTGCCAACCCACTGGCTGTGGCTTATCATCAGACTCCGGTGCTGGCCCCACACATGACCCATCTCCCTTCAAAACCAAGTTCTCTTCCAGCTTCTCTTGGCCCTGAACTGAGGCTCCGTCTCCATTCTCATGTCCTGATTGCTGGCACACCCACCCGGGGACAGCTTCTCCCATTGTTTTGATCCCATCAACCAACTGTGGTAGATTCCACTGCTCTGGTGTGTGTGTGTGTGTGTGTGTGTGTGTGTGTGTGTGTGTGTGTGTGTGTGTGTGTGTTTAGGATATACTTTTGTCTCATTTTGTCTGTGAAGGGTGGACCAGAAATCAGGATACATAAGGTATCTGTCCCCAACCCCACTCCACAGAGACAAAAATTCTGTATTTTTAACCTTTAGAAGTCTAAGTAAGATTGACAAATTCCATGGAAAATCAGAGCTGGGGAGAGACAGGGTTTGCCACTGTGGTGACACACTGATCATTCTTTTAGTGTGAATGTTTTTCAGAAGCACACGGCTCTAGCAGAGGCCATTTACAACAATACGGCTCTTATGGTAGCCCTTGTTTAGGCCTGTGAGTGACATACTCCCAGAAGACAGGCTGATTCAACAAGAGCTGCCGGGGGCCCCCTTCTCTGGAAGCCGGCACCCACAGGAATTCACACAGGACGCAGGTCCTGCAAAGAACTGCAGTCTGGCTTCCAAAAATAGTCCACTCCACAGAAAGACCCAGCTGCCCCACCTTGGCCCTTCCAATTGCTCAGTGTCCTTTCCAAAAACGTCCCTGGATGTGTATGGAGGAAAGGTCTCAAGGCTAGCTCTTCAGTTTACCTTCCCTTTTATCTGGGACCGAGCCTGTGGGTGTCATGAAGCTCTAAGACCCAAGAACTGACTCTTAGGACAAATGACCTAAGGAAGTATTTGGAACCTGGGTCTCTGTGCCCTAGGTCTATCACTCCGAATCAGCAGAAGCAGGAACCTGCATCCAAGGCGGGGAAACTCCAAAGAGCTGACATGAGGCTATGTATCGATTCACTGTTTTCTCTCAAGTTTCTCTCTCAGTGTACCCTCTACACAGTCGTGGAATTCTTAGACTGCTCAGCCTGTTTAGATAATTCTCTAACCACAGGTAAGCAGCAGCTTCACGTAAGAACATGCCGTCAGTCTGGCCCCCATGCTATTCCTTAGACTTCTTGGTATTGTTCATGGAGTTTGGGAAGAGATGGCCCCTTAGCATCCATAGATGTTTTAAGCTTTGCAGATTGTGATCAAACTTCTGATCAGTAACCCCCAAATCTAAAAAGGTTCTTTTAAAAAAAAGAAAAGTGTTATCTATACATATAAGGGTATTTTTTTATTTCGAGTAACTTTACATTTCATGTAAAATGTCAGTTGGCAAGAACATGGGGGAGATGGTAACCCTTGTCTAAAAATGATGGTTTCATTAAAGAATGTGGATTTGCTGCTGTGTTCTGGGTTTGTGTTACTAGTTCAGACAACATCGGCATTTTAAAAAATGTGTTATTTTTTTATTTTTTGAGTTTGAGTGTCTGCCTACATGTATGTATGTGTGCTCTGTATGTGCCTGGTATCCTCAGAGGTCAGAAGCAGGCATACGATTCCTGGAACTGGAATTACAGACAGTTGTGAGCCACCAGGTAGGTACTGGGAACCGAACCCAGGTCCTCATCAAGAGCAGTAAATGCCCTTACCTGCCGAGCCATATCTCCAGTCTCCATTACTGACATTATAGAGAAACATCTGGAAAAATCAAAACAGGTGTTTTGGGACCACACATGAATATAGTGAAACCCTGGTCCCAGTGTGATGATATTAGTCAGTGAGCCTTTGAGGAATGACAGCTCCCCTTCCTGTCACCATGTCAGAGAAAAGCAAAGACATGATTGCCTGTGAACAAGACATGGATCCTTATCACACATCAACATTGCTGGGACCTTGATCTTGGCCTTGATGGGTACCAGAAGCATGTGTATAAGCACCCTGCTGTTTCTAATACACCCAGCATATGGGATTCTCTCAACCTAGGCAGCCACTTAGCATTTAGACACAGACAACTTTTTAAGATGACTAAGCCTGCCGGGCGGCAGTGGCACATGCCTTTAATCCTGGCACTTGGGAGGCAGAGCCAGGCAGATCTCTGTGAGTTCGAGGCCAGCCTGGTCTGCAGAGCAAGATCCAGGACAGGCACCAAAACTACACAGTGAAACCCTGTCTCGAACCCCCACCCCCACCCAAAAAAAGATGACCAAGCCTAGTAAATCATTGGTGTGACTAGAAGTGTCCAAATTTAAATACTGGAAAATGTAAATGATCGGGGAATCAGAGTTCAAGTCCCCAACCTCTCACCCATGAAGGACATTCCTTTTGCTATTTCTAAGGAGATGCTCCTTAGGCCCAACACAGAAAGCCCCAAAGTTACAATGGTTAGACTGAACAGTTTTGGAAATAAAACCTTTACAATGGTGTAAAAATGATATACATTTAGTAGAAACTATGTTTCAAAATTTTTTATTTTCATTTTTTGGTAAGATAATCTCTCATGGCACCATGTGGTCACAAGTGTCAGCAAAACGACACTGTATAGTGTTACTAAGCTGTGAGGTCTGGGAGGGTGGCTGTGTTCCATGAATTTTTGACTTACGTTATTTCCAACTTAGAATAGAGCTGTTGGGCATAACTGCCTAAGTTAAGGAGCGTCTGTACTCCCAGAGGAGGGGAGCCTGCTGACCTCACTCACCCTCTTTCCTTGGTCAAACACATCCAAGTGTATCCTGCAAACCCACCTCTGGGCATTGGAGGGACCTGCCCTGGGGAGAGAACCACGCAGTCCACTTTGGCATGTGGACTCACTCCACACCAAGTAGTTCCTCCTCCTGGAATGAGAGTCTCCGTCAGCTGGCAAAAGGGCGGAGACATTTCAGAGCACACTTTCCTAAGGCCATCCTCAGAGGACTGTGAGGAATCTCTGTTGCCGACACCGTGGGAGCAACCCCACAGTCTCCCAGAGCCCTGTGCCTTGACTGTCTGTTCCCTGCATGTTCCACTACAGCCCATCCGTAATGACTGATGCAAGATGTTTAGAGGGAAGCACCACTTAACCAAAGGTGCCAACCGTTCTTCTAAAGAGATGGCATGCCCATCAGAGGGAGAGCTGGGGATCTGTGAGTATACTGTGGAAAGAATCAGAAAGATCTCAGTGGCCTTGTGCATTCATAGCCAGGCCTCAGGAAAGTGAACCAAGGCTGTTGGGTAAGTTCTCATGTCTACCTACAATTCTATGTCTTACAAGAAAATCTAGGTGCCTGGCTTGGAGCAGGTGTGTTGATTAACCATCCAGTCTACAGATTCAGAGGTGGAGGCTAGGTGAGTGCCCTCAGCTCCTACAGAGGCAGCTGTGGTTTCTCACTGTGTTGACTCTGTGACTTCTAAGTACCATTATATTTAGTTTAGACAGTCACTGTGGGTTGTAGGATAATCTTTTTATACACTGTGAAGATGTGTCTCTGCCTAAGGTACCTTCCGATTGGTTTTATAAAGAGCTAAATGGCCAATAGCAAGGCAGGAGAAAATAGGTAGAACTTCTGAGGTTCTTCAGTTCAGCCAGGCGGGTTGGTCAGTGAGTTCCAGGGATGCAGGGATCACCCTCTCTGCCTTCTCCCTCCCTTCAGTGCTTGGCAGGCCCTCTACTGACTGAGATGTCTCTCCGCCCTACAACTCACTTTAAGAGACAAACTCATGACGGAAATCATAAGCTGTTGAAAACAGCCTCAGCTCTAAGAGACTAGCACTCTGAGATGCGCTCCGAGATGCAAGGACGGAAAGCTGGAGGCTGGCATGAAGCACTGGGTGTGTCCACTGCAGGAGCCATAGCCCTGCCCACACAGAGTGTTCTCAGCACGTCTCACGTAGCCATGCTTTGTGCTGATGCCGAAGTTATGTTGCCCGTGTCATGGCTAGAAATGTGTTTAGTGTGAGTTCTGTCAGCTGGGGGTAGAGCAGTCAACCTCAGTCTTCACGTCCTCT